>NC_062215.1:63323310-63628032 GCF_902686445.1 Sciurus carolinensis | reverse complement strand
CTGCCTCAGTTTCTCAAGTCACTGAGATTATAGGCATGTACCACTGTGCCAGGTAGAACCTGCTTTCCTTACCAGTATTCTGCAATGTCTTCATAATGATGGAGGTTCATTACAGAATAGGTTAAGCCTATTTGCAACAGGAAGAACTCCTAGGGACTTTGAACACCTACCTGAATGTACCTGATATTTTCTCCTCCACAACATCCTACATAAAGGAGGCATTTAATCTATTTGTGGATGATGATGTATGACCATCTTATTTGATATTTAAAATAAACCTACTAGCTGGTCAGGTATTAGCATTCCTTGTACAATTAAAAATGAACAAAATTAATATCTAGTTGATAAGCCTAGATTGTAGGTTTAGATGTGTCCAATTCATCTTACATATCATTGACAGATTAGCTGAATTCTGACTAATCCTAAATACCTGTATGCCAATTTGTGAAATGCTGATTACAAATGAATATGAGTTAAACATTTTTATATTATTCCTCACTCAAACCCCCAAGTAGTTTCTTATTCCCTTTCAGCTCAAGTCCAATCTCTTCCTTCAGGTTTTCAGATCCTCTATAATTTGAATCCTGCCACAATCCAATCATTATGGCATATAACCCTCAACTTCATCCCCTTTCCAACATTTTTTACCATTCTCCTAATACTAATTTTTGCTACACTTACATGGTTTCTATCCTGTCTTCCCATATCCAAGTCTCATTCTGTGTTCAGACTATTCCCTCTGTGAGACCACTTTTATCCAGCCTTTCAAACTATCATTTAAGGTCTAGTTTAATTTTCAGCTCTATAGTGTTTTCACATCCATCCTTACTTGATTCTGATTAAAATCCTGTGTATAGGTAAGGAGAGCTAGCTCTGATTATCAACTTCGTTTTAGAAATATGGAAACTGAGGCTCAGAAATTAAGGAATCTGTCCAACTTTACATAGTAAGTGTCAGAGTTAGGATTTGTCCCTAGGTCTTCTTATTAGGCCCAGTGACCAATTCCTATTTTCTAACTCCTTTAGAATTTATGAACTATGTTATTCAAGGTTTTATGATACTATACTACATATACAAAATGCAGAGTTATATACATATATAATTATTGCCTATATAAGTTATCTCTCTACTGGAATAAATCAGAAATCATAACTTTTTTTTTTCTTTTTTAAAATTTTACATAGACTTGCACAGTGCTAGGCAAGTCATAAGGACTAAATACATTCTGGATGGATGACTGATCCTTTATACCACACCCTACTATATCTTTCTTCAGGCTATTTTTCTTTCACACACTTCTAGGCTCTAGATAAACACTTCTAAGAAATGAGAACATTAATGACTGAGGTTCTTTCTCCCTGGGAGCTCAATCCCTCACATCTCAATCCCTGACATCCCATCTAGGGAGCAGCCCCTAAGATTACTTTTTATCTTTCATTATCTCATCTCTCTCACCTGAGGCCTCATGCTCTTGGATTGATGACTCTTTCATACAGAGAATTCAGTAGAGGGCCTAGAACACAACCCAGTAGGTAAGGACTTTATTTTTATTTTTAAGCCTGCCCTAGACTTTCAGGAGCCAAAAGTTCAAATTGCAACAGGATTGATTCAGCCCTTTCACAGTTTAGTACTATACAGTTTGTTTCGAATGGTCAAATTTCCAGGCCCTGGCTGAGAAGCATCATTATCTCTCTAAGCTTTCATGTATCAGCTTTCCTGGCTATATCTCACTTGCCTTATCTTTCTTCTCTGAAATCAGGTGAACTTGCAAAGTCACATAGGTACACAATTATACACTTCAATGACCATGTCAAATGTTCATCAAAGAATTGAAGTACAATATTGATGGCTGTATTTTCTCTGAGTTGGGCAAAACCAAGAAGTATGCAAGTTATGTGTCCCTCCCCCTCCCCCCCCCCCACTTCAATACTAAGGATTGAACTCAGGGGTGTTTTACTATTGAGCTACATCTCAGCCCTTCTGATTTTTGCGGTGCTGGGGTTTGAACCCAGGGACTTGTGCTTGCAAGGCAAGTATTCTACCAACTAAACTATATCCCCAGCCCCATCTCAGCCCTTTTAAATTTTATTTTTTTAAGACAGGGTCTTGCTAAGATGCCTACACTGACCCTGAAATTGGAATCCTCCTGCCTGGGCCTCCCAAGTAGCTGGGATTAACAGGTGTGTACTACTACTGTGCTCAGTTGAAAGTTATGTTTCTTAATCCTTACTAGAAAGAGGATACTTTGTGTCATTCTTCAGCTCTTACATCAGCTAACTGGGAAAATATATGGTTTTGTTACATTCTATTCATCCACCTCAGCTGGAATGCTAAGTGGACAATGGATCTCCTCCAGCTCCCCACAGTATCTGGGGTTGAACCCAGGGCCTTATTATGCATGCTAGGCAAATGCTCTATCAGTAGGCTCTGTTTCCAGTTCTTTTTATTTATTTATTTATTTTTTTAAATTTGAGACAAGGTCTCACTAAATTTCCCAGATTAGCCTTGAACTTGCCATCATTCCTGCCTCAGCCTCCTGTGTTGCTGGGACTACAGGCATGTGCACAGCAATTTTTCTCTAATGTAAAATTCATTTAGAAAATTATAGCTGATAAAGCACTAAAAATAGTTTTTTCAAAGTTTCTTAAGGTTTATATATACAATACATATATTTGGGCAAACAAAAAATTTTTCCTGACTAAAAGTTTAATAGTACAGGGATAAATAGATGGGTAGAGACTGACAAACCCAATAGAGCAAATGTTAACCTTAGAACCTAGGAGGAGTGTATTTGGGTGTGTATTACACAATTCTCCCAACTCATCTGCATGTTTTAAATTTTTTAGAATAAAATGCTGGAAAAACAACAAAAATCTCTTTCATATTTTGTCTATAAAACTCAGTGAGGAAGGGTATAACTGCCTTCTGGTGGTTAAAGATCTAGTATACGAACAGAAAAAAATAATTGGGCTTGATGGTGTAATTTCAGTTTAAGCTCTTGCGTAATATTGTCTAACCAACAAAAAGCTTTAACCTTCGTATTAACTGCCCTTTTTCTGGTCAGGAGTGGTGGGCAGGCCTATATTCCTAGCAGCTTGGGAAGATAAGGCAGGAGGATTGCAAGTTGGAGACTAGCCTAACTTACCAAGACCCTGTCTCAAATAAAAAAATAAATTTAAAAAGGACTGGAGATGTAGCTCAGCGGTAAAGCAAGCCTGGGTTCAACCCCCAGTACCACAAGAACAAAACAAAACAAAACAACAAAACCTGTCTCTTTTTAAAATTTTTTAAAAATTAAGTACTAGGATTTAGTGATTTTAAAGGTTTCTGAAATATATACTGTGAAGTTGTTACAAAGTTATAATCCTAATTTTGGAAGAACTCAGTAAAATTACAAAAAAGGAGTAACAATAGCTATTGGTTGTTGTATTAAAACAGGCACTTCACTTTTATTTCTCTCCTCATGGAAAACTAGAATATTCTTGTTCCTATAAGACAGTAAAGAAAATGGGCTCAGAGAGGCTAAAAATACATTCTCCCAATGCCTGTAAATAGATGAATAGTGTTTATTTGGTTTGTTTTGGGGTTAAACCTATGGGCACTTTACCACTAAACTATAGCCCCAGTCCTTTCTATTTTTAAATTTCACACAGAATTTTGCTAAGTTGCTGAGGCTGACCTAGAATTTGTGATCCTCCTGCTTCAGGCTCCTGAGTCACTGGGATTACAGGCTTGTGCCACAATGCCACACAGAAAAGTATAGTTCTTTATTCATTCCTTCTACAGAAAGTTTCTGAATGCCTTCTAAATGGGAGAATTCAAGGACACAATCATGAACGTGACCATGATTGTCCCTGCCCTCACGCAGTTTTCATAAGTGGCAAGAATAAACAAGTAATGTGTAACAATAGTGTTGAAGGTGCTGTGTATTATACAATTCTCCCAACTCATCTGCATGTTTTAAATTTTTAAAAAATTGGTCCTATTCCTTGTCCTTACATAGTGTGATAGAAAATAGTTATATACCTATGATCTATGCACATTTCCTGTTTAGTCTCCCCTGTCCCCACCCCGTACTGGGGATTGAACCCTCTGGTAGTTTATCACTGAGCTCCACTGCCAGCCCTTTTTAAATTTTGAGTCAGGTTTTCACTAAACTGCTGAGGCTGGCCTCGCTATCCTACCTCAGCTTCCAAAGTTGCTGGGATTATAAACCTGCACTGTGACACCTGCTGTTTAGTCACAATTTAAAGAATAGATGCTGTTCTGGGATAAATTTTCACTTTTATCAGGGAAATTTTTTTTTTCAGAAGTTTTTTTTTTTTTTTGGGTGCTGGGGATCGAACTCAGGGCCTTGTGCTTACAAGGCAAGCACTCTACCAACTGAGCTATCTCCCCAGCCCCAGAAGTCTTATTTTCTAATGAAAACATGACAAATATATTCTTGGCACTCTTTCTAAGAGTATTCTAAAAATAATACTGATATTCAACAACTGTTTATTAAATGCTCTTTAATTTCACTTTGTAAAAATTCTCCATCAGATGCTTTTCTTATCTTTTAAGATCATGAAAAATGTTAATGAAATATGAATATTAAAAGAAATTATATGAAAACACTGTCAATTTGAGAGCTAATTTGGGTTATAATAGGAAACCTTTCTAAAATGACTATTTCCTTTAAAATAAATTTAAAATAATCACACAAAAGGGATACATACATACACATACAGATGTAATTTTTCTTACCTTGAAATGTGTGTGTATGTGTGTGTGTGTATGTATGTACCAGGGTCAGAAAAATCATACATATCAGGAGATCCTAATCAAGGAAAACAACTTTTCTAAAAGTTGGTTTTGCAAAGTCAAGAGTTGAGGGAATATTTACCTTGTTTTTTTTTTGTTTTTATTTTTATTTATTTATTTATTTTTGGCTTATGCCATAAATAACAACATCTAGAAGGGAAAAAAGTAAAATTATTTGCCTAGCTTTAAAAGATATACTTAATTTCAGGGGCTGGGGATATAGCTCTGTTGGTACAGTGCCTGCCTCACAAGCACAAGGCCCTGGGTTCAATCCCCAGCAAACCCCCCCCCAAAGAAAAAGATTCACCTAATTTCATTATGGTTATGATAATTAGGTTTGCTTTTCAAACCAGATTTAAGAAGCATGCAGGAAAGGTCAGAGAAATATAAAATAAATAAGGTCTGTGAATACATTCTTCAGAAACAAAAAGCACTTGGGAGAAATGAAAATTATCACTGCCAGTTGAGTAGCTAGGAAAAGAGCCTTTAAAAATACACTTATCTCAGAGGGGATTCTCTCTACAGTAGTAGAAATCAAGATTGGGGAACAGCTCACTACACCCCCTGGTGGCCACACTTAAACATTTATAAGGAGTAGACCTCTGGGTAGAAAGAATAATCCTGCATGGTAGGAAATGGCAGGAAGCTCCATCAAGCTACAGAAGGGACAATAGCAAAAGACAGACAACTTCAATGTGATCTGTTACAGCTAGTTTCTAATACATGGAAAGCTCTACTTTGGGGGGTGGAAACTCTCTCTCTCTCTATGTATATATACATATCTCCCGTTAGAGGACAATAGTTGGCTCCTTTATGAAATGTTAATATCCATCACTCTATTTCTTAAAATGAAAAACAGGTGAGGGAGCATTTTACCATCGAATGGGTCAGGAAAACAAGTTTCTTGTACTGTATTTGTAACTTTTCTGTAAGTAGGAGATTGGTTCAAAACTTAAAAAAATAAAAGGTTAGGATTAAATTATCAGCTCATATTTACAATGGCCCTTCCTTTTCTCTACTTTTTTTTAAAGTATAGCACTCATATTCTTCATATATTGACACAGAAGTATACTAGCCTTCCTTTCACAGATGCAAGATGACCAATATAATTTTTATCATAATATTTATTTAAAAATATTTTATATAAGCTTTATTTATATAACTTGCATAAACATAAAATTCACTTTTTTTTTATCCATAGCTAGAGATCAAAACCAAGGCTTGAGCATACTAGGCAAGTGCTCTACCACTGAGCTACATCCCCAGCCCTTTTTAAAAATTTTATTTTGAGACAGGGTCTCACTTAAGTTGCCCAGGCTGGCCTCGAACTTGAGATCCTCCTGCCTCATCCTCCTGAGTAGCTGGGATTATAGGTGTACATCATCACACTTGGCTGTCATCATATTTAAATTCATAGAAAAAATTATATCTACAAATAGACTGAAATTAAGTGAAGATGCACAAAGGACATTAAAAAAAAATGATGAAGTACCAGAAACAAATATCTGGAGGAAAAATTTGATCACAAATTAAATTAATAACACAGTGCCAGTGCAAAACTATCTCTTATCTGAGGACCTGTCCTTATTCTATGAATCTTGCAAGGCGGAAGGCAGTGGTGCTGGGAATTGAACCCAGAGCCTTGCCCATGCCATTCTAATGCTGAGCTACATTCTGAGCAAACCCTTATGTTTTAACTGTATTCAAATTTTTCTATTTGAATATTGTCCTTTGTTTCACATGTTCAAAGTTGAACTTTTCATATATCTTCTCACAAGAGTTCTCTTTCTCAACTATATTAATTCTACAAAAGATATCAACATTCTTGTATTCTTATTCATTCACTTAGTAAGCCTTTACTGAGTGACAAATATATGCTAACTGTTGTAGAGACCAAGATAACACAGTTTCTGTCCTAATGTTGCTCTCAGATGAGGTCTAGCCTTTTGCCTAAATAGTCTCCTAAGTATTTTTCCTACCTATTTTCATACCCTATACGACATTGCCAGACTCTTTCTGGCAATCATGTCATTCTTTTTCTTACAGATCTGTCAAATCAAAACTCCTCTGCTTTTAGTATAATAGGCAATTATTTTCTTACTGTTCCTAAAACACATTAGCATCTACTTCCAGACTTCTGAGGATGTCATTCCACTCTTCATCCACCTGTGTTTGGAATGCTCTTCTATTCTTCTGTTCTCCTATCTAAATTCCATTCTTTCATCAAGACCCAACTCTTCTAAGAGATTTTTCCAGAAATACCTCTTATCTACATTGCTCTCTCTCTTTCCCTCCCCTCTACTGCAAATTTTGCTTTCATTGTTATTTTTTTAAAACCTGGGGAGAAGATCAAGTTTTCAAAGGTGTAGAATTTTTAAAGAATAGTGTTTTTTTTTGTCCATGGGAAACTCAAGGAATAAACTAATCTTAGAATGAAAAATAATTTCTTTACTCTTAGAATAATTAAAAGATTTCTGTAACCTATTATGTATTAAGAGGGAAAAGGTAATAATGGCACTGAATGATTTAAGCATCCATTTGGGTTTTGTTTGTTTGGAAAAGAAAATTTCCCTTGATCTTTGATATATTACTGTATAATACTATAAACTGCTGGTTCTAAGACAATTTGCTAAAAGTCATTCCTTCATGTAATTTTTAGCTTGGATATGGTACACAGAGGAATGGAAGCACTCTCCTACAATTAAAATTTTTATTTTCTAAGTTAACAGTCCAAAGTACTTTGTTTTCTATCATTGTTATCTTTAAAGAAGTGCCTTGAGATTTCAAAAATCTGTTTCAGTGGTATATGCCCTTTGTTCATTTTTACTTACCTTATAATTTTATTAGGTTGACTCATATGAAAGCTATTTATAGGTCAAAATGGTTGGATATTGATATTTTATATGTTTTAGTTTTGTAGTTACATTCCTGGCCTGTTATCCAGTTAGTAAAGTAGGTCATCATTCAATAAGGAAAGCCGTAAGTTGATAAATATGCAAAAGAACACTAGCATTCAATTTTGTCTAATTATCTTTTTTAAAAATATTTTTTAGTTGAAGGTAGACACAATACCTTTATTCTGTTTATTTTTATGTGGTGCTAAGGATTGAACCCAGTGCCTCACATTCTAGGTGAGCACTCTGCCACTGAGTTACAACCCCAGCCCCTCCAATTATCTCTTACCAATAAGTTAATAATATACAATCTGATTTTCTGTAATTATATTTTTATGTCTACCCTCTGAGAAAGAAAGTAGAGCCAGAATTTAAGTATCACATAAAGGAGCTAGTGTGGCATGAATATACTATTTATTTTTTAATCATGGTAAAGTGTATACAATATGAAACCATCTTAATCATTTTTAAATTTTCAGTATATACTCAGTAGATACTTAGTTCAGTGACACTAAGTATATTCACACTGTTGTGCAGCTATTACCACTACCTATTTCAGAACATTTTTCATCTTCCAAAATGGAACTCCATACTTATTTTAAATAATAAATTCCCACTCCTACCCTCTCCCAGACTCTAGTAACCACTATCCTACTTCTAGTCTTTATGAATGTGACTCTATCTACCTCATGTAAGTGGAATCATATAGTATTTATATTTTGGGATAGGCTTATTGCAGTTAATATAGTGTCCTCAAGGTATACTCACATTTTAGCATGTCAGAATTTCCTTCCCTTTCCTGCAACATGAATGGAACTGGAGGACATTATGTCAGGCAAATAAGCAAGGCACAGACAGACAAATAAAGTTATGTTTTTGCTTATATGTTGAAGCTAAAAATGTTGATTTCACAAAAACAGAGTAGACTGACTAGTGGTCTTTAGAGGTTAGGAAGGGTAGCAGCGAGGGAGGATAGACAGAGCTTAGATAATGGGTACTAAGATACACTTAAATAGGAAGAATAAGTTCTGGTGTTCTGCAGCACAGTGGGATGACTACACATATCCTACAATTTAGGATATATTTCAGAAAGAACTGTAAGAGAGGGGTTTGAAATGGTAGATATGGAAGGAGAGGAAAATGCTAATTACCTTAATTTGATCATTATACATGGCTTACATTTATTGAATTATGACACTGTATCCCATAAATTTGTACAATTATGTTAGTTAAAAAAAAAAAAAAAAAAAAACTCCAGGGCAGGAAGGGAGGAGATAAGGGGGTAAAGAAATGGGAGAATGAAACCCATAAAAAGGACAAGATTTGCTCATCCCATGGATTCCGCCTTTGGGTCCCCTTCTTCCACCCGGGAGAAGTCTGCTTTTCCTTTTCTTTAATAAAGCTGCATTTTCCACTCTAAAAAAAAAAAAAACAAAAAACAAAAAAAAAAAAACAAAAAAAAAACTCCAAACAAAACTAAGTCCCACACACATGAGAATTTTCTTTTTTTTTTTTTTAAGGCTGAATAATATTCCAATGTCTGTATATACCACATTTTGTTTATCTGTGAATGGATACTTGGGTTGCTTCCAGCTTTTGACTATTACAAATTGCAAATATATATTACTAATGAATATGGGTATAAAAAATTTTGAGGCCTTGCTTTCAATTCTTTGGAGTATATAATTAGAAGCAGAATTGCTAGTAATTTGTTAATTCTATTTCTAATCTTTTTGAGGAACCACCACACTATTTTCCATAGCAACTGTACCATTTTACATTCCCACCAACAGTACACCAGGGTTCTAATTTCTTCTTATCTTCACCAATGTTTATTTATATATTTGGATAGTGGCCATCTTAATGGGTATCAGGTGGTATCTTACTATACTTTTGATTTGCATTTCCCTAATGATTAGTGATGTTGAGCTTATTGGCCATTTGCATATCTTCTTTGGTGAAATGTTTATTCAAATTCTCTTCCCATTTTTTAATTGGATTGTGTGATGGTTAATTTAATTTATCAATTTGACTGGGCTACAGGGTCCCCAGATATTTGGTTAAATAGTATTCTGACTATGAGGGTGTTTCTAGATGAGATTAACATTTGACTTAGACTGAGTAAAGCAGATTTGTCTTCCAAATGTGGGTGGGCCTCATTCAATTCACTTAAGGTCTGAATAGAACAAAAGGCTGAGTAACACAAATTCTCTCTGCCTAACAGTCTGAGTGAGAACACTGGTTTTCTGCTTTTGGACTCAAGACTAAGATTAGAACTCACATTATTAGCTGTTCTAATTCTTAGGCCTTTGGACTTGGACTAGAATTATACCATTAGCTCTCCTGCATCTCCAATATGCAGATCTTGATACTTTTCAGCCTCCATTACCATGTAAGCCATTTTCTTTTAATAAATCTTGCCCCCCACTCCTTTTCTTTCTCTCTCTTTCCCACCCCACACAAACACACTTCCTATTGGTTTGGTTTCCTTGGAGAACACTGACTAATAAAGATTTTGGTACTGAGAAGTGAAGTGCTGCTATGAGAAATACCCAAAAAAGTAGAAGTGGTTTTAGAACTAGGTAATGGGTAGGGGCTGAAAGAGTTCTAAGTTGCATACTAGGAAAAAAAAAAAAAAAAAAAAAAAAGATACTATGAAGGGTCTGCTAAAGGGAATTCTCATAAGGGCTCAGAAAGAACAAAGGAGAGCTACAGAGAATATTTCTATCTTCTTAATAACATAAATAAATCATGAACAGAATATTGGCAGATATATGGATGGAACATTACTGGACAATGGAGAAAAGGTGATCCTTGTTAAAAACTGGCAAACAACTTGGCTGAATTGTGTTTGTTTTCTAGTGTTTCATGGAAAATAGAACTTATAAGCAAAAGCACTGAATATTTAGCTAAAGGGATTTCCAAGCAAAGTGCTAAAGGAGTGGTTTTTTTTTTTTTTTTTTTAATGTTTACAGTAAAGTGCAAGAAGAGAGAAATG
Source organism: Sciurus carolinensis (assembly GCF_902686445.1). Taxonomy (NCBI): domain Eukaryota; kingdom Metazoa; phylum Chordata; class Mammalia; order Rodentia; family Sciuridae; genus Sciurus; species Sciurus carolinensis. The sequence continues at coordinate 63,617,337 of NC_062215.1, read as the reverse complement.
AACAAGGAATTATTAAACAAAAAGGAACCAAAACTTAAAGATTATTAGTTTGTCTATATTTCAAAAAACTGAGAAACTATTTGGAAGAGAACACAAACTATGTGGCTGATATACCATTTAATAAGGAGGTGAATGTGGGTGTGGACTACAGACCTTGTCATCCCTTTCAATAGAAGACAGAAGAGATGAGATTATGCAAGCAGGAACACTACCATCTGGCACTAATGGAAACAGAAAATGAGATGTAATGAAGGAAAGCTGTAAATATTCATTTCCCTTCCAAAAAAGGGAAGAAGGACCCCCAGTGCAATTCAGAGATAAGAGATCATCAGGGCTGCTACTCCCATCACAGGCCCAGAGTGGGGTTTAGGGAGTAAATTTGTTGGGGATTATGGAGTAAAGCTGCCTCTACCTCCACCCAGCAGAGTTGACAGAGTAGAGCCACTCCATGGATCAGAGGAGGTGCCACCCTATGAATATGGAGAAGAGAGCTTCAAACCAAACAGGATTATTCTCAAGTTTTAAGATCTAATGGAATTTGCCTTGCTAAGTGTTGGACACACTTACGATACAACACTCCTACCTTCCTTTTGATTTTCTCCTTTCTGAATGAGAGTATCTATTCTATGCCTGTACTACCAATGTATTTTGGAAGCATATAACAGATCTAGTTTTACGATTAATTGATGTGGAGGTAAAGTTCGGTTCAGGATGAATCATACCTGGTCTTACTCATATCTGATTTAAATGAGATTTTGGACTTTAGACTTTAGAATTAATTATGGAACATGTTAAGACTTTCAGGGACATGGAAAAATGAACTTATTTTTTTGGTACCAGGGACTGAACCCAACCCAGGGTGCTCAACTACTGAGGCACATCCCCAGCTCTTTTTATTTTTTATTTTAAGACAGGGTCTCACTAAATTGCCGAGACTGGCCTAAAACTTGGGATCCTCCTGCCTCAGTCTCCTGAGTCACTGGGATTATAGGCAGGTGCCTCTATCCAACAGAATGGATGTGTTTTGCATCTGAGAAGGAAATGAATTTTGAGGACCATGGAGGAAAATGTTATGGATTTAATGTTTGTATTCCCTCTCCCCCAAATTCATATGTTGAGGCCTTAAACCCCAATGTTATAGTATTCAGAAATGGGGCCTTTGGGAAGTAATTAGGATTAGATAAGGTCATGAGGGCAGGCCACCCATAATGGGATTAGTGCCCTTATGAGAGGAAGAGACCAGAGTTCGTTCTTTCTGCCACTTGAGGACACTGAAAGAAGGTGGCTGTTTGAAAGCCAGGAAGATAGCTCTCACCAGAGACCTGGAGAATCTGCTAGCACTTTGATACTGGACTTCCCAGCTTTCAGAACTATGAGAAATAAATGACTGTTGTTTAAACCACCCAGTCTAGACATTTTGTTATAGCAACCTGAGCTAAGATTGTTTATTGTTGAATTGTAGATCTTTATATATTTTTGGATATTAATCCCTTATCAGCTGCATGATTTGCAAATATTTTCTTGTATTCTGTGGGATGCCTTTTCATTCTGTTGACTGTGTCCTTTTATAAAAGTTTTATTAAATCTTTTCTTTTTCCTTTCATACTAGGGATTAAACCCAAGCACGCTGAGCAAGTGTTTTACCACTGAAGTACAACCCCAGCCCTAGTTTTAAATTTTCATGTAATCTAATCCATTTTTGTTCTTATTGTTGCCTGTAAACATTGGTCTTTAAAGTCATCATAACTTGATCTAATTATATTGAAAGATTACTTCTAACATGACTCTCAATGAGCAGCATCTGTTTAAATGAAACTGCCTTTAGTTGCAAGATATCCTGTTTAGTATTCAATTCCCTACTACAAATCACATTTGAACCCCCAAACTGACAAGATGAGTTCAGGCAGTTTCAATGAAAAGACTCAATGACAGTTTATTCTGTGGTAAGTGATGGAGAATGCCAGAATGACTTTTAGCAGTCAAATAGACAAAAATCAACCTCTTCCACAGCATCAAGGGACACTGAATTAGCAAGTAAGAAAAACTGCTTTGAATCAGACTAAAGCCATTAAACTGAGGAACAGCCTGACAGATTGAGTGTATTGTAAAGACTAGAAAAATATGATTTTCCAAAACGGGTGCTACTAGGTTTTTCTTTATTTCTTATTTCTATAAGTGATCCTTGTCTTGTGAATAGAAGTTTGCAAATATTCTGTGCTGCACACATTAATGAATTATTGCCAACAACTTTAAAATAGGTCTTTTGGTTTTTAATGGCCTGACAACTCAGTGCCATGAATATGAGAAAAGATTTTCATTGTTCCATCATTATGTAATTTTTTGGATATAAATTATTCCAGTAGATTCTAAGTTAATACATAAAGCCTGAGGTTAACCCAAATTTTACCTACTAGAAATTTAAAGATCCTTTGGAATCTTTTTTCATTCTAATGGGAATAAAGTTATGATGCCTCTGGTAAAATTTCAATTGGGTTTCTACCTCTTAACCCGATGCAGAAGAAGGGCATTTTACTGTCAGATCGTCCCCAAAAGAGAGTGAGAATTGAGCTTTAAGACAGGAAAAATATTGACAGTAGCCTCAGTTATTGACAAAAAGGAACTATGTTCATTTAAAGTTGTAGTTTAAAAGAGGAAGGTATACATCAACAAATACCTGATAATTAATCATTAAAGATGCATTCCCTTTAGCCAGGTTTTTTACAATGAGCATTATATTGTATTCATTCTTTGTATCATTTGAAATGGCTCACTGATTGAATTCAGAGGATACAAGTTTGGTTAATATTTAAGTGACCATCCAGATTTTACCAGGGCTCTTTCTTGTGGGAGAGACTTGGTTTTAAAGACTATTCAAATGAAATAACAGAAATAGTTTTTGTTTTTTGCAGCAATGGTGTCAACCCAGGGTCGTGTGCATGCTATGGAAGAACTCTCTCCCACTGAATCTGCATCTTTTTAAAATAATTATCATTTTAAATATTTCTGAGTCAGTAACTGGATTATTAAAGCAGTCCCATTTTTGTAAGATCAATGAAGCATCTTAGAAATCCAGGATAATAATCTGACAAGACTAAAGAAAATATCTAGGAAAAAATAATTAACAAAATGTTAAATGATATAATGAATACACATACCTCCTGGGCTGTGACCGACATTCTTCCTCCCCACTGTCTGCCTCCTGTATAGACAGAACATGAAAAAAAATTAAAACCTTAAGTTTCATATCATAGTATTACCAATGAAATTTCTACTAAGTTTTATATGTGGGAATAGCTTATTTATATCGTTCTACACTTAAACTAAATTCTCTTCATAAAAGGTGTCTTCTTCCAACCCAGGAGGCTGATGCCAATGAAACTTACTCCTGGAGGAAATAACATCAGTTTACAAATACATTTCATTGATAACAAAATGCTACTCATTAAAACAACCACCTTTGAAAATCAATTGAACACATTATGCTATTGTTATGCTATTTCAATTCCAAAATAAGTGATTAACAGCAACAAATTTCAAGATGACCTATGATTCTTATCTCCAAAGAACAACCTGAACAATGTACCACTTCCAAGTGCTCCTGATTAAACTGCTATCACCATCAACATAGTAGCTACTGCTCGTTGAATACTTCCATCATGCCACGCACTGTGCACAACACTTTTTAAGTACATTATCCTACTTATTCTTTAAAAACTCAGAGGGTTGATGGTACTATATTTTTCATTGATTCTCATACACACATAACAAAGAATAAATAAGTATAAAAAGGCATTTAATAATTTAACTGCAATATTTGGATTTTGTTTGTTTGCTTGTTTGTTTTTTAGTGGCACATAAAATAATAGTCTTAGAACTTTTTTATGTGCGTGCTGTACTGGATTGAACCCTGGGCCTTGCATATACTAGGCAAGCACTGTACCACTGAGCTACATCCCCAGCCCCATAGTCTACAGCAATTTAGACTCAACAGATACTTTACAAATAGAACAAACCAAACTTCATAACAGGGAAATAAGTTTTTCAGGGAAACTCACATGATGAAGCCAGAATTAAAACAAACAATATAATGCCTCCCAATTCATTGAAAACAAAACATTTACCTCTTCCTAGCCATAGTTAGGAATTACTATATATTATTATATTACACAGATCTTCACTGAGAAAAGAATATTGACATGAAGGAAAAGTGATAAAAGATCATAAAATTAGTGATACTGAGTTTTTTTCTTTAAATTTGTTCTTGACATTTCTTTCATTCATTCATTCATGGTACTAGGGATTGAACCCAGTAACACACACACACACACACACACACACTTGGTACCAGGGATTGGATTGATTCCAGAGGCCCTTAACCATTGAGCCACATCCCCAGACCTTTTTTATTTTTTTATTTTGAGATAGGGTCTTGCTAAGTTGCTTGGGCCTTGCTAAGTTGCTAAGGTTGGCTTTGAACTCACAATTCTCCTTCCTCAGACTTGGGAGTCACTGGGATTACAGGAATGTGTCACCACACCTGGCCTATTCTCAAATTTCCTAAAATCATTTTTAAACTAAGGAGTAGACAAATGTAGTTAATGACTCTGACAAAAAGAAATTCAAATATTTAATAAGGAGGTATATTTGTAAGATATTTTTCATTAGAGGGGACATGAGTTGCTACTATGTTAATATTCATATTTAAAGCTATACAAGTAACATTTTAGCCTTCAATAGGGGAAAAGATACTGGATATCTTTGATGGAAAATGAAAAACATATTCATTGACTCCTAGAGTCCACAGGAGACACAAAAAGTGCGACCCAATATCTACTCAAGAGGAAGGTAGGCATATTTGGAAAGTTGATAAAAAATACAGTATAAATGTATGGCACAAGAGGTCCATGTCACAGGAATTTAGAAGATAGCCATCACTGAGGATAGAGGATTCACAGGGTAAACTCAATTTTGAGTCCACTCTTGACTGTCTTGAAGACACAGGGACTGATAGGAAATTTGAGACCTGAGCAAAATGAAAGAACAACAGAAATACATTTGACTCCTTGTGGGTGGCAGTGAGCTCATTAGCTTAGTTGAAAACCAGGGCTTGTCTTGGAGTAGGCACCAAAGATAAACTGCAGGGGGCAGGGCTTTAAACTTTATCCATTGATGGGGAAGCCAGGGAAGGTATTTATAGGCATCTAGGAAAACTGGGTAGAATTACAAGTATGTTGAATTTGTGGCAATAAAAAAATTTCTTTATGGAAACAAGCTAAAATTTTTAAGACCAATCAATTTTTTTTTCCCTAAAACCAGAAAACACTGGCTAGTGTAACCACAGATGTCCACTAGAGGGCAGACAAGCCCAAGTTTACACTTGTAAAACTGGAGAAAGCACTGCATTTACAGAAAATACTGAGAGAACAAATAGTGTGGTGGTGTTGCTTCAAGACCATTTTCAGTGCCTTCACCCTTGAACAGAGCCCAAGCTATGAGACCAATCTTCCACAAAAATCTTTTTGTGGTATAAAATCCTGCTTTTGAAAAAAATAATATTTAGTTGTAGGTGGATGTAATACCTTTTATTTTTATGTGGTGCTGAGGATCGAACCCAGGGCCTCACACATGCTAGGCAAGCACTCTGCCACTGAGCCACAACCCCAGCCCTAAAATGCTTCTTAACTGCAAAATGAACCAAGAGGTTTTGGGAATCTGACTGAGTTGATAGACACAGGTGCTTATATAGGGCAAGCATACTTGGAATGCCAACAGCAGCACTCATTACTGGCTACCTTATCCCAACCTCAATCATCCATCTCAGGGACATCTTAAACACTGCCTAAATATCAATTTAGATTCTTCCATTTCCTTTTGGTCAACTAGAGAAAATTTGATCTTAAAGACTCATATCCCTTCAAAATTAGAGGTGAAGGGAGGGGAGGCTGCTAAAGAGAGGTTCTGATATGTACATTTGCCTCACAGGCTGAGGAGTTGTCATAATTGAGGGCAGGGGGGTGTTGGTGGGAGTGTTCAGTTCTCACTAACCAGGACAATCAATCATCAACATTTATAACTAAATAAAAGGATTGAGAATTTTTTAGAAGCCAAAGCTAGATTTTGCAAAGTACCAAAAACTTTTTCTGCTTTGAATTTTTGCCACATGACTGTCATTAAAGATGCAAGGGTAATCTAGTAGGCTGACTTTCTGAAGAAGTATGCCTTTATTTCCAACCAATGCTAGTACTACACGCATTTTCTTTCTTACATGTTGGAAAATGATACTATTTAGTTTCAAATATTAAGTATTGCAACTACAAGTGAATTTTCCTATACTGAAATTCTTGTGGAGTTCCCAATAAGCCATGCCATCTTGTCTCTTAAATTATGCTATACTGTTACTTCTGCCTAGAACAACTTTGTTTTCCTCTGCTTCCCTACTTCTATTCATCCTTCAGATTTGTATCTTGCATGTTCCTCTCTCTAGAGATCTTTTTTGCATCTAAGACCAGGGTTCCATGCTTTTTCCAAGTGCAACCACAGCTCCTTCTGTAGCACTCTAGTGCAGCAATTTTCACACTACCTGTTTACTTTTTGGGCACTGCATTATAAGGCTGAAGGTGGGAACTTATGTCTTGATCACTGCTGTATATTCAGCTTCCAGCAATGCTTAATAAGTATTTGTGGAATGAATGGTTAAAATAAAACAAAGGCCAAGTATTGTGGGACATATTCTTCAACAAGGTGTTCCATTTTCTATAATGTTTTCAAACATTATTTATTATATGATTATTTAAAATACAAATAATAATAATTCCTTACATAAGAATATTCATAGCCATAACCACCCCACATTGTCATATGGGCAATCATTTTAGAGACTTGTACAACTGACTTCTAATAGAAACAGAACAATGGGGCCACATTGTCAATAACAATCATAAATTACTGAACTAGATCATCACCCTATTTTTAAAGTAGTAGTTTCTATTTCGGGGTTTTTTGTTTTGTTTTGTTTTTGTTTTTTGGAACCGGGTATTGAACTCAGGAGCACTCAACCACGGAGCCACATCCCCAGCTTTATTTTGTATTTATTTAAAGACAGGGTCTCACTGAGTTGCTTAGCACCTCACTTTTGCTGAGGCTGGCTTTGAACTTGTGATCGTCCTGCCTCAACCTCCAGAGCCACTGGAATTACAGGTGTTCACCACCACACCTGACTATTTATTTTGTTTTAAACAGTCATATATAGCAATCTTTTCTTTCATAGCTTCTGGTTTTTACTTGCCTATCTAAATAAGTTCCCTAAAATCTTAGCTTACAATTCATTTATAATTCATGTATTACAATCAGAAAAAACCTTAAGATAGGTGGTAGGAGTCAGGCATGTTGGCACATGCCTATAATCCCAGCAGCTCAGGAGTCTAAAACAGGAGGATGGCAAGTTCAAAGTCAGCCTCAGCAATTTAGTGAGGCCCTAAACAACTTAGTGAGATCCTATATTAAAATTAAAAAAATAAAAAGGGTGTTGGTGTAGCTCAGTAGTTAAGCATCCCTGGATTAAATCCCTGAAACCCCACCAAAAAAAAAAAAAAAAAAGATGTAGCAGAGACATGGGGAAAATGTACAAATTCCTATTCCTTCTCTTAATTAGATGTCCTTTGATATATTAGGTAGAATAGACATGTCATCTAACAAATTTTAAGAGAGATATAATTAAGTTGAAAAATCAACAAACAAGTGAAATCTTCACTGGCAGGTGGCTACCTGAATGACACTCTCCCTTTCCTTCTTTGTACAGCAGCTTCTAATCTCATGTTACAGGCATGTCAACAATACATCTTTTTCAATGTCCTTTTTCTCTTGAGAGACCCTGGTTTTTAAACTGGGATACACCTGCCCTGGGTCATGACTCAAGCATGGGAGATTAAAGTCAAATAATGACTATAAAGCTTATTTTCAAGAGCACCAATTTTACGTGGTGGGAAGTAATAGTGTTATAGTAAAAGAGAAAAATATATTAACATTTGCATGAAACATAAGGTGAACCATAAGAATTCAAGTAATATATAGGATCCTTTAAACTCTATATCTCCAGACTGTCAGACATTTCTCATTCACTTTTCTCTGTTAGAGAAATTTGTCAGGTTTTTCTCATTCACTTTTCTCTGTTAGAGAAATTTCTGGTGAAAAGAACTGAGGAGCCCTATGGAAGACTGCTTTATGTAACTTTAAAATTAAGCCTGTGCCTAATTATGAGCAGTTAAGATACAAGTTAGATGCTGGGGTTATGCTACGTTAATAAATATGGAGAAGATGCTTAAAACTCTTAGGTCTAATTCTTTGGGTTTTTTTTTTTTATTTTTTAGTTGTAGATGGACACAGTATCTTTACTGATTTGTTTATTTTTATGTGGTACTGAGGATTAAACCCAGTGCCTCCCACGTGCAAGGTAAGTGCTCTACCACTGAGCCACAACCCCAGACCATAGGTCTAATTCTTTTATATACCACTAAGATTGCAGGCATGTCACTGTTGGACTTCCATAAACAAAAGGTTGGAAAAGTAGATTTAGGGGAAAAGAAAAAAAAAAAAGGAAGACAGGTAAGGAAGGCAGGCAAGAGGAAAAGAACAGGAAAAACGCCTACTTGTAGCGGGACATAGGTCTGGAAATAAAGCAGTCAGAAATCAAAATGGGATCTAACTCTTAATTTAAATTAGGCCTAGCTAGTGATCCTTACTAATACACTGAACATCATTAAGAGACCAATTATTAATACCCTTCTCCAGCTAATACACTCCTGGTTTTATTAATGGAAATAAATAACTAAGAAAAAACTTAATTGACAACTTAATATAGGAAGTCTTTAATTACAGTTGTAGTCCTCATTAACCTTACAACTCACTAAGTGAACAAAAAAATCACCTCCCCAATAATACAGGTCTAACTCGAACTGCATAAATAGGATATGTTGTATAAGAGGAAGGTAGCATTTCATGAGAAAAGCACTCAGTCATCTGAATTTCCCCTGCGATTTGCTGAAAATCAGCATCACCCATTGTCAATTTACAGACCCCTCAATCTACCTCAGACGCTTCCCAGCTATGCAGTCTTTTAAGCACTTACTGTTTTTCACTATTTCTCCTCTGTCTTATTCTCTCCTCTGGCAGCATTCTTCCTTACCCCTAAGGTTTCCACAAATCTTTCCCTCCCATTTTGCATAAACCTCATGAAGATCTTGATCTTTGAAATTTATATCCTGAAGTAATTTCAGAAAATATTTATTACTTATGCTCTAAATCCCCAACATACCAATTAAGAGTTTAAGAGAAAAGAAAGTGCTATAACCAACTTTATAAATGAGAATAATTTTGAAAACATCCATCTTCATTGTCACTAAATATATCTTCTGAAGAAACTCGCACAGTCCCAGTAGGGAGTTATATGTGTAAACTCAAAGGATCTGTAAAGGTACCGGCATAAAAATATGATTGTGGGAAGCAAAGGTAAATTTGAATAACTCCACTGCATAGATAACTTTAGTTAATCAATGAAATGTTCATAAATACTTAATCCTTGACCTATATAAGTGAACAGTTTAAAACAGTTTCACATGAGTAAAACAAAATCTGTTTTCAAATATTTCTCCAGTTGAAGTCAAAATAATTTTTAAACCACTGTATTTTACATGAATTAATCCTATGACATTTCCATACCAGGGAGGTTGGACAAATAATTCAAGACATGGTTCTTGCCCTCATATTGATTAAAATCACAACCCAGATGACATAATAGTTATGTGACTAGTTTGAAGAGGCAAAACAAATATAAACTGAATGTGAACTGAAGGATAGATCACAGGTTGTAAACAACCAACTTTTGTTTTATACTTCATTTTAAAAGGTTACTGTGAGAAAAGCAAGATCTGTTTCTAGACAACTCTTAACACTTTAAAATTACTCCAAATGAATCCATGACAGAAAGATGGAACATGAACCTTTAGACTTACATATCCATTCATTCAAGAGATATCTCTAGGGGCTGGGGAGATAGCTCAGTCGGTAGAGTGCTTGCCTTGCAAGCACCCCACCCCCCAAAAAAAGAGATATCTCTTTCCATGTGTGTATGTTGTAGGGCCGGGAGGTGGAATGTGGGCACTAGAGTTTGAACCCAGGACTTCTCACATGCTAGACAAGCACTCTACCATCAAAAGACATGTATGTCTCTAGGCACTGTGCTAGGTGTTGGGGACAAAATAAATCCAGTCCCTGCTTAAGTGTGATGAAGGAGACAAGCGAATAATTACATAGCAAAAGTAAAACTGCAGCAGGGCAAGGTGGCACATGCCTGTAATCCCAGCGGTTCCAGAGGCTGAGGCAGGAAGATCGTGAGTTCAAAGCCAGCCTCAGCAAAAGCAAGGCACTAAGCAGCTCAGTGAGACTGTCTCTAAAATACAAAACAGGATTGGGGGGTCCTGGGGTTGTGGCTCAGTGGTAGAGGGCTTGCCTAGCATGTGTGAGGCACTGGGTTTGATCCTCAGCACCACATACAAATAAACAAATAAATAATAAAGGTATGAAAAAATAGGGCTGGGGAGGTGGCTCAGTGGTTGAGTGCTCCTGAGTTCAATTCCCAGTACCCGCCCCCACCCAAAAAAATAAAACTGCAACTACAAATAGCTAAATACAATTAACAGGTGCTTATTATACATACACATGGCAGCACACCCCAGGTCCCAGCTCTTACGCTATCTGCAGTTAAATCCCTGAAAATATTTCTCCAGGCTTCCTTTCATTCTTCATCACTGGTTTACTGAATTTAAAAAATAAAAAAATTTTAAACAAAATATTTCCATTGAATTTCTGATACAAAAAGGACTGTCCTGAAGACTACTTCAACGAGAGGCCATTACTGTAGATTTTGGATTTTAAGTTATAAAGAAACCCATCGAAAAACTAGATTTAAAAAAAAAGGATTTCAATACATATGAAACACAGATTAGATTGACCTCAGCCCCTTCCTGTCTCTCTCTTCCCGGGGGGGGTCCTTGGACTGTGCACCAGTTTTTGCCTCTGCTACTTGGGGGAATCATCAACCATAAGAACTTCAGAACTTCTATTCATCTTTTTCTATATACAAGGTATCTAAAAGAGTTCATTCAGAATTCCAAATCATTTCAAGTTATTCTTAGCACCATATCCCAGAGGAATGCCTTTATTTGAAACTCTTTCAAGGACTTGATTCCTGGTTTTCAGGAAGAAAAATCTTGCAAAACTCAGTCTCTGATCTCCCTCAACTGGGTACAAGCTTTCCTTTTCTTGCTCTTTCTTCTCACAGATATCTTCCTTCTTGTATTATAATTACATGCATTCACATCTTATCCTGACATTACAAGTAAAGCACCTAGTAGTTAGTCTACAAATACCTATTGAATGGGTGAATTATTGGAGCAAATAAATTATGAAAAAAGTTTTTAAATAGGAAAAGGAAAAAAGAAGTTAGGGGGCTGGGGAGATAGTTCAATTGGTAGAATACTTGCCTTGCAAGTACAAGGCCCAGGGTTCAATCCCCAGCACTGGGGAAAAAAAAAAAAAGAAAAAAAAAGAAAAGTTAGGACTTTAAATAATGATAAATCATGGAGGAAGGAAATTTCTTATGCATTAGAGTTTTTAAAGACTTAAAAAAAAAACTAAGCAACCAACTGAGGCACTAATAAGAAACAAAAAGATATCTAAATGTATTATACCTAATAAACTTTGGAACTTATGACCATATGAAACTGAAGGCTGGGCACATGCCTATAATCCCACACTACTTGGGAGGCTGAGGCAGGAGGATTACAAACTCAAGGTCGGTCTGGGAAATCTGGTCAGCCCAAAATAGCAAGGAAGGACGGGGTATGTAGCCCAATGACAGAATGTTTTACCTAGCATGCCCATGACCCTGGATTTAATCCCCAGCATGTAAAAAACAAAACAAAACAAGAAACAAGCTACAATTTTGTAAAAACCAGAATCACCAGTGGTCTGACATTCAATCCATTTTGTTCTCTGAATTCAAAAATGCTGCCAACTCCCTATATAGTACCTCGCTTCCTTCAACATTCCCAGTCACGTGGGGACTATTAGATTAGTCACCCAAGACTGGCATTTAGTTTTAAAAGTATTACAGTTCTTTGACTTCATTAAATTAAACATATTTTAAGTGGTATATATAACTAGACGCAGAAAACTTCTGTTAAAATGATGCCATATAATTATTGGGAAAAAAAATTTCATGTGTGCTTTTTGGGTCATTTTCTCCAAACCTCACTTTCACAAAAGCACCTTTAATAGACAATGTACAGCTCTTGGCTTTGGAAAAAGCAGCCTGACTCTACCTCTGCCTGAAGAGCACAGTGGAACCTATGATTGGCCACATTTATCATTAATAAAATAGGGTTAATCTTGACTATTTAATCATATTTGCAAAGTGACAGCAACCATACTTGCTGTTGTGTTGTTATTAATGATAAGCAGAAATTTTGGCTCACAAAATCAAAAGAGTTTGGGAGGGAAACCAGAGAGCCTGATATTTTTTCCCTCAAAAGACAGTTTCCACCAGAATGCCTTTAAAACTTAAAGTACATAGAATAATTGTGAGAAAATGAAATACTTTAGTTCTACTTCACTGAAGACTAAAATGAAAAACATTTTCTATACAGATGAATAGCAGATTAGGTATAATTAATGAAATGCATTATAGAAAATAATGCTTTCTGTGAAGGCAGGGTTGCTTTATTCAGATGCATTTGAGGAATTTCACATAATATAATCAAACAAACAATAGTTTCATATTTTAAAAAGTGGAACTAGGAATATTAACTTCATCATAGTTTAAAAAATGAAATAGGTGCATTTTGAGCACATATGATTACAAAGTAATAGAAAAGTTTCCAGAGCAATAGAAAAGTGAGCACATATGTTCCCCACCCCACTCATCCTCTGTGTGAATGCCTTTCTCATATTCTTCATGCTATAATACTTTATATAGTGGGTTGCCTCTAATCCCTGCTCTCCACAGAGGTCCCATCCTCACCCTGCTTAGGTTTTTACATTCAACTTCACAGCACCTCCCCATGTGAATGCCCTCCTCACCCCTAGTATCTCAGTCTGGGTCACAGACACCTATCTTTTTTAGTCCTATCTAAAGGCTTTTGAATTAAATTGTTAGAAGAGAAAGAAAGGTGTCTTGTTTTTTAGTGCTTAAATTACAAATACAAACAACCACAATTATATAACAAATATTTCACTGAGCTTCAATGACGTGCAAGGTATTATATATTAGGTCCAGGGGAACTATATTGCCCTCCAAGAGCTTTTTTTCCTCACTGAGGGATGCACAATTATCTGTACTTAAGACTCATGTTTTTCAGTCTCAAGTAGTTAAAAAAAATCCACCTTAAATAGTTTAAACAATAAGGAAAAGCATCATGTTACATAACAAAAGGAAATTTGGTGTCTGAACTCTATCAAGGATGCAGTTTTTCTCCTTTCTGCTCTGCCTGCCATCCTGCTATCCTGTGTCAGCACTGAATCCAGGCTAATATGGCTCCAAGATGACCACCAGAGTCAAGATTAACTACATTTATACCCAACAACAGCTAAGGAAAACAGATCTTCCCATTTCTTTTAAGTACAAAGAAAATTGTCTCAGAAGTCTGCCCCTGACCCACTGGCAAAGCATACCCTTTCATCTCACTGTCCTTAACTGGATCATATGTTTCATACCCGAATTAAGTTATGGCAATGGGATTGCAACCCCTGGTTGACTGGGTCTAACCAGGACTCATGGACTGGGGCTGGGCTAATCTTTCTTGAGGTATTTAGCTATAGGAAAGAAATGGGAGACTTACCTGAACAAAATATAAGTTTCTATTAGGAATGGCGGACGAACATGAATTTTCAGTCAACTGTGTCTGCTACAGACAAATGTATCTGTAGTATAGTTGTATACTCTACAAGTTTAATTTATGTACAATGCAGATTTGTTGTTTCTGCCTGCCCCATCAATTCCTCTTCTGATGATGACAATTATACTCTGATTATCTTTCAGGGAACTATTCTTTTCTATTTTCCTGCTGGAACTACTGAAGCAAAAGTATCTTGCCAAGCATGGTGGCAATCTCAGCAATTGGGGAGGCTGGATCAGGAGGATTACAAGTTTGAGGACAGCCTTAGCAACTCAGATCCTATCTCAACATTAAAAAAAAAAAAAGCAGGGCTGGGAGACCTGGGGATGTAGCTCAGGGGTAAAACAACCCTGGGGTTCTTTCCTCAGTAACACAAACACAACACACACATGGTATCATTACATTAGGATGACTAAGCTAATAAAAAAATAAGTACAGACAGGATTGTAAATGGCTATTTTCCTTGCTTCATAGGGAGGGTCTCCATAAAATAAAACCAACACAGATAAAAAGAAGAGGTATGGGGTAAAGAGAGATCATCCTTATGAAATAATTTGAGGGCCTAAATTCAATTATATCTTAAATTTACACTTCCAAAATAACCATTATTTTTCTATTTGGCCAGTTTCTATTACTCTAAACCAAGAGTTCTTACAAACACATTATGTACTATAATTCCCCATTCTCCCAAGGAGAGAGTGGTAAAAGAAGAAAAATGTTTATTTCCATTTTACAGGTATAGAAATTTAAGTACCCAAAGGTTAAATGACAAATCACTTGAGTGTGTTCTGCCCATAAGAATATGTTGTCCCTCATGTAAACTATAATTATTATTATAATAATGATACAAATATTTAGCAAACCATTCCCTGAAAGTCCAAGAAAAAAATTTTATACATTGCCTTTTAAGTCTAGGATTGGGATGCAGGTAGGGATAGAAGAAATACTATGTTTTATGTGACATGAATAAATTGCACTGGCACTAATTCAGCTCAAAGAGGTTCATGCCCACAGAGTTTATTGCTACCTATATTAAATATCAACTTTGCAGACTCTTAAGCATGTTCCTTGATGTAAGTTATCTACCAAGTGCACTGTTCGTTTCCAGGCTTCAATACTGATGTATTATGTGGCTGGAAATCAGGTTTTTGTTCAACCTGTCCTTGAACCCTTTCCTCCTATTTGTCTAGTGTTTCTAATTTCAGCTAGTAAGACCTGCATTAGGAGATGCCATCATTGTCCTGCCCATATAAAAGGAATTGTCATGGTCAAGGTTAGAGTGCTTATATACCTACCATTACAGACTTTGTCCTGCCACACAATATGAAATAAGGCAACTATAATTTGGTCAGAGGTGACAGTTCAAAAGGTAGCTTTAGTTCCTGTATGTTAAACCAGAAACATTACTGCTTGCCTATAGCTTATTACTGAAGCACAACGACTATATATACTAAATATTATATTGTCTCATTCTGTAGACTTAGTGTGTTTAGATGTTTTACTAAAATATTTTTTCACCTGAAATAGTTAGAAAATTTTAATATGGAAAAATCTCTTCTACAAATATATTGGTGAAATGGGCTATAATAACATACAGCATCAAAATCTCAGTGGCTTAACATAACAGTTGTTTCTCATTTATGTTACATATCCATCTTAGGTTGGTGGAGAATCAGCTTCATGTTGTCCTCTCTTTAGACTGGTTACTATGGCAGGGAGAATTGAATGAAATGAATAATGCTTCAGTTCTTCAGATTTAAAGCCTTCCAACTAGAAATGACAAAAATCATTTTATTTCATTTGCCATTACATGACTATACCCAAGGAAGTATAATATACCAGTATGTAAGAGAAAGAGAACCAGAAATATTGGCAAACACAAATGGCTACCACAATGACAAAAAATACTCTTTTATTAATATACTTTCAGTTAGAAACAATCCAACTATGAAAAATAAAAAAATGTTTAAGGTTCATACAATTAAATTCAAGGGGGATTCAAATATTAAGACTTACCCCTCCCTCCCCCTCCCTACCCCCACCCCCTCTCCCACATAGTATCCACCCCTTGCTTTCTTCTTTTTTTTTAAGAACCATCAACCATTCCAAGCATATCCAATCAATCAAAGAGTCCAGAAAAGAAAAATCAATCCTTTCTACTCCTAACATCTATATCAAAATAACAGATTGACTCTGCTTGGATCATGCACTACCATGATATGGGGAAAAGTAGTATTTTAATATCAACCTGACATGAGTCTATGGGGATATGATCATTTAATGACAGAAAAGCAAAGCCTAATGATTTTCTGCCCCACCAGAATCACATGGAATAATGTAGACATAGCTCCCAAAAGGAAAGGACACAAACCACACCAACAAAAAACTCTTATCCATCCAAAGAACTCCATTTTTTTCATTTTCTACATCATTCCCCTCAACTCTGAGGACATGTGTGAGACTAAATTCTATAAATATAAATCATGTGGTATTGGCTTCATACTAAAAATTATTGCTGATATTAAGTCAGAACAGTTGTAAAAACACATACTAGAGAACATATATGGGTAAATTCTGGGACAAATTTTCCTAAGTTTTTCTGCATAGATCATTTCTGAGTACAAATTCAAGCAATTTAAAGGAAATTCCCTTTAATAGAATCAATGCAATGCATGATTTTTGAGATACTATATGAATTATAACATAACATGATTACTAGGCTTCTCGCCATAACAGAAGAGACTTTCCAAAGTCACAGACAACATGGAGTAGTGCTAGCATTTGCATTCGGGTCTAATTCTTTCCTTGCAGAGGAAAGAAATGATAACAGGCATCAGACTATTATTAGGGCAGTGATTTTTGCTTTTGTTCACAGATGCATCTTAAGCAACTAGAAAGGTACTTGGCACATATTAAGTGGTTGATGAAGAACTCCTTTTTCAATTACAGGTAATAGTCAACAGCAACAAAATGAACTTGGTTTTCCTATTGTCATTTGGTAAAATTTAGGTAAACACATTTATACAGGAATAAAATATTAATTTTCTAGAAAATTCCAGGTAATACACATTGTGACCTGACACAATCCTCAGTATAGTTTTTTGGAGATGAGCAGGACAAATGCAAAACAAGGAAAGAAATAATACAGGTTAAAAAAAAATCAGAATGACTACAGAAAATAAAAACCCAAGATAGCTACAACATACTAATATATACGTGGTATATATATTAGTCAGTTTTTTGTTGCTGTGACAAATACCTAAGAAAATCAAATTAAAGTAGGAAAGATTTATTTTGGCCCATGAGGTTTCAATCCATTGTCAGCTGGTTCCAAGGTAGAAACATAGCAGAAAGGCATGGCAGAAGAAAGCTGCTCACCTTCATGACAGCAGGAAAGTAGACAGAAAGTAAAAGAAGGGTGTGGACACAAGGTATAATTTAAGGACACACCCCCAAAGACCCACGCCCAAGGCCCTAAGCAACTTAGAGAGACTCTGTCTCAAAATAAAAAATAAAAAGGGCTGGGGATGTAGCTCCCTGGATTCAATCCTCAGTACTACTATTACTACTACTACTACTACTACTACTAATAATAATAATAATGAATGAATCAATGAATTAATTCACTGATGAGGTTAAAGCTCTCATGATCCAATCTTTTCCAAAAAACCCCACCTCTGAACATTGCTGTCTTGGGGATCAAGCTTTCAACACATGGGTTTTTGAAGGACATTCTAGATTCAAACTATAACAATAAGGTTGGTGGAGATAGTCTGCCTAAGAATAAAAAGAAAGCAGAGGTCTGCATCAATATAAGCCTATACATTCTAGGTTTTAGTAGTAATTCTATATAACAGATTTACTTAATCATTTTAAAGAAGATAGTTACATAAGGTAGGATGTGTTTATCTTTCTATAACAGCTAGATAAAGTATTATTTTTACTCAATTTCTTTCTCATCTAACACTCTCCCCACAGCCAGAACAATGTAGCTGATGCTTTGGGGTCTTTGTTTAGAGCACTAAGTAACAGAAAAGGCAATGATACAGGTAGAGCCATCATATTAGAAAAGAGAAAAAGATCAAAGCTCATTTGTGTGTGTGTGTGTGTGTGTGTGTATTTTTTTTTTTTTTTTTTTTTGGTACCGGGTATTGAACTCAGGGCACTCGACCACTGAGCCACGTTCCAGCCCTATTTTGTACTTTATTTAGAGACAGGATCTTACTGAGTTGCTTAGCGCTTTGCTTTTGCTAAGACTGGCTTTGAATTCTCCATCCTCCTGCTTCAGCCTCCCAAGCTGCTGGGATTACAGGTGTGTGCCACTGCCCCGGCTTCACTTGTATTTTTAAAAATGGAATTATTCGTTATCTGTGAACTATAACACCACAAGAAGTGTTTGGCAAATTCAGTAAATGAACTTGACTACAATGAACTC
The DNA here is from genome assembly GCF_902686445.1 of Sciurus carolinensis. Taxonomy (NCBI): domain Eukaryota; kingdom Metazoa; phylum Chordata; class Mammalia; order Rodentia; family Sciuridae; genus Sciurus; species Sciurus carolinensis. Next base: position 63,598,953 of record NC_062215.1, on the reverse strand, counting down.
TCACTGACTCCACAACACACTAAATTTTTCCCTTTCATAGCCCTTGGAAGTATCACTTTCTTTAAAATTCTGACCTCTTATGTTCTTAAGCTACCATGCAAATTTAAACACAACACAAAGACTCTCTGGGAAGAATCTGAATCACTGTGAACTTTTAGAACAGACTGTCACCCACTCAAAACTCCCCAGGACTTTTTCTTGAGTGTGCATTATAATTATACATAATAGTGGGATTCATTATGCCACATTCATACATGCACATTCACCAATACCTTCCCTTTCCCTCTCTTCCTAGACCCGCTGATCCCCTTCGACTCTACCAATCTTGCTTCTATTATCATTATTATTTTAATTAGTACATGATAATTATCTATATAAACAGGATTGTCATATATTCATACATGGACATAGCTCAATTTGGTAGATGCATTCCCCAGTACTTTTCCATACCCTCCTCTCCTTTCTCCCTCTCAATCCCCTTTCTCTACTCTATTGGTCTCCCTTCTATTTTTATGAGATGCTCTCTCCAGGACTCTAATAGAAAAAGGGCATGCTTTTGTCCCTTTTCCTAGTTTCATAAAATGACCTAATGGCAAAAATATATATTGTAGAGGACAGGTTAAAGATAACAAAAGTCAGGCAGTTAGAATCCTTGTAAGCAAGTGATGTAAACTCTAAACAGGAAGAGAAAACACATCTTCTGTGTACTGATTCCTTAGAAAATATTAAATCAGAAGATCCCAGTTTCCAGGCCTAGAATTACATCTTGCTGAATGAGGAAATCAATGGTATTTAAATCTCTTGTGAAGCTAGAACAATCTATTTGGGAAAAGCAGTTTTGGGGAGACATTATTAACATTTCAAATACTGTCAATTAACCTTGATCAACCTGAAACTTTGCTCAGCAGTATAATTACACACATTAGTTACCTAGTATTGTGGGAAACAAAGAGATAGACGTTTCCAAGCAACTAACTACATTCTGCCGAATTTCCTGCAAGTGACAGCACCAGTTTCTTTGGTATTTATTTAAAAAAAAAAAAAAAAAAAAAAAAACCAGCTTCAAAGTCAAACCACAGCTAGGGTTAAATAAAGCAACTCTTCCTTAGCTTCCATTTCCACCTCCAAATGACATTTATAAAATTAAACTCTGAGGCTGGATTCCTAAAGTCTAGTAGAGGTGGCTAAACAAGTCCACATGTGACCAATGGATGGAATGCTAAAGAGTAGGTAGTTTCCAGAGTACCCTCAGAACCTTTCATAAGATTGTTAGATTGTAACACTGATTAACACTTACATTTAAGATTTACACAATGTCAGCAGGCATTATTTCATGTATTCTTCACAATTACCCTACAAAGTAGGTATAACTACTTACTATTTCCATTGTTTGGATGAATAAATTTGGACTAAGAGAAGGAAAGTAATTTATCCAGGGTCTCACATTCTTGATCAGCACACCATACTGTCTTTCTGTCAACTTCCTATTTATTAAGCGAACTAAACCAAATCACAGGAATATGAAGCCTCAACTGTCAATGGTATGCATCCATAAATAAATAGAGCCCATTCTTCATAGTGAAGCCAGTTAGATCTTTTTTAAAAATGTCAACCTGGTCACTCCCCAGCTGAAGAAAACTCTTGAATGGCCTCTTATTGTCAAAGGAATAAAGATCAAGATACTTAATTTAGCTCTTTAGAGTCTGCAATATATGGCCTTTGCTGACTTTACCAGCACCATTTTGAGTTATTTTGCCCCTTACTTTCTGTGTTCTAGTCTCATTGGCCTTTCTTCTGTTCCTTGAATGCGTTTCCTGATCTGTAAGTTTTTCCTTCCCCACTCTCCTCACCTGACTTTTCTCTGGTTGATTTTTGACTCATCATTCAGAGCACAACTCAAAATATCAGCTCCCCAAGAAAGCTTTCCCTTGACCACTAATCCTTAAATTTCTCCCTCCTCCAAACTGAGTTAGGTTCCTGCGAGCAGTATTCTCATAGTATTGTGTACTTTTGACTTAGCAGAATTTATCATAATTTTAAAATTTACTGCAAAATTAGCTGTTTAATGCCAACTTTCTCAATTAGTACTTAAGTTTCTAAAGGAAGAACCATGTTTGTTGTGCACTACTATATCCCCAGCAACTAGGATCGTTGTCTAGCACATTGGAAGTACCCTGTACATATTTGTTAAAAGAACAGAATGAAAGGTAACCATACACACAAGATGTGGAAACCATGGTCATGCCCTAAGACATAGGCATCAGGCAAGAAAATGTGAACACAATGAAGCCCAGGCTTCTGGTATTATGCCTGATGCAAATGCACCACATGAAGCCAGTTTAATTAGCTGAAGGTACAGCCATAGAACCAGACCAGTGGAAACACAAATGAGGAAGGACATGAAACAGTAGTGCTTTAAAGTATGACTTAATGAGAGATGGAGACTAATCATTTGTCCTGAACATAATCATGATAGAATTTAAATTATTACTATGTAGCAACATCACATTTGATTAATGTTATAGTGGATTTTAATAGCTATTTACTTGTTTTATGGAGTTCACAACAGGAAGGGCCATAAATTCTGAATGCCAGAATTGCTAAAACAGTCCTGGCTGCTCTGCAGTTTACCCTTATGGCACCTAAAAATGGCCCAGGTGAGAGTTTGCTATTGTTAAAGAAATTTCTTGAGAAGGAAAAAAGCAGGTGTATATGTAAAAAATTTGGAAAGAGGATTACTGAACACTTCTACAGACAAACTATAGTAATCAGTTTCCAGTCTTCACAGTAGCCTGAGGAATTCAGGCTTATGCAGTGGGAAAAAAGGTAGAGGAATGTGTGTGACAAAAGCCTCTTCTCTCCAGAATTGGGGCAAATACAGTATTTCCTATCCTCCCATTTTTAAGATTATGAGTAAGGGACTCTAATCTATACCTAAGGCCCCAGAGAATCCTGGATTACTCTATTATTAAAAATCTACATGAATTTTTAAAAAAAATTGACTAAAAATATAAATATGAAAACTATCCAAAGGCCGTTCATATTGTCACCACCTGAAACTGTTTTTTATTTAAGGTCTATTATTTATTATAGAAACTAGCTTTTTATCGTGTGCTGAAAATCTTTCCCCAATTTGTTGTGTACTTTGTCTATACGATTTTTTGGTACCAGGGATTGAACCCATGGGCACTTTACCAACTGAGCCATATCACCAGTGCCATTTTTTTTTTTTTTTTTTTTAATTTGGAGACAGGATCCCGTTGAGTTGCTTTGGGCCTTGCTAAGTTGCTGAGGCTGGCTCTGGACTTGTGATCCTCCTGCCTCAACCTCCCAAGCCAGTAAGCTTACAGGTATGTGCTCCTGCACCCCACTACAATCTTTTTTTGGTGGGGGGGGTGCTGGGGATCGAACCCAGGGCCTTGTGCTTACAAGGCAAGCACTCTACCGACTGAGCTATCTCCCCAGCCCCCACTACAATCTTTTAATGTAGAATTTTTTGGCTTTAGATACTTCAATTTATCAATGCTTTCTTTTGTAGTTTCTGGGTTTTATGTCACATTTAAAAAGGACTTATTTAAAAATTTTCTCCTCTGTGTTCTTCCTTGCAGTGTCAAATTTTTTTTTACATTCAACTCTCTGATCCATCTATAATTTATTTTGTCATATAAGTGAAGCAGAGATGCAACTTTACTTTTTCCATTTATTTGCCTTTTTCACTTAATATTTCATAAAACATTTCTCATGAAACTAGAGCTTTTTAAATAAAGTTACAATTTTAATGGCTTTATTGAGTTAATATTACCATAATTACTTAACCATTTCCTCCCCCTGTTACCAAACATATTCAAATTTTAAAATATGTATTTTTTGCTTTTTAAATTATTTCCTCAGGAAATTTTTAAGAATTAGATTTCTGGATCAAAGGATTTGAACATTATTATAACTTTTGACTAAACTATCAGATTTCCAGGATCAAACTCATTTACAATCTTCATCAATAAAATTATTAAGTAAGATGTTTATGTAAATATGATACATGAGGGCTGGGGCTGTAGCTCAGTGGCAGAGCACTTACCTAGCATGTGTAAGGCACTGGGTTCAATCCTTAGCAGCTCATAAAAATAAAAAATAAAATAAAGGCACTCTGTCCATCAACAATTACAAAAAAAAAAATTTTAAGTGATACATGAATCCTTTCCAAACAGTTTATACTAGGCATTATTCAAATCTGAAGAGTTAGGCTCATAACTCAGAGTCAGAAAACCTGTATCACATGTCTACAGAATCTGACCAGCCTAAGAATTGCTGTTATTTTCGGGAGAAAAAAGAATATGTGAATAGATTTTTCTGGAACAAAGGGCAATTCAGAGGTACTCTCCTAGAAAACCCTAAAAAAGTAACTTGGGGGCTGGGATTATGGCTCAGTGGTAAAGCGCTTGCCTTGTATGGTATGCGTGGGGCACTGGGTTCAATTCCCAGCACCACATAAATAAATAAAATAAAGACATTGTGTCCATCTACAACTAAAAAAAATTTTTTTTTTAAAAAGGAACTTGGCTTAATAAAGTCTTGCAATGGAGTCAGAAGAAGGACATAGCAACTAAATTCAGGACTGTCTTTCATTGTTCCTTTCCCAAGGGCAGAATTTCCCTTCTTCCCACATTCTTTCCAAACACCTGGATGTTCTAGCCATCACCTAACATAACACCTTATGGTCAGTTTCTTCCATGAACCGTCTTCTGCTTGGTTCCTGGCTCAGGCCCTGCAAGTTAAGTTCAAGTAAGGCCAGGAAATGGGATTTTGATCCAAAGTGGAACTTCAAGTCCTAGCTCATGCATGCCAGGAGGGCACTTCCCCATGCAAATGTACCTAGGCCAGTTACAGCAGATTTTCAGCTGTTACCATTTGCTGAAATTCACATCTTGTTTGTAGCCCTTTCTGCTCTTCTGCCTGCTGCCTCCTAAGATTCTCTTTAAAAGAGCATTTTAAGAGACAGGTTCTTTTGAAAGAATAATCTTATTATTATAATTTGTTGCTTATAAACTTTATGATGCCCCTTTTGAAAATCAGGTAGTTTCATGGTGTGAATACTGATATGCTCAGAAAGGAGAGTCATAGCCTGGGTACATTCCAAACATATGTCTGACAGGCAATAGAGCATGGTGAGTATAGCCTTGAGAATCAGACTTGAACTTCACCACTTACTAGAAGTATGACCCTAAGCAAATCCCTTAATTATTCTTAACTAAAGTATTACCTTGTTAGAGAGGTCCTTCTTGACCATACTTTATCTAAATGGCTATTCTGTCTTGTTATTCTTTCTAATTGCTTCCTCAATTGTATTTTTCCTAACACTATCACATTTTGTAATTGAATACTTACTTGTTATCTGTTTTTCCCAATGGACTATTAATTCCACAAGGGCAGGTTTGGTTTATTCATCACTGGATATGCCTACACTGATGCCTACCACAGAGGAGACTCAAACAATTGTGAAATAAATGAGTTCAACCTCCTTACTGCTAAAATAGGGATAAATAACACTACTGACATCAGAAATGCAATGTGAGATGATACATGTAAAAACATTTAGTTCAGGGCCTAGTGTATGGTTAGTACTCAACAAATGTTAGCCATTATTTTAGTTATATATAGTTCTTAGCAAGTCATGGCTTTTTAAACTCAACTTTCCTAATTGTAAAGTAAGAGGAAGAATTACTACTACTTCCATACTACCAAGGCATACTTTGAGAAAATATACAAAAAGCATTGGGAGTGCCAGGTGCAGTGGCATACTCCTGTAATCCCAGCAGCTCAGGAGGTTGAGGCAAGAGGATCGTGAGTTCAAAGCCAGTCTCAGCAAAAGCAAAGCGCTAAGCAACTCAGTGAGAACCTGTCTCCAAATAAAATACAAAATAGGGCTGGGGATGTGGTTCAGTGGTCGAGTGTCCCTGAGTTCAATACCTGGTACACAAAACAAAATAAAAAAAGCTTTCGGAGAGATTTGGAAGAAAGGATTCATTGAGATTAGGAATTTATTAAACTCACTGGGGTGCAGTGTACACACCTATAATCCCATTGATTTGGGAGGCTGAGACAGGAGGATGGCAAGTTCAGCAATTTAGGTTCTAAGCAACTTAGAGAGTTGGAGAGACCCTGTCTCAAAATAAAAGGGTTAGAGATGTGGCTCAGTGGTTAAGTGCCCCTGGGTTCTATCACTGGTACCAGGAAAAAAAAAAAAAAAAAGAATTTATTAAACTTAAACTTTATTATGGCACTTGTCTTAATCAGGGTCATCCACTGCTCTCTACACAACAGTTCTTGATTAGTAGCTCTGAAATAACAGCTCCAACCAAAGCACTGAGAAAATGGACATCTGAGAGAGCAAACTAGGTGTGAGAAAGATTATGCTTGAGTGCAATAGTGGTAGTACCCTAGAAATTCATAGGAAGAATGGAGAATTAATCTATGAAACACCTCATGATATATCCAATTTCCAGTAACATACACCATCTTTTCTCCCAAAACACAAAACTTGATTTATTAAGCTACCTCCACCTCCCTACACTTCTACCAACAGTCTTTACAATATTCTAAATTTAGTCTTCAGATGCTCCCAAATCTATAATCTTATAATTCCTCCCTAGTAAATTTCTCAATTCCTCCCTAGTTGTTTCTCAGCTCTGGCTGCACAACAACCTATAGACCTTTGTAAAAAACAAAGATGTTGAACCTCATCCAAGACCTACTGAGTGAGAAACCTCCTAAAGTAATACTTCCGTTTCTACATTTTTTTAAAAAGCTTTAAGCCAGAGTCGAGAATCACTATTCAATTTGTCCCTGACCTATAAGCACCAGAATAATAATATTCCATTCAAGGAAAAGCAATCCAGCATAAGGTTAAGAGCTCATACTGGGAGTGTCCTGCAAACTTAGCTTTCATTATCAGTATGATCACATAGCTTAGGTAAACCTGCTTCCTCACATTTAAACAGGGACTACCAGAAATATTCACTACAAAGACTTGGATTCAATACAAAATTGTGTAAAAACTATTGAGCACAATTTCTGTACCATAGTAAGTACTCAATAAGTTATCTTGCTTGCCCTACCCCTTCTAAAGGCTACATTTCCCCCAAGATATTATCTTTAAACTTCTGTACAATTTTATCAATGATAAAAACCTACAAGTCCCACCAACTCCTGTTTCCCTTGCTCTCTTAAACTATAAGCAGCAGCAAGTATGCCTGAGCTGGTTTTGCCTCAAATTATGGAAGCCAAATAACTTAGTTGGAGCTTTTATTTGGGTAATAGTGTAAATTAGACCAAACTCCTAGTTTCACTGCACATTCTGCATTATCTACTGCCAGATGTCTCAAAAATATGACTCTGGTTTATGAGGGACCAGATATAAATCCAGCACACGAAAGCATGACATGCCTGAAGCATCACTGTTTGATTTCAATTTGCAAATCACTGTGCTAGGAGCTGTGGGGGATATAAAAATGAATGAGAACTTTTTGGCCTTTTCAATTAATTGCCATTTTATGAATTTTAAGAATATATTTTAGAAGTTACCACATGTTAGTCATGCCATAAAACAAACTTGGGATGTTGAAGAAAAGCTGGTCAGGATGCTCACTTTTTCTTCCTCTTTCCCTCCAGAGCTGAAGTATGAATTTAAATGTGCCCCCAGACAACAGTGGTACTGCCTCAGTTGACATAAGGGAATCCTACAACTGTCCCAGTTCTCCACTCAGTACAGATAATGTGCTAGGCTCCCCAGTGCTTAATACAAATTATCTCATTTATGTCTAACAACGACTCCACAGGACATGTATTATTATCTGCATTTTATACATTTGGGAAGTGAGACTTAAAGAAGTAGAATTACACAGCCAGTAAGTGGTGGAGCTGGGTTTCTGACCCAGGCTGTCTGAATATTAAGTCAGAGCTCTTTAACTATTTGCATGGTTCTGAGCCTTGATTCTGGAAATCACAGAGAGTCCTCTAAAGAGCATAGCCTAACGCCCACATCAAAATCATGCGGTCAAAATATCAGGAAAGTAGTATTCCTGGGGAATGGTGGTTGGGAAGGGTGTGTGGTGATTAGAAGGAAGAAAGTTGGTGGAAATAAGTTGGTGGTTGGGATAAGTGGTAATATTCCATTTCTTAGTGTTAGTACAAGCTACACAATTCCTTGATCTGTATTTATGAAAACATCAATTTGTAAAAATTCATCAAGTAAAAAAAGTGAGAAATAAGTGTAAAATAAGTGTACTTTTCTGTATTTATATTTTATTTCAATAAAAATACATTATACAAAGTATAAAGTGTTTATTATTTCCTTTTTCTTTAGCTTCACACAGGAAGTATAAATTTTAATATGCTTTCATGAGGTATGGAAATCTTTACCCTTCATTTAGGTGAATTTGGGTCAATTAATTTCAGTATTTTACTCTTCTTTTAACTGAAGTCTCACCAAAAAATTTCACTGAATAGAAGTTAAATGTCTTATACCTCAGTAGTTAAATGCATGCCTACTCTTTTTTAAAAATTATTTATATATATATATATAAATATATATATATATATTTATATATATATACACACACACACACACACATATATGTTTAGTTGTTGGTGGACCTTTATTTATTCATTTATTTCTATGCAGTGCTGAGAACTGAACCCAGTGCCTCACACATGCTAGGCAAGTGCTCTACCACTGAGCCACAACCGCAGCCCCCATAAGTCTACTCTTAAGGTTCTAGTTACTTCACATTTCATCTGCTTTTCAAGAAAACAAATGTTACAAACTTTCTGCAGACTGGAACTCTGATTTGGAGGTACAAAAACTAGCATAGCTAGAGTTAAACCAGTGGGTATGAAACTTGATTCACACTAAAATAATTCTAGGAGCATTTTTAAAATACCAATACCTGGACCCCACTCACAGAGACTCTGGTTTAACAGGACTTATTACAAAATGATTTAAAAAGGTGACTAGGTGATTCTAACATGCAGTCACAATAAGAGCCAATGAGCGAAAATCAATGTTAAAAATAGCATTTGTACCCAAGATAACTACAAATTTTATCTCTCCTCAAATATGTCATTCAAGAGAGTAAGATTCATTTTACTGGTGCTGGGGATTGAACCAGGGTGCTTTACCCTGAGCTACATCCTGTCTTTGTTTTTGTTTTTGTTTTTGAGACAGGGTCTCACCTAAGTTGATGAGGCTGGTCTTGAACTTGCAATCCTCTGACTCAGGCTCCTGAGTAGCTGGGATTACAGCCATGTGCCACTGTACTGGTAAGGGTAAGATCTTTAAAAAACGAAAAGAAAATTATTTCTCATAATAATTATTTAAAGATAAATAGTTGAGCTATGGTTTCTCACATCTTGTCCCGGAACAAAGCAAAATAAGTTTAACAGCACAAAAGGCTTCCTACCAGTAGAGTAAGATCCCCTTCAAAGGAAAAAAGTTGAAATATTTTTTAGGGTAAAACTGTTTGCCACTAACAACACTTTCCCCTCCCTTTTCTAACCACATGTTCTAATGAGCAATCTCTCTACTATGCCTCAGAAGTGATGCAGAAACAATTTAAACAATCCTGAATTCCTGTGGGACAGATGTTTGCAGTTGGCAACTAGCCATTTGAAATCCGTAATAAAACTCATCACTTAGAAACAAGTATTCCTTTTTTCCCTTTTTATATCTGTGTCTGTTAGAGAAAGTTGTTTTTGCAAATGATTATGAAAAAAGAAATATAAAATACACATTATAGAGCAGAAAGGAAAAAGGTAAATGCAGATTATCAGAACTGGTAGGACATGTTTGCTGTTTGGCCTATATACCAATCAATTTGTTATCATTTTTTACATAGGTTTGTCCACAAGCATCTTGTTTGTGTTTATAATCTCTAGAGACAAATTTAATGACTACTATGGATTGGATGTGAAGGGTCCCTGAAAAAGTTAGGCAATATGAGAACATTCAGAGGTAAAATGATAAATTATGAGAGTTATAACATAATCAGTGGCTGGATTTTTTTGTTTTGTTTTGTTTTGGTACCAGGGATTGAATTCAGGGGCACTCAACCACTGAGTCACATCCCCAGCCCTTTTTTATATTTTATTTAGAGATAGGGTCTCCTGAGTTGTTGCTTAGGGCCTTGCTAAATTGCTGAGGCTGGATTTGAACTCATGATCCTCCTGCCTCAGAGTGCTGGGATTACAGGTGTGCACCTGCACCCAGCTGTTTTTGTTTCTCGTTTGTTTTTTGTTTTGTTTTGTTTTTGTTTGTTGTGGTGCTGGGGATCATACCTAGGGCTTTATGCATTTCATGCAAGCCCTCTACATATCCCCAGTCGATAATCTGAATAGACTACTGTATTTGGTGTAAACTGTAGGCCAGTGGTATATAACTAGAGGAAGTAGGTCACTGCAGAGCATAGCCTTCGCCTATCTCTATCCCTGGTCCCTTCCCCTCTCTTTCTCTGCTTTCTTGCAGTCATAAACTCAGTAGCTTTCCTCCACCATGATGTTCTGCCTTACCTCTGAGGGTCCAGAGCAATGGAGCTGGCCAACCATGGACTGATTCTGAAACCATGAATCCAAAGTAAACTTCTCCTTTAAGTTGTTCTTGTCAGATATTTTGGTCATAGGGACTAAAAGCTGACTAGCACAATGACCTCACAGTTTTCCTTCCTAAATGTAGTTTTCCTTCATTCAATGTTCTGATTATTCCATACACTATTCCAAAAACTTAAAACATGTAAGAAAAATAAGTCTTCTTTAGAAGACTCCTGAAAGTTAAAGTTCTTTTCTTTCTTTTTTTTGCTTCTTTATTGGGATACTAGGAACTGAACCCAGGGGCATTCTACCACTGAGCTACATCCCGAGCTCTTTTTATTTTTATTTATTTTGAGACAGGATTTCACTAAGTTGATGAATATGGTCTTGAACTTGCAATTCTCCTTCCTCTACATCCTGAGTCACTGGGATTACATGCCACCTTGCCCAGTCCCTTTAATCTCTAATCCATATGAATTGGCTAGTCCACAGTAGTCTTTGAATTAGAGCTTGCCCTGATGGTGATAATTTTTAAAAATTCTTACATCCTTCATGTTGAACTTATTATTAGGTTAAATATTATCTCTCCCCAAAAGCATTCTTCCACTTCACAAAATGACTCCATGTGAAAAATCCTACAGAAGGCAATTTCTAAAAGCGTACTGTTGTCTTCAGAGACCATTTCCTGACCTTGAAGAAAATGCAAATCTGTAGACTACAAAGGTAAAGGGGGCCTGGGATGTAAGTCACTGGGAAAAGATGTAAGGCCCCAGGTTCTATCACTAGCATCACAAAAACAAAAGAAAACAAATGTAAAAGTATTCTAAACAAAATAATTTATTTTTAAATGAGGGATCAAACCCAGGGCCTCATGAATGCAAGGCAAGCATTCTACCACTAAGCTACACCTCCAGCCCAAACCAAATAATTCTTACATTTCAGGTTTTCCTTTCTTTTTGTCTTTTCCCCATTTGATTCTAGAAAGTGGGCTTTTCTTTTTCTTTTTCTCTTTTTTTTTTTTGTAATAACACAAAAGACTAATATCTTTTCCTTTCACTGGACTATTCAATCATAAAAGCTCTTTGTATAGAAGGAAAATGCATTCCTTACAAGGTTATAATAAACCAAGCAAAGGAATGAAACAGAACATAAAAATAGTGTAACACCTATGAGTTCCTCTTCCTATGTGGTTGAGTAGTGTTGGGGGTCAAAAGAACAGGGAAATTAGAGAAATAAAGAAACATCTTATTCTTAGGAAATAAAATTAATGTAACGTATAATAATACATAGGATACTTCTGAGGAAGAAGGAGCCCTGCAATGGTAATGAATTCAGTTGTTCCTAGCTGAACCTCCATAAGCACAATAATTGGAATACTAGCTTCTCCACAGCTTTTTCTTCTTTTAGGCTACATAGCTGTAGATAAGAGAAAGGGGAACAGAGAGGAACCTCAAGAACCTTAGGATACCCAGTGGCTACTTCAAACCACCAGTACCCCAACCTGCTCTAGCCACTACCTACATTCCTTATATAGAGCCAAGGTGAAACTGCTGCAACAAGGGCCATTATCTTCTTCTGACCTCTACCAGTCACAATGTCACCCTCTCTGGGACAGACAGTCCTTTTCTCCAACAACTTTGTGTAAAGCAGAGGAAACACGTATAGCTTCTAGCCATTATATGGCACCTTGGAAGTTGAGAGGAACCAGAGCAGGGGTATGGGCCCCTTGACACTCCTCCCTTCTCTTCCAGGAAAGTCCCAGGAGATCTAAGGCAGCCAGCCCTCCAGCCCAATTTCCTTCCACTTATTCAGATTTCTTCTCTTCTTTCATGTTCGGCATGTAATGACATTCCCCCTTACTTTTCAAAGCTTTCCATCAATATCCATGAAACTAACTTGTTGACATATAGACTATACATTCTCAAAACATATATTTTATGCCCAACTTCCATAGACCTTTGCCCAGTGATCTGCCCATGAGAGTCAGTCAATGTTTGGGGAATGAAGGAATACAACTAACCAAAGTTCACAGTTCGATTACCCCAGGATTGAAGAGAAAGTTCTTTAGCTACCAACTTAATCTTCTACTCTTACACTTTTCATCAGTATTTCCATTTCAAATAGTTATCAAGATCCCACATCATTTCCATTGAAGAAAATTAAATAATGGGGATTTCAATTAATTGCTCACCCCTCTTTCCCCAAGGTTAAGTCTTCAGATTAGGAAGAAATGCTTCAATCCCACTGGATATGGGAGTGGAATAAGGAGAGAAAAAGGACATGGAAACTACTCTCTGATTAAGCAAAACAGGAGGATCCAATACCTTCAAAGAACTAGTCAAGTTCATTGAACTTGCCTCTTGAAGAGGAAAACCTAACAAATCTGACTTAAATGAATGAAAGTTCTGGCAATGAAATAAAGCAAAGAGTAATCTGTTGATACACATACCTGTTTCTAAGGGAGAAAATCTATTAAAACTAGAGTTGCCCTTTCCCTGCATATCCAACTTCATAAAAATACTTTCTATGTAGATTCTCAAGCACTGGTCCCTTCAAGACAAAATCAGCAAAAACAATAAGTCATTTCAAGTCTAGTACTCTATTGCCCATAAAACAAAATGAATTTTGTAGGATACTACAAAAGGAGTAAGGCACATATTTCATCAATGATGCTGTCCTCTAGTAATGAGTTTATTAATAGTTGTCTGCTGAGATGTGATGTCAGCACCGTCCCTGCTTATCACACAACACTGGGCAAAGAATACAACTTTCCTGCATTTGGCTTGTCATTTGCAAAATGTTAATACAGAATAGTGTTCATGTGGACTAATCAGTTAATGTTTGCAAGCATTAGGGACATGAGTCCCACTCCAGCTATTGGTGAGTCACAATAAGTGAATTCATGCCATTCTGAATTCTTCATCAATATAGAATGAAGTACAACCAAGTTAAGTCAATATAATTAATGAAGAAGGTCCTAAAATTGTGCCAGGAAGATGAAGACGGGTTAAGAGCAGGTGGTACTATGGTGACATACATGAAAGGCATAGCTTATTTTGAGAGAGAGTGTTTTCACAAGGGCTACTACACACAGTAAACATCCCAAAACAGACAGAACCCAGCTTTTATGATCAAAGTTTTTAGAACCTCGTCATAGTTATGTGTTGGAAGAGATTAAGTTCAGAAAAAAAAATCAAATCAGGCAAAATAAATTCAAAGTGTGTTTTAACTGAGCCTATATAAAGCAAGTTCTATTAACTACTTTTTATTTTATTAAGTAGGACTCATTATATAGCAGGACACAGAACAAATGTTCAAATGAGAGAAAGGTATGCCATGTTTGTAGGCTTCAATTTGATATATAACCAACTTGAACCACCCGTAAAATAAGAGGGAAAAAATTCAGAGTAGTCCAGTTTCCTATGGGTGTGACAGTACAAAAATCAGCTTATATAAAATCTTTTCTTGCAGTGCCATTTCAAATCTCCAGTAAGCTTCGAAGCAAAAAAGCTGCATACCTAAGAAGAGGGTATCACCAACTGAGACTTCTACTTTAGAACCAGTGGAAAGTAAAGGGATAAAAAATGTAAGCTAGGTATCTAATTTGAAAGGAGAAGAGGGCAGAGACCAGGGCCTTTCAGAGTTGATCCTCTCAATTTCTAATCTTCATTAACATAACTGGGACCGGGTCTGCATTCTTCTAGTCCAAACCCTCTTTTCTTTCTTTTTTCTTTTCTTTTCTTTTCTTTTTTTTTTTGGTCATCCTCACACTCCCTGTGCTTCTTTCTTTTCTTCCTTCTTTCTGCCCCTCTCCAACCTTCCATTTTCCTTCCTTTCATCCCTTTCCTTTTTCTCTTCCTTCCTTCTTTTGTCCAGAGACTTGTCCTTCTTTGTCTTTTGTCTAGAGATGGATATCTCTAATTGATGATTATAGAATGCACTAATTTTCCCTACCCATAGCTCTTCCTTTCCCTCTCTCCAAGGTATTTCCAGCACTCCTTTAAGGAAGAACAATGTGTAGAACAACTAGGCCATTCAATACATGGGAAATTTACTCATATCTCAAGATATACTGAAAATCTCCAGACTAATCTCACTGGGCACTGCAATACACAAACACACAAATAAAAACAACTTACTCTCTAACTTTAGTCTGACTCCTTGGGTAATTATGCCGAGGGGTGGATGAGATAAATAAAATTTATAACACCTCATGAAATGTAACTAGATAGTTTAATGTTCTACCTTTGAGATGTTCAGGTTGACTCTCCATTCCAGTGATTACAACCCTTTTTGGCTTTACCTTATCAACAGCCAGGACATATTTGGCCTCTGTAATGGGGAATAAAGGCCCACAGGCAATAGCAATACCTAGCAGTCGCCACAGGGACACTTCTGAAATATTTTTTAAAATGTATGCATGAGGGGGAAAACCCACAAAGACAATCATATTCCTTAATGAAAGAATCTTATCAAGGTTCCAGGATGCAACTTTTTTTCCTACTTTCATAAATATGCTTTAAGTGGAGATTACTATACATATAAATATACCGTATTATTTATATATAAACTCTTTCCCAACCATATATTAGCCCTCCCAGACTATTTGGCTGAGTAAGGTTAAACAGATGAAATAACAGACACTATGCCAGTTTATTCAAGAACCAAATTTACCCAGAAGCGTTTTAACTTGAATGACCAAAGGCTGTATAAAAACATATACCTACGTACATTGGAATCACTAAAGATTTCTGATTCTTCATATTCACAGTAAAGTAATGCTGCTGATTCAGTATCTTCCAAATGAGAGCTCTGTAATGCAAACAAGATCATTTGAGAGATACAGAAGAATGGGTCCAAAAGCATGAGGGGAAAAGCCAGTTGAAATCACTTAGTCAATGTTAGCTCAAAGGTGAGAAGCTGCAACTGTGATTAGTGATGGCAATTTTAGAGAGAATATAGCCAGCAAGGTGACTAGTTAGGTGATTGGAAATTTGATTGAGGAATGTTTGATTAGCTGAAGCATTTTCTGTGGTTTCCCAATTTGGGCCATGGGTTTTTTCATTTCCAGGCTCTGTAAGCATGTTGCTACTAACCCTTCACATTCTGAACTCTTCCCAGATTAGGGTTAGGTTTGTATACAATTATCTTTACATTTAAATATATACCTTTCATGTGAGTGTAGATAGACCTTAGAATATAACATAGGGCTTGATTAGGGGATTAGACCACTAGCCTTGCTTCTTTAGACCTCTACTTACAAGTGTTTTTAAGAAGAGCCAAAAGATGTGCCCTACCCAAGTCCCCTGTCAGATGCCAGAAAACAACTTAAAACCTTTTCTTCTATTCTCCAGTTTCTTTTTCAAAATCTGTCTAGGAGATAGATAAGAACAATAAGAAGAATGAGTGAAATAATTAGCTGGTGTAACACAAGAGCATTTTCTCTATGACTCATAACACAAAAGAAGACAGGAAAATGCTCCAATCCTGAACCATTAGATTTTATTCAAATGTTTGCTGTCTAGGCAACAGCTGCTAGAAACTGAATTATCCTTAGGTAGAGCACTGATGCATATGCTTATGTCACCAAAATATCTCACTACTGGTGGCTAAAACTTAGTCATATGTAACTATCTGATGGCTAGCATAGTTGACACCTATTTTGATTTTTCAAAGCAAGGCTATGTTTTAACCTGCAGAATACCTGAAAAGATTGAGCATGCAAATAAACTTGAATGAAAGAAAGTAAAACTAAGAGTTACTATTTCCATTAACTGCCTTGTTCCTGATTTAATTCCTTCTTACTTTTTTCTCTACTCTGATCCTTTGCCTATTTTTGGTCTTCCTCCTTACAGACAAGTCTCATTGGCCATTATTCCTTTCTCTTCGTCTTTTAGAAAATAATTACCCTGGCTTTTTTTTTTTTTTAAATAAATCAGTCTATAAAATATGCAGAAGTCATATTAAGAAAGCTAAGGATTTGCAAATGTCCTAGCCAGCCTTAAGTAATTTAGTGAGTCCGAAGCAACTTAGTGAGGTCCTGTGTCAAAATAAAAAGTTAAAAAAGGGCTAAAATTAAAGTTAAAAAAAGTAAATAAAAAAAAGAAAGGAAGTAAGCTAGGACAATAAAATATTTGAAGGAATCAATAAGGTAGAGAGAGATCTCTGGGTTTGATCTCCAGCACCACAAATTTTTTTTTTAAATAATAAAAATAAGGTAGACATTAGAGTTGCTTTCCATTCTCCCAAGCTCTTGTACCATGATAGATAATATAGATCACATTGAGCATATCAAAAGTGATCACAGTACATACAAACTGAAAAGACAAAAACATAAATTAATTAATCCAGATTACCTTAGTCAAGAACTTAGTTTTCATTCATGTAAATATTTCTGCATATTTACGCTCTTTCAAAATAACCTACAAGGAAAAGGTCCTGTAACCATGATTGCATTTCTAAAGTTATTTTAAGACTTTACCATATACTTATTAAAACATTCATTAAGATACATTTAAGTATACTGACAATTATATAAGTATATAAGTATACTGACAATTATAATATAATTGGTTCATGGAAAAAGAATTTATCTACAACCAACATATTTAATTCTAAATTGAATTATAAGAATCCTAAAGGAAGATAAAGGACATTTCGAGTTCTTTTCCTTGCCTTCTGAAGTACCTGATAATTCCAATTTCTGAGTTTTCCTGGGTTTTACAGTGAACTGTTTTGATCTTGACTATATAAGACTTATTTGCAAGAATACAAAAAGGAATGAATATTTAAGACTCAATTACTAAAATTTAGCATATTATTAAGTCAAATGAGAAAAAAACATAAGATTAAATAGACACTAAAAGTCATCTATTTACAATTAATAGTTATTTCTGATTTCAAACAGTTTTAATAAGATAGGAATAAAAGATACTTCCTTAATTTTCCCCCTTAGCAGACTTTCAGATATAGTACCTATCAAGTTGATAGGGCCTTACCCTCAACCAGGTCTTGCCTTAAATTTATATCATAGAAACTCCCCTAATGTTTTCTCTAGTATGAGGATGTTAATATTCCTCAGTTTACATTGTAGATGTCAATTCTCCTTTCTTTCCTTCTTCTTTTTTAAAATGTCCCCTTGGACTTTGAAAGCGATAAAATCAGGCTCATATGGGAAGCACCAAGTCCAAATCCTAAACTAAACTAAACCGAATTCATATCCTTGTTCTGCCACTTAACTAAGTGCTCGACTTTGAAAGCGATAAAATCAGGCTCATATGTTGCATGGGAAGCACCAAGTCCAAATCCTAAACTAAACTAAACCGAATTCATATCCTTGTTCTGCCACTTAACTAAGTGCTCTTGGGCACACTTATTAATTTCTCTGAGCTCAATTTCCTCATCCATAAAATTTGGCACAATAGTATCTAAGAAAATTATTGAAAAGATTGCATGAAGATAACATAATAAAGCACTTAGTAAAGAAATTGAGAAAGTCTTGTTTAAAATAAAGCATTTAGCATTACTCAAGTAGTGATGTTGATACTATTGCTGCTTCTAATAATAACAAACATTACTATAATAGTAATAATCTCCTTCCTAGATGGAAAAAGCTTACACATTTAGTTAAAATTCTTTTAAAGAAACTTTTACGTTCTAGGGAGCTTTTGCTCATATCAAATTATGAATAAAAACAAAATCATATTCCTTGCATAATCCCAAAGTACTGATCTCACAAGGAACAATTTGTTGCCATTTGTTATACCCGTATTGTGCACAATATTCTGAATGCTGAATTATCTATAGTAAAACACCAAACAAAAAGGGAAAGATAACCGAACAGGTTATAAAAACATTTTTTTTTGTTTTTTTTATGGATATGCAAAACCCCCAAAGACAAAGATTTGGTTCTGTGGAAATATGTCCCTTTAACCAAGTATTATTTGGAGAAAAACAGGGGTTAAGATTGTTGAGAAGAAAAACACCTCCATCCACAGAAAGAAGTTTCAATCCAGAACAGCTTCTAAATAACAATTATCATAATAAAATGTTGCAATCTTTATATGGAATGTATGGTGCAAGAACTCATATACTAAGGGTGTTTTGAAAATTTAACTTGTGTGGTTACCTGACAATTTGCAAGAAGAAATCTTTAGAAATAATTCCACAAGACTCAAAACCTCTTACTACTATTGTTTCTTCCATTCTATTCCTAATATTTTAAGAAGCAGAAAACATTTATTGACTTTCTCTTTTCCATTAATCTTTCCTTTTCCTCCTTTTGTTTTTGTACAAAATTCAGAAGGTATCAAAGAGTATTTAAGTCTTCCTCCCATTCCTATCGTCCACCTCCTAGTTCTCTATAACCATATTACCAGAAGTAATTGCTTTGTCAGTTTCTTAGGTACTGTTCAGAAACAATCTATGTATATATAAGCATTACGTGTCCATATGTCCTTTCTCCAAAAAATACAAATGGAAGAAACTGTATCTATCTTTCTGTCCTTGCCTTAATTTATCTTCATTTCACTGTATTTTATTTATTAATTTTTTGTGGTACTGGGGATTAAGTTGTCAAGGCTGACTTTAAACTTGTGATGCTTCTGCCTCGGTCAGGTCACTGGGATTACAGGCATGTGCCACTACTCTTGGCACCATTTCTTATTAAAAAGTTTTTTAAATTGTGGTAAAATAACAGAAAATGTTTTTTTTAAATGTAGGTTAAGTATACTCATGTTAAAGAGTCAATCACTATAATTTTTTCATCTGACAAAACTAAAATTCTAAGCTCAGTAAATAACTTATTTTCCCCCTATCTTAAACCTGGCAATAACCATTCATTTTTGTTTTTATGGATTTGACTACTCCAGATAACTCATATAAAAGACTGTATGGTATTTGTCTTCTTCAGACTGTCTTATTTCACTTACCATAATGTTCTCAAGGTTTGTCCATGATATAATATATGTCAGAATTCCATTATTTATTTATTTATTTATTATAGTCTTTTTTCCCCATTTATTTATTAATCACACATTCACTGGAATTAACCACCCAGAGGCACTTTGACACTGAGCTACATTCCCAATCTTTTAAAAAATTTTGATACTAAGTCTCATTAAGTTGTTGAGGGTCTCGCTAAATTGTGCAGGCTGGTCTCATCTCAAACTTGTGATCCTCCTGCCTCAGCTTCCCAAGTCACTGGCAGTATAGGTATATAACACTGTACCCAGCAGAATTTCCTTCTTTTTAAAGGCAGAGTAATACTCCATTGTATGTATATGCTACATTTTAATTATCCATTCATCCAGATGGACCTGTGTTTCACTGTTTTTATTGTTGTATAATATTCCATTGTATAGCTATTCCAGTCTTCAATTAATTGGTCTATTAATATATTCAGGTTACTTGTGATTATATTTGTTTTCTAGTTTTCCATATGTAACAAGTTACTACAAATTTGGTGCTTAACATTAATTTATTGTTTTGTAATCTAGAGGTCAGGAGTTCTCAAATCATTGTTGGCAGACCTGTGTTCCTTCTGAAGGATCCAGGAAAAAGTTATGAGCTAACCTGTATATTCCAAAATTCTTTTGTTGAATTCCCCACACCTCAGAATTTCTGTATTTGGAGCTGAGGTCTTTAAAGGGGTACTTAAGTTAAAATGAAGTTTAATGACCCAATGGGTAGGCCTAATCCAAAATGACTAGGTTATTAAAAGAAATTAGGTCTATAGGATGCTGTGATGCACACCTGTAATCCCAGCAACTTGGGAGGCTGAAGCAGGAGGATTACAATTTTGAAACCAGCCTCAGCAACTTACTAAGACCATATCTCAAAAAAGGGTTAGGGAGGGCTGGGGTTATAGCTCAGTGGTAGAGTGCTTACCTAGCATGTGTGAGGCACTACTTTTGATCCTCAGCACCATATAAAAATAAATAAAGATACTGTATCCAACTAAAATAAATTTTTTAAAAAGGGTTAGTGATATAGCTCAGTGGTAAAGCAACCCTGGGTTCTATCCTCAGTATTCCCCCAAAAAAATGCAAAGAAGAGATTAGACAGGGAGAAAATAGCCATCTATACGAAGGGAGAGGGGCCTCAGGGAAAAAAAAAAAAATCAACCCTACCAACACCTGGATGGCATTCTTTAGCCTCCAAAACCATGAGGAAATAAATTTCTGCTGTTTAAGCCACCAGTTTATGTAACTTGTTATGACAGTCCTAATGTCTAATAAAGGGAGAATCTATTTTCTTGCCTTTTCCAGCAACTAGAGGCTGCCTACTATCCTTGACTGTGGCCCTTCTGCCCCATCTTCACATTCAGCAAAGGAGGAGTGACTTCTATTAACACATCAATCTAACCTCCTCTTCTGTATTCTCTTCTACTTTTAACACTTGTGATGGGTTATATTGCTTCCTACCCTTAAAATCCAGGAGAATCTTCTCCATGTTTTTAAAGCTATATGATTAACAATCTTACTTCCATCTGCAACTTTAATTTCTCCTATATTATGTAATGTAAAACATTCACAAGTTCACAGAGAATTAGGATGAGACTCTTTTTGGGGGGCTTTTAGTCTACCTACCACGGTAATCTTCTCTGAAGGTTTTACTGAGGAAAATAATTGTTTTTTTTAAAACTAATTTTTATACCATTTCATTGGGAAGCACAAATTAATTAAGTGCAATATAATGGGAAACAACATTATAGCTATATACTTTATATATGAAGAGAAGGCTAAAAGTTTAGAAGGAGCAGGAGAATGTTTGAAATTGCTGTTTGTGGAGTGATGGTGATTTGGATTTGAACCAACAGCAGTACAGGCCTCTTTATGATTAATGGTACAGATCTATAATTCTCTAGTATTAAGAACAGCAATAATTAAGTTGAATCAATTCAAAAATTTAAACCAGGATAAATTGGGTGGTACCTTTTCAGTTGTTGTATCTCTAGGGCCTGGCACATAGTATGCATTCCACAGATGTTCACTCAATAAGTGACTTAGCATTAGTCGTTGCAATTCTTCCTTGTTACCAATAACATAAATTGAAGATGAGTTAGAATCTTTGTATACAGGTATGATTAAGAGATTAACAATCTTCATTCTCCTAAGCACATGATTTTTGTCTTTATAGTAGCAACTGCTCCTACTAGAAGAGCCAGTTTGTCACATGAAACACTGCCTTCCTTGGGCTCGAAGTCAACATGAAGGCTTTAAGCCAAAAGAGCATCTTTATTTCTCAGAGCTACTTAGCAGGATAGACCGTCAGTGGTTGAGGCAATCAAGGTACTTACGCCACAGTACTAACTCTGGCCTGCAATTTGTCCATTTCATTTGTAAAGGTACTGCTGTCCACCACTTTACATGTAACACAGAGCTATGTCATAGTATCTACACTTGTTGTGCCCTCCAGAAGGAACACATCTTTTAATTAGAATCTTATCCATTCTTCAAACCACCACTCAAATCCCAGAATTACATGAAGTTTCAAAATGATGATTTCAGCCTCACTGAAGTGGGAGTTCCCCTCTGAGTTTTCACCACATAGGAAGGGGCTGGTAAACTATAATCTGTAGGCCAAATCTGGTCCATGGGGTGTTCTTAATACAGCCAGAAAGCTAAGAATGATTTTCAAATTTATGAAGGATTATTTTTAAAAAAGTGGAGGGGGCAAAGAAGAATATTCAACAGAGACTGTATGTGATCACAAAGCCTAAAATATGCACTATCTGGCTCTAAACAGAAAAAGTTTGTTGACCCTGGCCTACAGCACACAATTTAGCCTAACATAAATTGCCTAGAACTGTTCTCTAATCTAGGCATGAACTTGTTTCCCTGTGGCAGATCCTCTCTGTTGTTTACCAAGTGGTCACCTCTTACTTCTCTCACCTACAACCAGTCCCACCACTCAGTTATCTGCCTTTTCAGCCTCTATGGAGTTCAGCACACAGTCATATATCCTAATTCAGGAAACAAAACTTGAGAGTCATATATCCTAATTCAGGAAACAAAACTTGAGAGTAAGTCTGCCATGGGCTTGTGGGAAAGGTTTTACACAGTGATTAAGGAGACCTGAGAGAAGAAATTGACATTTCCATGCCTTCGGATGGAGCTGTGCAAAGATAATAATGTCTAGAACTGTGGTAACCATTTTGTGACCTCAAAAGAAGAGGCCCAAGGACAAAAGGCAAAATGCAAAAGATGGTAGAGCAGAAAAGTGGAAAGAACCTAGAACCATGAAAACAGCATGAAGGGCTGGGGTTGTGGCTCAGTGGTAGAGGGCTTGCCTAGCATGTGTGAGGCACTGGGTTCGATCCTCAGCACCACATAGAAATAAACAAATAAAATAAAGGTCTATCCTCTAAAAAAATATTTAAAAAAAAAGAAAACAGCAAGAAGTCTCTGTATCAACTCTGAAGCTGCTTTGCCCCCAGGCTTCTGATGTTAAAAATGTCAGAGTTTACCCCACTTTTAATAGGTTATTCTAACACTTTCAATAGAAAGAATTCTAACTCGCTAAGCAGATTTTGTATGCTTGGTGAAAAGGACACCCATATTTTATGCCTGATTTCTGTACCCTGTATGCTCCTGTGAATGTTGGAATCCAATTATTTTGTGAGTAATGACTTTGAAAAACGTTATCACCCACAGAATATGAAAAGATTCCCAAGTATACAAAAGCAACTGGAGACCAACTTCTATGAAAATAACTTTGTTGGATAGCAACCACAAGCTGTCCACTTAGTATCTCATTTAATACTAAAATAATCCAGTGAGTTTATACACTCCAAATCATTCATTAAACCTATGAGGCAGAACAGAGATTTTCTATCTTATATAAGATATTCATACTCTTCCACTATACTTCCTTTCCACTTCTAAGTCTTATTGCAATTAACAGCAATAATATTTAAATATTTTCCTTCTCATTTTTTAAAGATATTTTGTGGATGGTCTTTTATTTTATTTATTTTTATGTGGTACTGAGGATCCAATCCAGTGCTTTGCACATGCTAGGTAAACACTCTAAGCCCTAGCTCCTGATTCTCATTTTTTGAATGTTCACATATAATAGTAGCTTAGATCCCAACAAATGCCATAATACTTTTCTGTAGGAAATTCATACCCTTATACAGAAAACTGAATATTTTTTTAAATCCCACCAAACTGTTATCTCCTTGAGGTTACTTTGGTTTTTATATTTTTCCCTCCAATTTTTCTAATATAACCATCTGTCCAGAAGAAAAATCCTATAACCAGTTATTCTTAAAGTGTTGCTCCCAGACCACCAGCATCACATCTGAGAATTCATTAGAAATGCAAATTCTTGCCCCCCATACTACAAAATAAAAAATCTGGAGATAGGACCCAGAAATGTGTTTTTGAACAAGACTTCAGGTATGCATTAAAGTTTCAGAACCACTGACATAAAGTATTTACTTCTGCAGATAACATTTTAGTCACTGCATTAAAACTAGAATGATAGAATCACATCACTCCTATGAAAACAATTAAGCAGTAGGACCCTAAATTTAGTGACTTCTCCGGGCACTGAAGAAATCGTTTTTCTACAACCAAATCTGAAGTAAGAGATAAATATCTTCTCTATAGTACATATTTCACTCAGATACAAAAACAGACTTAAAATTCTAAAATAGTAAGTCTATAATTTTAAAAGTGTGAAGTAATTCCTGCAACTAAAGATTGACACAGCACCACAAAGATCACTGCTGCTGTCCTGGGAGACAACCACATTTGTTATTTTAATATCCAAGCTTGGAGGGAAGGAAAAGAAACAGCACTTTAAACTTAACTTGTAAATTAGGGAGGCCCAGTACGATAGTTTTACGCTCTAATTTCTAATTTAATCTATAAAGCAATGAAATATCAGAGATAGGGAACACTTGGGATTCAATCTCTCCCTGGTGGACAATTTAACATCAGACTTAAAATACACTGCATCATTTGCCAGATCTAAGTAAGGAAGAAACATAGATACCAAGTAGAAATAAGGATAACTCTAAAAAATTATTTGTGGACGAGGAATAGGACTTTATGGGCCTTAATTCCTACTAGATATTTCACTGAACTCAATACATATTTTTTAAATTAGGGCAAAGAGAAACAGTTGAAGTCAGAAAAAAATAACTAATTTTTAATTAATCACAAATTGATATTTGTGATTATAAATACAAATATAACCATCAACTTTCCCCAAATCCTACCACACAAATGACTTGAAATTGATATTTGTGATTAATTAAAAATTAGTGCCCTAATAAATAAAGAATAACAAAGAATAAAGGACAACAAATTTACAAAGATCAAAAATAAGGGAGTAAAGGAGATTGCTGAAAAATGTTGAGACCAGTACAGAAAAACAAATTAATTAGAAACAAGCAGTTTCCGATTTATACAAAGATTATTCAGAAATTTATGTGTGTTCTCCCAGAAACATTCCTATAAATTACACTTGGATTCCTAAATGTACAACTGATAGCAAAACCACCAAAAGGAAAGTGTATGTCTCCAATGAGATGCAAAAGCATCCATTCACGTAAACAGGTTTTTCAATTTATGTAGAAGAGCACTGCCTGTATTTTATGAATACCTCTACAGTATAATTCACACTAAGTTAAGTACCAGGGCAAATTGTGAAGAATAATCATCCACAAAAGTAAAACATTTTATTTGTAAAGATAGGGAAAAGCAAGTAAGTCAGTGCTAGGTGTTTAACCCTGACTGAAAGCCCACATAGAGAAAAATATGGCAGCAACATCTCAGAACTTCTACACATAGAATCTTAAGATATAAGAGAAACTTTAGGACTTGTCTCCATTTGCTAATTAGGAGGTTCACAAATGAAATATTATTCATTCAGAGGCTGTTTTGTCTCTATTTTGGCAAACCAAATACTCTTTTATATTCCATTTTTATTAGGCCTCTGCTATTAACAAGTTAGCTGCTTATTTCCCTCCTGTTCTGTGAGAAATTTAAAAAAAAAATCTGTTCTGTCAAATTCATGAGATGACAGCAGGCTAGCAAAAGGAGGAGGTACTACGAACTTAACTCCATGTGTGCTAAATGCATACAACTTGTTGGCTCCACTGATTTCTTAAATCACCCTATGTACTCTCTTTATGGTCTTTATAACCTTAGAACTCTAGTTCTTTATATTCCAGACCAATATAGGAGAATCATCTATGGTTTAAATAAAACCATCAACTTTCCCCAAATCCTACCACATAAACAACTTGAAAAAAGAAATTCTGTGTAGCTTGACTGGGAACCTGGGCTATGGAAGTTAATCTGGTTTTAGAGATGCTAATGTGTATGCTATGTAATATGACCACTGTAAGCTTCTGTAGAGTGTGCTAAGAGGTGAAGTTCTATTAATTCTTTGGAGAATGGAGGTTTAACAGCAAAGAGAAGGCTGTTTTAGAGAAATCAGGGGACTTAAGAAAGCAAGAGGAATTTGAAGACAAGGAGATACTGAGTAAGAAAGCAGAGAAAAGTCTCTGTTGGACATTTGTCTGGGGATATGTGCCAGGAAAGAAAGATAAGTGCAGAAAGATCATTGTTACTGAGATAGAATCCTGAGACACTATCAAGTCAGGTTTCAGGCGATTGTGAAAGAATAGTTTTTACTTAGGATCAAAGATTAGACCTATTTCTCTGTAAGTAAAGAACTTGCTCTTTTTTGAATAAATAAGAGAACTGAAAGATTTAGTTTTAATACTAAAGGAGAAATCTATTTTTATTAGCAAGCAAGGTAGATCTACCTAAAATTAAGGCCAAATAGGCAGAACTAGAAGTGAATAATAAGTTTGTATTTCCTATAAAACTTTCTGACCACAAGATCTCCTCACACAAGGCGATCCAGGATGGCGGACTAGAGGGTGACTGCATCTCCAGTCGCTCCAGAACCCAGGACTCGAGAAAGGGAGGCATTGAGAGACTCGAACTAAAACAGAGCCACGGGTGAGTCTTGCCCACCAGGTAAAGCTCGGCCTGGGCAGCAGGCCCGGATAGAGGTGGCTTATTGGAGCCGGGCAGGGCAGCTAGAGTCTTCCCCAGGCAGCTCTGCGCACTCCTGTGGTGGGCCCCTCCCACATGGCCAGCTTCTCCAGCTTCTCGGAGCAGGCCCCCCAGTGAGAGCCTTTGTGAACAGAACCAGCTCCAAGTCCCGGAGCCAGCGCAGCATGCTCCGGCCCCAAGCAGCTTCAGGGACCAGGACAGGGCAGCCAGGGACTTCCCCAAGCAGCCCGGGCCCCTGCAGCGGGACACGCCTTTCAAGGCTAGCTTCTCGGAGCAGACCACCCAGTGAGAGCCTTTTTACACAGAGCCAGCCACAAGTCCCCAAGCCAACGGAGAGCTTCGACCCACAAGCAGCCTCTGGGATCAGGGCAGGGCAGCCAGAGACTTCTCCAGGCGGCCCTGCCCCCTCCAACCGCAGGCTCTTTCCACGGGGCGATCCAAGATGGCGGACTAGAGGGTGACTGCATCTCCAGTCGCTCCAGAACCCAGGACTCAAGAAGGGGAGGCATTGAGAGACTTGGACTAAAATAGAGCCACGGGGTGAGTCTCCCCCACTGGGTGAAGCTCGGCCTGGGTGACAGGCACGGGTAGGGGCGGCTTATCAGAGCAGGGTAGGGCAGCTAGAGTCTTCCCCAGGTAGCCTTGCACACTCCGGCGGTGGGCTCCTCGCACATGGCCAGCTGCGCGGTGCAGGCCCCCCAGTGAGAGCCTTTGCGCACAGAGCCATCTCCAAGCCCTGAAACCAGTAGGGGGCTAGGGGCAGCTTTCTTCGGAAGCACTGTATTATCAAGTTCCTCCAAGACTTCAGGCTACTGAAGGTTGGGAGGTGATACACTGGAAATCTACAGGGACACTATAAGCCAATAGAGGAAATCTGCAATATCTCAGGGTCCCACTGACATCTGACCAATATGAGAAAACAAGGGAAGAATTGTCCCAAACAACCCTAGATACTATATCAATAAAACCCAGTGACAGCACAGCAAAAGAAATGCCAGAAAGGGAGTTCAAAATGTACATAATTAAAACAATCAGGGAAGTAAATGAGGAGATGAAAGAGCAAATGCAGGCATTGAAGGAGGAGATGAAAGAGCAAATGCAGGCATTAAATGATCACACCAATCAACAGTTAAAAGACCAAATACGGGAAGCAAAAGATCATTTCAATAAAGAGTTAGAGATATTGAAAAAAAAACAAACAGAAATCCTTGAAATGAAGGAAACAATAAACCAAATTAAGAACTCCATAGAAAGCATAACCAATAGGACAGAACACCTGGAAGACAGAACCTCAGACACTGAAGAAAAAATATTTAATCCTGAAAACAAAGTTGACCAAACAGAGAAGATGGTAAGAAATCATGAACAGAATCTACCAGAATTATGGGATATCATGAAAAGGCCAAATTTAAGAATTATTGGGATTGAGGAAGGCTTAGAGAAACAAACCAAAGGAATGAACAATCTATTCAATGAAATAATATCAGAAAATTTCCCAAATCTGAAGAACGAAATGGAAAACCAGTACAAGAGGCTTATAGGACTACAAATATACAAAATTACAACAGACCCACACCAAGGCACATTATTATAAAAATACCTAACATACAAAATAAAGACAGAATTTTAAAGGACACGAGAGAAAAGAATCAAAGTACATTCAGGGGAAACCAATAAGAATATCAGCAGATTTTTCAATCCAGACCCTAAAAGCTAGAAGGGCCTGGAACAATATTTACCAAGCCCTGAAAGAAAACGGATACCAACCAAGAATCTTATACCCAGCAAAACTTACTTTCAGATTTGATGACGAAATAAGATCCTTCCATGATAAACAAAAGCTAAAGGAATTTACAAAAAGAAAGCCGACATTACAGAACATTCTCAGCAAAATATTCCATGAGGAAGAGATGAAAAACAATGATGCAGATCAGCAACGGGAGGAACTAGCCTAAGGAATAACCAAATAAAGGAGAAACAAAATCATGTCGAAAAACAAAAATGAGTCAAATGACTGGGAATACAAATCATATCACAATAATAACCCTGAATGGTAATGGCCTGAACTCATCAATCAAAAGACATAGACTGGCAGATTGAATTAAAAAGAAAAATCCTACAATATACTGCCAGCAAGAGACTCATCTCATAGAAAGAGATACCCATAGACTAATGGTGAAAGGATGGAAAAAAATATACCATGCACACGGACACAGCAAAAAAGCTGGAGTATCCATCCTCTTTTCAGATAATGTGGACTTCAAGCCAAAACTAGTCAGAAGGGATAAAGAAGGACATTACATGCTGCTTAAGGGAAGCATAAATCAGCAAGACATAGCAATCATAAATATCTAAGCCCCGAACATTGGTTCATCCACGTACGTCAAACAAATCCTTCTCAATTCCAGAAATCAAATAGATCACAACACAATAATACTAGGCAATTTTAACACACCTCTCTCACCACTGGACAGATCTTCCAAACACAAATTGAATAAAGAAACCATAGATCTCAATAACACAATCAACAATTTAGACTTAACCGACATATATAGAATATACCATCCAACAAAGAAAGAATACACTTTCTTCTCAGCAGCACATGGATCCTTCTCTAAAATAGACCATATTTTATGCCACATAGCTAATGTTAGCAAATACAAGAAGATAGAGATACTACCTTGTACTCTATCAGATCATAATGGATTGAAATTATAAATAAATGACAGAATAAAAAACAGAAACTTCTCCAATACCTGGAGATTAAATAATACACTATTATATGATGAATGGATAACAGAAGACATCAGGAGGGAAATAAAAAAATTCTTAGAAGTTAAACGAGAACAAAGACACATCATATCAAAATCTCTGGGACACTATGAAAGCAGTACTTAGAGGAAGATTTATTTCATGGGGCGCATTCAACAAAAGAAGTAGAACTCAACAAATAAATGACTTAACACTACAGCTCAAAGCCCTAGAAAAAGAAGAGCAGACCAACACCAACAGTAGTAGAAGATAGGAAATAGTTAAACTCAGAGCTGAAATCAACAAAATTGAAACAAAAGAAACAATACAAAAAATTGACAAAATAAATAGTTGGTTCTTCGAAAAAATAAACAAAATTGATAAACCTTTAGCCACACTAACAAAGAGAAAGAGGGAGAAAACTCAAATTACTAAAATTCAGAATGAACAAGGAAATATCACAACAGACACGACTGAAATACAAAACATAATTAGAAGCTATTTTGAAAATCTATACTCCAACAAAACAGAAAATCTCGAAGACATCAACAAGTTTCTAGAGACATATGAATTACCTAAACTGAAAAAGGAGGACATACACAACTTAAATAAATCAATTTCAAGCAATGAAATAGAAGAGGTCATCAAAAGCCTACCAACAAAGAAAAGTCCAGGACCAGATGGGTTCTCAGCCGAGTTCTACAAAACCTTTAAAGAATAGTTCATTCCAATACTCTTCAAAGTATTCCATGAAATAGAAGAGGAGGGAACCCTCCCAAACTCGTTCTATGAAGCCAATATTACCCTGATACCTAAACCAGACAGAGACACATCAAGGAAAGAAAATTTCAAACCAATATCCTTAATGAACATCGACGCAAAAATTCTCAACAAAATTTTAGCAAATTGCATAAAAAACATATTAAAAAGATAGTGCACCATGATCAAGTGGGTTTTATCCCAGGGATGCAAGGTTGGTTCAACATCAGGAAATCACTAAATGGCATTCACCATATCAACAGACTTAAAGTCAAGAATCACATGATTATTTCGATAGATCCAGAAAAAGCATTTGATAAAATACAGCACCCCTTCATGCTCAAAACACTAGAAAAAATAGGGATAGTGGGAACATTCCTTAACATTGTAAAGGCCATCTACGCTAAGCCCATGGCGAATATCATTCTAAATGGTGAAAAACTGAAAGCATTCCCTCTAAAAACTGGAACAAGGCAGGGATGCCCTCTTTCACCACTTCTATTCAATATCGTCCTTGAAACTCTAGCCAGAGCAATTAGACAGACCAAAGAAATTAAAGGAGTACGAATAGGAAAAGAAGAACTCAAACTATCCCTATTTGCTGATGATATGATTGTATACTTAGAGGAACCAGGAAATTCCACCAGAAAACTTTTAGATCTCATAAGTGAATTCAGTAAAGTAGCAGGATATAAGATCAATGCACACAAATCTAAGGCATTTTTATACATAAGTGATGAATCTTCAGAAAGAGAAATTAGGAAAACTACCCCATTCACAATAGCATCGAAAAAAATAAAATACTTGGGAATCAATCTCACAAAAGAGGTGAAAGACCTCTACAATGAGAACTACAGAACACTAAAGAAAGAAATTAAAGAAAACCTTAGAAGATGGAAAGATCTCCCATGTCCTTGGATAGGCAGAATTAATATTGTCAAAATGGCCATACTACCTAAAGTGCTATACAGATTCAATGCAATTCCAATTAAAATCCCAATGATGTACCTTACAGAAATAGAGCAAGCAATCATGAAATTCATCTGGAAGAATAAAAAACCCAGAATAGCTAAAGCAATCCTTAGCAGAAAGAGTGAAGCAGGGGGTATCGCAATACCAGATCTTCAACTCTACTACAAAGCAATAGTAACAAAAACGGCATGGTATTGGTACCAAAATAGAAAGGTGGATCAATGGTACAGAATAGAGAACACAGACACAAACCCAAATAAATACAATTTTCTCATACTAGACAAAGGGTCCAAAAATATGCAATGGAGAAAAGATAGCCTCTTCAACAAATGGTGCTGGGAGAATTGGAAATCCATATGCAACAGAATGAAACTAAACCCATATCTCTCACCGTGCACGAAACTAAACTCAAAATGGATTAAGGATCTCGGAATCAGACCAGAGACCTTGCATCTTATAGAAGAAAAAGTAGGTCCAGAGCTTCAACATGTCGGCTTAGGACCAGACTTCCTCAACAGGACTCCCATAGCACAAGAAATAAAAACAAGAATTAATAACTGGGATAGATTCAAACTAAAAAGCTTTCTCTCAGCAAAGGAAACTATCAGCAATGCGAAGAGAGAGCCTACAGAGTGGGAGAAAATCTTTGCCAATCATACTTCAGATAGAGCACTAATCTCCAGAATCTATAAAGAACACAAAAAACTCTACACCAAGAATGCAAATAACCCAATCAACAAATGGGCTAAGGAAATGAACAGACACTTCACAGAAGAAGATCTACAAGCAATCAACAAACATGAAAAAATGTTCAACGTCTCTAGTAATAAGAGCAATGCAAATCAAAAGTACCCTAAGATTCCATCTCGCCCCAATTAGAATGGCGATTATCAAGAATACAAGCAACAACAGGTGTTGGCGAGGATGTGGGGAGAAAGGTACACTCATACATTGCTGGTGGGGCTGCAAATTAGTGCAGCCACTCTGGAAAGCAGTGTGGAGACTCCTTAGAAAACTTGGAATGGAACCACCATTTGACCCAGCTATCCCACTCCTTGGCCTATACCCAAAGGACGTAAAATCAGCATACTACAGAAATACAGCCACATCAATGTTCATAGCTGCTCAATTCACCATAGCCAGATTGCGGAACCAACCTAGATGTCCTTCAATTGACGAATGGATAAAGAAAATGTGGTATATATATACAATGGAATATTACTCAGCCATAAAGAATGATAAAATTATGGCATTTGCAGGCAAAGGATGAAATTGGAGAATATCATGCTAAGTGAGATAAGCCAATCTCAAAAAACCAAAGGACGAATGATCTCGCTGATAAGTGGATGATGACACATAATGGGGGGTGGGAGGGGTTAGTGTTAGGGTTAGAGTTAGGGTTAGGGAGGGGGGCACGAATGGAGGAAGGAAGGACTGTATAGAGGGAAAAGAGGGGTGGGAGGGATGGGGAGAAGGGAAAAAATAACAGAATGAATCAAACAACATTACACTATGTAAATTTATGATTACACAAATGGTATGCCTTTACTCCATGTACAGAGTAACAACATGTATCCCATTTATTTACAATAAAAAAAATGATAATATCTTCCCTTTGCCACAACAATATACTTCCATCAAAAAGAGGGCCAGCCTGTCAAGAAATGCAATAGAACACTATATTCCCCAGGAATTATTAATTAGGATCATATTTTCTTATTATTTCTTTTTTTGTGCTACAAAACTGTTCTGAGCATTTTATTTCCTTTTAACTCAGCAATAAGGCAAAGTAAATAATATTTACTCTGTCTTAAAATGAGGATGTTGGGGGCTGGGTTTGTAGCTCAGTCCTAGAGTGCTTGCCCAGCATGTGTGAGGCACTGGATTCAATTCTCAGCACCACATAAAAATAAGTAAATAAAATAAAGACATTGTGTCCATCTACAACTAAAAAAATAAAAATAAAAATACATGAGGACACTGAATTAGCAATTAATTATGTACCTGCCCTAAATCAGGGAGCTGGCACAAGACAAGGCCAGGATTAGAACCCAGGTACAGAGGAGAAAAAAAATTGTCCTTGTATCAGACCTGTGGTACATGAGCCCCATCTTTGCTTGGATTTGGGTTGGTTCTCCCCTTGGATATTTAGTCCTGACTTACTTTTTCTGCTGTTGAGGACTTCATTCATTTTCAATCTCGATTCCTGTTGGTCTCAAAATTCTCCCTGCTCCTAAATGGGAACAACTTAGTGGGCCCTACAGCTGGGGCCCCACTGGTTCTGAAGGAGAGAAAGGTTTCTGGGTACCAATGTGGTATTTTCTTTTTGTTTTTAATTATTTGTTCATTTTATATATAAATGACAGTAGAGTTTATTCTGACATATACATACATGGAGTATAACGTATTCTAATTAGAATCTCATTCTTGTGGTTATATATGATGTGGAGTTTTACATATGAACATAGGAAAGTTATGTCTGATTCATTCTGCTGTCTTTCCTATTCTCATCTCCCCTCCCTTTCCTTCATTCCTTTTTGGTTAATCCAATGAACTTCTATTCTTCCCTCTCCCCCACTTACTGTGTTTTGAGCATCCACATATCAGAGAGAACATTCAGTCTTTGGTTTTTTGGGATTGGTTTATTTCACTTAGCATCATAGTCCCCAGTTCTATCCATTTACCAGTAAATGCCATAATTTCATTCTTCTCTATGACTAATATTCCATTGTGTATATATACCACATTTTCTTTATCCATTCATCTGGTAAAGGGCACTTACATTGGTTCCATAGTTTAGCTATTGTGAACTGAGCTGCTATAAACATTGATGTGGCTGTATCACTGTAGTGTGCTGAGTTTAAGTCCTTTGGATATATACTGAGGAGTGGGATAAATGGGTCAAAGGGTGGTTCCATTTCAAGTTTTCTGAGGAATCTCCATACTTCTTTCTATAATGGTTGCACCAATTTGCAGTTCTACCAGCAATGTATGAGTGAATCTTTTCCTCACATCTTCACCAATATTTATTGTTACTTGTAATCTTGATAACTGCCATTCTGATTGGAGTGAGATGGAAACTCAGTGTAGTTTAGAAATTTGCATTTCTCTAATTGCTAAAAAATTTGAACATTTTTTCATATATTTGTTGACCAGTTGTGTTTCTTCTTTTGTGAAGTGCCTGTTCAGTTCCTTTGCAAATTTATTGACTAGGTTATTTGGTTTTTTGTTGTTATTTGTTTGGTGCTAAGTTTTTTGAGTTCTTTGTATATCCTGAAGATTAATTCTCTATCGGAGGTTGCAGGTGCCAAAGATTTTCTCCCCTTCTGTAGGCTCTCTCTTCATGTTTTTGATTGTTTCTTTTGCTGTGAAGAAGCTTTTTAGTTTGATACCATCCCATTTATTGATTCTTGATTTTATTTCTTGTGCTTTAGGAGTCTTATTAAGGAAGTCAGTTCCTATGCTACATGATAGAAAGCTGGGCCTACATTTTCTTGTAGTAGGCCTAAGATCTCTGGTCTAATGCCTAGGTCCTTGATCTAATTTGAGTTTTGTGTGGGGTGAGAGATAGGAGTTACATTTCATTCTACTACAGATGGATTTTCAGTTTTCCCAGCACCCTTTTTTGAAGAGGCTATCTTTTCTCCAATGTATGTTTACATACATTGTCTAGTATGATATAACTGTATTTATGTGGGTTTGTCTGTGTGTCTTCTATTCTTCAGGCCTGATTTTGTACCAATACCATGCAGTTTTTGTTACTATGACTCTGCAGTATAATTTAAGGTCTGGTATTGTGATGCTGCCTGCATTACTTTCCTCACTAAGGATTACTTTGGCTATTCTGGACCTCTTGTTTTTCCAATTGAATTTTATAACTGCTTTTCTTATTTCTATGAAGAATGTTATTGGAATTTTAATAGGAATTGCATTAAATCTGTATAATGCTTTCAGTAGTATGGCCATTTTGACAATATTAATTCTTCCTATCCAAGAACATGGGAGATCTTTCCATTTTCTAAGGTCTTCTTCAACTTCTTTCTTTAGTGTTCTGTGGTTTTTATGTAGAGGTCTTTCACCTCTTTTGTTAGATTGATTCCCAAGTTTTGTTTTGTTTAGTTTTATTTTTTGAGAGTATTGTGAATGGGATAGTCTTCCTAATTTCTCTTTCAGCTGATTCAACATTGTTGTGTAGGAATGCAATTGATTTATGGATGCTATTTTGCTGAATTTGTTTATGAATTCTAGAAGTTTTCTGGTGGAGGGCTGGGGTTGTGGCTCAGTGGAAGTGTGTTTGCCTAGCATGTATGAGGCACTGGGTTCAATCCTCAGCACCACAAATAAATAAATAAAATAAAGGTTCATCGACACTAAAAAAATTTTTTTAAAAAGTTTTCCAGTGGATTTTTTTGGGTCTTCTAAATATAGAATCATGTTGTCAGCAAATAGGGATAGTTTGAGGTCTTCTTTTCCTATTTGTATCTCTTTAATTTCTTCCTTTCACCTAATTGCTCTGGCTAAGGTTTTAAGGAATATGTTGAAGGGATCATATTTTCTATTAAGATCTTGGATTAATGTTATTAGCACATGTTAATTTATCAAAGGGAAGTGGTTAGAAAGATTCAAAGTAAAAACTGCCTTATTGTTATAGTTATACTTCCACTAAGAATTAAGAAAACAAAAATGACCACTTTTATTTTTTTTTCAAATATTGTTATTAGTTGTTGATGGACCTTTATTTTATTTACTTATTTATATGTGGTGCTGAGCATCAAACCCAGTGCCTCACACATGCTAGGCAAGTGCTCTACCACTGAGCCACAACTCCAGCCCAAATGTCCAGTTTTAAAAACCCCAATTTTAAGTCCAATTTAAGTAGAAATCAGACTAAACAGATAGAATAAAGTTCACTCCAACTAAAAAGTCTCTATTATTATTAATTATTATTATTATTATTATCATTATTATTATTTTGTACCAGGGATTGAACCCAAAGTGCTTAACCCATGAGTCACATCCCCAGCCCTTTTTTTACTTTTTTATTTTGAGGCAGGTCTCACTAATTTGCTTAGGACCTTGCTAAATTGCTGAGGCTGGTCTCAAACTTGCAATCCTGCCTCAGCTCTTGGTTACTGGGATTATAGGCGTGCACCACCATGCCCAGCAAAAAAGTCTTTATTTTCAAGTTTCTGAAGCAATATCCTTTCTTCCCTAATCCTCAAACAACTATAAATAAAAATAAAAGCAAGAGGTAAATAAATTTAAAAAATTTTTAAAAACCAATAAAAAAACTATAAACAGGCAAATAGTTCTCTCTTGTGTTTTGAAGTTCTATGAAACATTCTGACAAAAAGTCACTTGTAGTTAGGGCTCATAAAAGTTCCCTCCAGGGACTATTCATAGTTTATATCTTAACAAGTAGTACCTCTCAGTACAACTATCTTCCTAAACACTGTCCAATCAAATGAAGAATGCTACTTTTTTTTTTTTTTTTTTTTTTTGGTACTGAGGATTAAACTAATTTGCAGAGGGTGGCATTGACCTTGCAATCCTCTTGCCTCAGTCTCCTGGCTCACTGGGATTACAGGCATGTACCACCATGCCTGGCAAAGAAAGTCACCTTTTATTCTTCTTATTGAAACAGTTTTTCAGGTTTTCTGTGTATGTGAATGTGATTTAGCAGAAGAGAAAATGAATGATGAATTTTCTTAGCTAGTTACTTCCCAATTCTAAATCTCTAATAGGTCAGGCAGTTTTGAGGAGAAGCAAAGTAGTATTATAATTCCCAGGGCTACAAATTCTTAAGGAAATTAGTACCTCCTTTGAGACTTGATCACTTTGGTGTGCTTGGGAAGAACATGTGGTTATACTCTCTGTCCACTTGACCAGTAGGCAGCCAGAATCTACAGAGGTAAACATCATATTCATGTTATCCCACCAAGACCCCTGATAACATTCCACAGCCCTGGAAAAATCCCTCACATTGTAGAAAGAAACAAAAGTCTACTCAAATGAGTATTTTTTCCAAACTGCAAGCTGTGACCCATTAACGGTTTGTAAAATCAATTAAGTGGTTTGCAGTAGTGTGGGGTTTTGTTTTGTGCTGGGGATTGAACCCAGGGCCTCATACATGTGCTCTACCACTGAGTTACACCCTCGGTATCCCCTTTTCTTAAACAGAGTAGAATAGAAAATAACAGAGCCCACTGCATGCAGAAAAGAGGGAGAATTGCTTCATGAAATTCTGCTGTAGGTGTGTGTGTATGTGTGTGTTCATGCATGAGCACCTATACACACATACCAGTCATAATGTAAAATGCATTTTTTATGTGAATCTCAATCATAAGAGTTTGAAAGCCATTCCTCTAGATTACAAGTCTCATGAGGAAAAAGATCAAGCCTACATATTTCACTCATTACTGTCGACCCACTATATACAAAGCCTGGCATTTAAAGTAAGCAATCAATATCTGTTGGCTGAGCATTCAATACGCATTCTTATATTTACAGCTTATAAATCTTATTGAGTTCAAGTAATTAGGAAATATCCTTTGTAAGGGCACTAAAAAAATTCAATTAGTAAGTTTGACAATTTCTCTCATACTAGCCCTTTGACTGATGTGCTAAACAAATGAAAGATCCTAGCAGGAAATGAGAAATAAAGGCCTTGAGAATTGACAAACCAAATAATCACTCCCAGAACATATTAGGTCATCATGGGCCTTACTACTACACATAGATTTGTATAGTGAGAAAAGCACAAGATTTAAAATCAGAATGGTGGCAATTTAGAGCTAAATGACCTTGAATAATCTCAACCCTCTGAGCATAGTTTTCTCAACTGGGAGGACCAAGTTTGGAAAATATAAAGGGTTAAAAAAAACAATAAATGCAATTTCCAGAAGAAAATACAAGGGAAAATCTTTGTGACACTGGGTTATGCGAAGATTTTTTTAAACAAAACACAAAAAGAACAAATCATAAAAGAAAAAAATTATTAAATGGATTTCCAAAATTTTAAGACTTTTTCTCTTTGAAAGACATTTAAGAATGCAAAAAGTGGACTAGGGTTGTAGTTTAGTGATAGAGCACTTACAACTAGCATGTGTGAGGCACTGGGTTCAATCCTCACAACCAAAATAAATGAGTAGAATAAAGGTATGGTGTCCTTCTACAATTAAAAATATTTAAGAAAAAAAAAAAGAATGCAAAAAGTAACCACACATGGTGGTGCACACCTATAATTCCAGTGACTTGGGAGTCTGAGGTACAAGGATCACCAGTTCGAGCAGACCTTGGCAACTTAGGTTAATCCTGTCTCAAAATAAAAAAATAAAATAAAATGAAAATAAAAAGAGCTGGGATTAGCTCAGGATAGAATACTCCTTGGTTCATTCCCTAACTGCAAAAACAAAAAAGAAAGCAAAAGGTAAGTTACAGACTAGGGAAAAATTTATAAAATATATCTGACAAAACATAAGATATATAAATATAGAATTTATGCAGAATATATAAAAAATCTTTACAAATATTGAAATTAGCATATCAATTTTTAAAATGGACAAGATTTGAATAGAACCTTCACCAAGAAAATAGACAAATAGTAAATAAATTCAAGAAACTATATTAACCAAGCATCCCACTTACTGAAGGGAAAATAGAAAGTATAGATCATGATATAACATTAAAGGATAAAAAGAATCATTTCTGAATTGTTTTCCCAGATTGTAAGTTTTAATTTGCTCCTTAAAGGCAAAGATAATGCCTTTATGTAATAGGAATTCAATAAATGTTATACCCAGTGTACTGTAAATGAATTTAAAATTACTATGCTAGCTGGGCATGATATTATGTATGGTCCCAATACTCAGGAGACTGAGGCAGAAGTACTACTTGAGCCCATTAGTTAGAGAGGCCAGCTTGGGCAACATAACTCTGTTTCTATTAAAAAAAAATCATGATACTATCATTATGCCAAACATTAATTTTTCAAAAACTATAGTATTTAGGATGGTAAGAAATTAAATAAATGAACTTACTTAGAATTACATAATATCCTTGAACAATCCATAGCAACAAGGAAATAATTAAAAGTACCATCAAATTCAAAGGCATCATTTGACATTTTGTTGCCATTTTTACTTCCTTGAAGAAAACTATTTTAAAGTCATCTCATTTAATGAAACAGATCAGACTCTGGTCAGCTACGACCTTTATCTCTTCTCAGGTTTCGTTTTTAAGACTGAACTCTTGGATCCCCACACTAGCTTTATGTCTATTAAAAATAAAACTAACTAGGCTGGTGGCACATGCCTATAATTCCAGCAGTTCAAGAGGCAAGTTCAAAGCCAGCCTCAGCAATTTAAAGAGGCTCTGAGCAACTTAGTGAGACCCTGTCTCAAAAACAAAATAAAAAGGGATGGGAATGTGGCTCAGTAGTAAAGCACCCCTGGGTTCAATCCCAGTACCAAAAATAAACTAACAAATTAAAAAAAAAAAAAAAAAAAAAAAAAAAAAAAAAAACTATACCATCCCTTTGGTCCAGCAATTGCATTTCTGAGAATTTATCATAATAATGTGAAATGACATTTCCCAGTGTTATTCATGGCAGCATTTATTATAATAACAAGGATCGAAGACTAGTTGAATATATTCTGGGACATCTATACAATGGAATCCTATCTAGGAATAAATGAAAACAAATAAGTTTTTCATGTCCTAATATGTGAATATTTCTAAATCAGACTAAATGAAATAAAAAACAAAGTACAGAATATTCCATACAGAGCTGGGGATATAGCTCAGTTGATAGAGTGCTTGCCTTGCAAGCATAAGGCCCTGGGTTCAATTCCCAGCACCACAATAAAAAAAAAGAAAAAAGAATATTTCATACAGCATGATACCACTAGTTTAAAAAAGAAGAACATGCATTACACACATACACACACACACACACACACACACACACACACTTGTGTGGCTATGCATACAGCACTTCTAGAAAGATAGAAAACCAACATTCA
The DNA here is from genome assembly GCF_902686445.1 of Sciurus carolinensis. Lineage (NCBI taxonomy): Eukaryota > Metazoa > Chordata > Mammalia > Rodentia > Sciuridae > Sciurus > Sciurus carolinensis. Next base: position 63,558,827 of record NC_062215.1, on the reverse strand, counting down.
CTGTGAAGAGAACTGGATGACCAGGGGACAGAGAAACTCTTTCATAACTTACTGACTTTTGAACCATGTAAATGTATTACCTAATTAAAAACTAAATAAATTTAAATTTAAAAATCAAGTAACAACAAAAGAATTTATTTAACCTTTCAATAGTAAGCAAGTCCCAGAGGGAACCAGATGCGGTTAACTCTGACTTGTAAGCAAGGATGTGACTAGTGTCTCAGAGGCATCTATCCAGGCCTAAGTAAGCTCCTTTGGACACCTAGAATGGAATACAGATATCATAACCCAAAATCCAAATGTGGCATCATTCAAACATTGATTTGGCAAATTACTGAATTATTGTGCTTTCATTGTCCACTTGGTAAACAAAAATAATTTTCTCTTAAAATTTCTCTATTACTTGTTGCTTTCATTTCAATATGAAATAAAGAAACAGACTTTTTTTTCAAAATTTTTTGTAGTTGCAGATGGACAGAATGCCTTTATTTTATTTATTTTTATGTGGTGCTAAGAATTGAACCTAGTGGTAGAGGCAAGTGCTCTGCTACTGAGCTATAGCCCCAGCCTCTAGATTTTCTTTTAGATGGATACAATACAGATGAGGTCTGAACACCCCTAAGATCAAAATGGAATCTTTCAGGGATGAACTCTTGTTATAGACAAAGAATCCTCTATTCATGACGACATCATAAGGGACCAACTGAAGCAGTACTAAGACTTTTGAAGTTAAGCTTCCCTTAAGCATTTCTAAACTCCAAGAGAAGGAAAGAAAGAAAAATATGGTATTTTAAAAATGATATTCTGGCTAACAGGGTTATGGGGCATATGAGAAGTCATGGGATATGTCCAACTTTCTCAGAGCAGAGGCCGCAGGTTTTTTGGTTTTGTTTTTGTTTTAAATATTTTCAACATCTGCTATTAAAATTAGTTCTGCACAAATGTTTGCAGATGCAGAGCAGCTGGCAATCCCGCCTGCATTTTTGCCCGCTGGTGGACTGTAAGCAAATCACTGAAGTAGGGTTATTGAATTTTCTGTTTCTGTTCAAGTGTTTTCAGAGAACTGTCAAATGTATGTTCTGAAACACTGGACTCAGTGTTAATAGTGAACCTTGGTCAGAGCTTGACATATTCATAGCAGAACTGAAATTTATATCTAATCTTTTAGATAGCAAGATTTGAAAATATATTCTCTTGCAGCTATTTGCAGGCAATTCCTTCTCATGTCAATGTAGAATAAAGATGTATTGTTCTTTCTACCTTGGTGCTTTTTGATTCAAAAGAAATCAGAAAATAAACATGTCCTCCTCAATTAATCAAAAATATAAAATAAAACAAGATATGATTTTCATCTTTCAGACTTAAAAAATTAAGAGACTAAATGTTTCCAAAGCTAGGAAAAGAGAACTCATATACCAATTGGCTAAGAATGTAAAATGATAACATTTTTCTAAAAGGTAATATAACATTGTATCGAGTTTTAAAAATTCTCATTATCTTGCACTCAGTAGACTCCAGAACTTTAAAGAAATAATCAGAAATGTGCATAAAGACTTATGTATAAAATATTACCTACAGAACTTTATATACATTTTTGTGGGGGAGGAGGGAGAGAGAGAGAAACCTAAATGACCAACAGGTGAATATAGATAAATTTTATAGTATATTGAAATAAATTACTTAGTAAAACACAGGAGAGACACTTATTTCAACCAGTTCCTTTAATAAGTATGACTGATTTTTTAAAAATTTTTATTTTATTTATTTAAAATAAATTTAAAATAAATATTTTATTTAAAATAAATAAAATAAATTCAATTTATTTATAAGTGGTGCTGAGTATTGAACCCAGGGTCTTGCATATGCCAGGCAAGTACTCTACCACTAAGCCACAATTCCAGCCCAGTATGACTGATTTTAAAAAAAAAATTTTTCTGGTAGTTGTAGATGTCTTTATTTTATTTGTTAATTTTTTTATGGGTGCTAAGGATAGAACCCAGTGCCTCATACATGCTAGGCAAGCACTCTGCTACAGCCCAGCCCCTGATTAAAAAAAAAAAAAAGAAAAGAAAAGAAAAAAGAAAAACACCGAAGGAAAATAACAGTATATTAAACATCATGCTTACTCTGGCTTTCAAATTATAGAAGGATAAAATGATTTCTTTTGAATTTTGCACGTTCATTTTAAAGTCATTCCAGTTTTAATCCTTGAAAACTGAAAGTTTTTATCTTATAACAGGAACTGATGACTATTAGTACTGTCCATGGCATACAGTTCAATACTAGCATGAACTCTTAGTTCACACACAAGAAACAATAAAGTAGCAATAATAAAAATTAGTATATATTCCTATGCCTAGAATCTATGTTAAAAAAGAAAAGCCGAATCTCCCTGCTAAAATAGGAGAAGGCAGGGGAGAAAGTGCTCTTTTAACATGGGGGCATAGAGTAAAAAAGGAGGGTGTCTAGTGGAGGTTGAATATTCCTAACAACAACCTAAAAAGTATTTTTTAGCACATAAAAGGTCTGAAAGCAAAAGGACTCCAAATGTTTCAGATTAGATAGAAGTTCTGGGTTATGTTGTTTTTGTTGTGCTGGGGACTAAACTTGGGGTCTTGAAAGAAATAAAAATTTAGAAAATTACTTTTGATAAGTTTAAAGTCACAGGGTTAATAAAACAAGAAAAATAAGGCAACATGCAAGCAAAACAAAGTATATGTAATTATTTATGGACTATCTAAAAAACACCCAAGAAAAATGAAATTGAGTAGGATGGCTTTTAATATGACTTTTTAAATAAAAATGCTTTAAAATGAACAGCCTGCATAAAAGCCTCCAAAGAAACAGGTGGAATGAATGCGTGCAGAAATTTTTGTTAAAAAACCACATATCCAAAAGAAAAGTTGAACTTTACCTACCAAGGCAAATATCAATCAACTTCTACTATGGGTATGACATGTGACCCAAATGTAAATTAATTGGAAACCCCAATCCCAAGGAAGTTCCCTTCCCCTTTCCATTCTACTTTTAAAAAAAGTTAGAGACAAGAACAGAAATTGTTATCAGTAACAGACTGATTAACTGACATAATAAACAAGCTTCTATGAAAAGTTCTTGGGGTATTTGATATTTGGTCCAGTTTTCTCCACTTTCTACTTCTATATTGCCTTAAAGAGTTGAAGATAATGCCTGATTTCCAGAAAAGTCAATAAATATATTAAAGAAAGATATTGTCTTAAATGGGACTTTCAAATTAATACAGTTAACTAAAAATTTTTATTTGTTGGATTTATTTATTGTCTTTATGAGCTACAAAAAGAGAACACAAAAACGTAGAAATCTCTTATCAGATAACATTTAACTTGGTCATAAAATTAAGTTAATTATAATGTTGTAGAATCTCAAAAAATTAAGGAGTTGGTCTTCTTTTTGTCCTCTTTCTCTCTCTCGCTCTAGAATTCTAAATATCAACTATTCACTGATGACTCCTAAATGTACATCCATAGCTCAAAACTCTCCTCTAAGCTACACATTCATAAAATCTGTCATCTGAAGCTATTGTTAAAACCATACTCCCAATCCCAACTTCCCTCCCCCAAACCTTCCCTGACCTTTATCTCAGGAAACAGTACAAATATATACCTCAGGTGTGTATTTGCACTCAGTGACACTCTGACTCCAAAAACACTTGAACTCATTCTTGACTTATCCTTGCCTTGACCCTCCTATTCAATATATCAGTAAGTCTTACCAATTCTATCTCCAAAATGTCATAAATCTATCCAATTCTTATGATCTCCATGTATCCTCTCCCACCTAGAATACCTTCCCTACTGGTCTCCTTGCCTCTATCCTCACCTTTTACAATCTGTTCTACACACAATAGCCAAAGCCATCTCCCATACTGAAAACCTTTAAATAGTTTTCCCATAGCTCTTGGTGTTGCAGGGAGCCAGGGAGGGAGTAATAAACTTCCTATGATGATCTGTCTCATGTGATCTGGTACTCTACCTACTTCTCTAGTTTCCTCATTCAGCTCCAGTACATTAAGATCCAGCCACATTGGCCTCCCTTTGGCAACTCAAACATGTAAAACTCTCTCCCACCTTTGGACCTTTGAACATGCCTTTTGTTTAGAACACTCCTTTCCTGTTTTCTATGGTATGTTTTATTCATTCTTCAGACCTCACCAATTACATCTCCTTCAAGGAAGTCCTTCCTAACATCCAATTTAAGTACTGCTACCTATTTGTTTCAGTCACACAATTATCACAATTTGAAATTATATATTTGTAAACATATTTACCATTATATATGTAAAGTATGCTTCATGGAGGTAGGAATTATGTCTGCTCTAGTTATCAATGCATACTTATTGCTTTGCACAGTGTGTGAAACACAGTAAGTGCTCAATAAATATGTTTTTAGAATGAATAAGTCAATATTATTTTTGAAAAAAACAACTGAAATAAATGGAAATAAACAGAAGATCAAGAAAATTTGGATGGTAAATCTTTCATACTACCTTACTCAACACTTCTATTTCTTCCACATTTCTATTATGTTATTCCATATTAAACAAGTTATTAGTCATAAATATTAGTAAAGCATATGCAAAAGAATATGAAATAAGATCTACCTGTATCCTATTAAATATTATGCTATAATTATAACTAATGAATCAGTAGTGTAATATGAAACTCAAGATCTCAAATTTTTAATTTTCTGAACTGTATTAATCTTGGATGCATAGAAAAACAAACTCAAAGTAGCACATAAACAATTGAAAAGGTCTGGATTAAGATTGATTTTCTGTTGTTAATCCAAGGATATTTAACAAAAATAGCATCTGATGTTCTTATTTTTCACAATTATACAAGTTATAAGCCAGGCATGGTGGCACACACCTGTAATCCCAGCAATTTGGGAGGCTGAGGAAGGAGGACCTCAAGTTCAAAGCCAGCCTCAGCAACTTAAGAGAGGCCCTGAGCAACTTAGTGAGACCTTGTTTCAAAATAAAAAAAAAATAGAAAGGGCTAGGGATGTAGCTCAGTGATAAAGCACCTCTGGGTTCAAACCCCTGGTACCAAAATAAATAAATAAATAAATTGCGTGTGTGTATACATATATATACAAGTTATATAAAGTTGGTGGTTAAATCTCATGTCTGTACATTTTAATTTTAATAATGTCTCCAGAAGTAGTTTAAACATTCTATGGTAAAAAGTGTAAAAAATAAAATACAACCATATTTTCCAAACAGAGAAGAAAGTATATTGACAAATATTTTAAGTTAAAAATATTGAAAATCCATTATACAGGTTAAGTATTATCATTTCCACATTACACATAAGGATAAATGGATTCAGTCATCTAATTTATCCAAGATAAGTGTAATAGGTAGAATCTGTATTGAACAGGTTTTCTTATGCAGAGGCAAATGGTGTTTCCACTTTGCCACAGTGTTTTGGGCTGTTTTTATTTTTTTTAAATAAACTTTATTTTTTAGAGCAGTTTCAGGTTCACAGCAAAACTAAGCAAAAGATACGAAGATTTCTCATATACATCCCCACCTCCCCATCATCAATATTCCTCACCAGATTACTACACTTGTTACAGTTGATATGCTGTTTATTTCATCCATTCCAAAATTGAGTACATACTAGGTGCTATTATAAACAAATGTATATTATAGCTCATCCTTCAAGTTCACAAATACTTTCAGAACCAAACTAAATTGAGGGAGGGAAGAAAAGAAAGAGGAACAGAGAGAAGAAGGGAGGAGGGAGGAGAAAAGGGGGAAGGGACAGGAAACAAGGAAGAGAACAGACTACTTGAAAAAAAGAGGATAAACTTTTTTTTTTTTTTTTTAATTGGATTTGCTCCAAAAGCATATGACGTTCATTTGGGGCTTCTGGGACACGTCATCAAAACAAAATGTAGTGTTTCCAAGTTCAACCAAGGCTCATAAAAATTAAGCCGGATGCCAAACATGGTGGCACATGCCAATAATCTTAGTAATTTAGGAGGCTGAGGGAGGAAGATCACAAGTTCATGTGTAGCCTCAGAAATTCAGCAAGACCTAACTTAAAAAAAAAATTAAAAGGGCTGTATTGTAGCTCAGTAGTAAAGTGTCCCTGAGTTCAATCTCTAATACCAAAAAAAAAAAAAAAAAAAAGAAGACGACGACGACATAAATTCCGGTATACTAAATTTTGAAAACAAAAGATGGAAGAAGAGTGCTAGAAAGACAAAGAATATTTTTGAAAGTTTATTGTTACAAAATAGTTTGTTCCTGAGAATCAAAGAAAAAAATGACAGCAAATCAATATCAAAGACACTTAATATACTATATGCACATGCTAAGATAAAAAGCCTCACAGTCATTTAATCATTTGTTCCTTCATTCACCCATCTGCCTATTATCCAACTGGTTAGTTAGTCATTAACATGGTTGAATACCTGCTACATGTAGAATACTGTTGAACAGCATACAAAAATGAATCAGGGGTAGGGTTGTGGCTCAATGGTAGAGCACTTGCCTATCACGTGTAAGGCGCTGGGTTTGATTCTCAACAACACACAAAAAAATAAAGATATCACTCATCTACAACTAAAAGTATTTTTAAAAAAATTATTCATGTGAATTTTACTTGTAAGAAGCCTTCAATTTAGCACTGGAAGGAAAATAAAATTACACAACAGAAAGAAATTACTTTCTGCTCAAGGATTAGGGAGGGCTTTTGTGGAGGAGAGATATTTGAACAGTCTCTTGACACACACAAAAGTCAAAGACATGTGAGGAGAGCACACTAGTGCATTCTGTCTGGGTGGAGGAAGTGGGTTGGATATTGTAAAGAGGCTACCTGAATTCCAGGCTTCATCTAGGATTCTGCTCTTAACTTAGTCCGCTTAACTCATAAACACTGAGATACTTCCCACTTCAAAACTATAAATGAAGCTATGATTACCCTTTTCCCTGACTGGGATTTTGTGAGGAGTAATTAATACAAAAGAGTAGTATATACCCAGTGAAAGTTTCTTTTCCTGGATTTTAAAAGTTGGAAAAGAACTTACACATTACTTTTTCTTTTACAGTTTCTCCTTAATAAAACATGCATAAGCCACAGTTATTTTCTCTAGCCAATCTGATAAATAAAACAAAGAAAATAATTCCTCAGCGTATCATAGAATTCTTTGACCTCCTCATCTCTATCCTAACCTTACAGAGCTAACAACAGAGGTAAGACACAGCAATTGCCTGGGAAGTGAAATAGTAAAGCAAAAACAAGACAAACAAACAAAACAAACAACTCAGGTGAATTAGTTTGTTGCCACCAGAATACATCAGTTCTTCCCCACCCCACCCCACACACCCCACACCCCACTACCAGGCACACTCTACCACTGAACTACATCCCCAGCTCTTTTTATTTTTTATTTTGAGACAGGGTCTCACTAAATTGCCCAGGTTGGCCTCAAACTATGATCCTCCTCTTCACTCTCCTGAGTTACTGGGATTACAGGTATGCACCACATCAGGATATATGTCAATTCTTAATGTAAAGGAAAATAATTCTCAAAAAATGGAAGGGATCTTATAATGAATTTAGTTCAGATCACAGAGATAAGGGAACCCAGGCTGGAAGAGAGAATGATCTGTCCAAGATTGCCCAAGATAGTCCAAGATAGTTAATGGCAGACCTGGGGCTTTCATTTCTGGTCCAGTGTTCTTTTCTTTAAATCAGAGGGTGAAAATCCTGCTTGCAGAATTATCCTGTGTAACTCACAATTTTGTTTTATTTTTAATTAATCTGAAAATTTTAGGCAAGACTTACAGAGAAACTGATTTGTCACAGGTTTCAACCATTCCCTCAATTTAAAAAAATTTCCTTATTAGTGCACTGTAATTATACATAATACTATATACATAATAGTGGTTCTAATTTCCCTAAATCTTATTCAAGTTCAATTCACATATTCATGATTCCTGCCTGGCCCTGGTAGGCAAATGAGTTCTGACTCTTGTTTCATACCATGCTGCCTTCCTTCTAATAGTAGGTGCTGAATTATTTAATTATTTAATTTTTGTTTTTTAGTTTGTGTGAAGGTGTATATTGGGGATTGAACCCAGTGGCAGATTATGTCTACTCCTTTTTTTTTTTTTTCTTTTTTTAAATACAGTCTTACTAAGTTGCTTTAGGGCCTTGCTAAATTACTGAGGCTGTCCTCAAACTTTTGATCCTCCTGCCTCAACCTCCTGAGTTGCTGAGATTAGAGGCATGTGCTACAACACCCTAGGTGCTCAATTTCAATCAAGGAAATTATTTCCCTACTATCCCAAAACCCAAACGCTAAGGTTTTTCCTTCTCCCTAATAACATTACCTCATATATGAGTAACACTTTCATATGAATTAGATTTTTTTGTGTAGTGATTTTATAAAAACACAGATAAATGAATGATCTGCTCAGGATTACAAAGTCAATTAGTGACAATGCTAGAGCTAGACCTCAGCTTATGGCCTAGTTCAGAGGTATTTTTACCAAGCCTTGAACTCAAAGGACCATAAAAATTCATCTACAGCTCAATTCCTTCTTTTCAGAAAAATTTTTATATCAAACTAAAAAGAAACTTACTAAGTTCAGAATAATACATTTCACTATGTATAAGGGAGTAAAAAAGATATAGTATATACAAGCCTATTATATATTCTAAGTTATGTTTAGTATCTTCAAATACAAAGGTGTGAAACCAATTATCACAAGAATGTAAGAACAAAGTGTTAAGTGACTAAAGACTTTTTAAAGAAATAAAGAGTAGAAACTAGAATTTGATAGCCTGCTAACATCTACACATGTGAAATACTAACGATTTCCCAAACCTCAGTTATAATTGTTACAAAATAAATTTATTATATGTCAGCCACCAATGAATAGGATAATTTTTAATGAATAAGAGAAATGAAATTCTTATACCAAATGCAATTAGGAAATTATGAACCACCAGTACTACCTATTTTCCCCAGTACTTTATTAACAACAGTATTAATGAAAAGTGCAACTGGGAGTTGAAATTAGAACTTGGAAATCCCCTAAAAACTTAAATGAACTCAAACTTTTAAAGGCTTCATGGAGAAAAATAAATTAAACATCTATATCAAGGAACAAACTACATAACTGGCTTCTTAAAATGAACAGGAAATAGAGGGATGTAGCTCAGTGATAGAGCATTTGCCTGGCACACACAGGCCCTGGGTTCAAACTACAAAAGAAAAAAGAAAAAGAAAAAAAAGTACAGGAAGTAGTTTGGTTACTGAACTCAATAACTACAGCTTCAGGGAGATACAGAATATGATACACAGCAATCAACATTGCCTGTCAACTGAATAGCTATACATTGCCAATCTTGTTAGCTTCTCCTAAAACAGAATGTAACTTTCAATATCTAGAAAATGATGTTTGGAACATACTCATAGTTATAACTATAAACTAATACAATTTTCTAGCAAGCAATTTGACATACTTGCCAAAAGCCTTTAAAAAGTTCATAGCCTGGGCTGTAGGGTTGTGGCTCAGTGGTAGAGCGCTTACCTAGCATGTGTGAGGCACTGGCTTCAATCCTCAGCACCACATAAAAATAAATAATTAAGTTTAAAAGAGTTCATAACCTTTTTTCTAGCAAATTCTTTTTAATACCTATATTTCTTTCTCCCACTGTCATCACTACTGAATGAATCCAATAAACTCAAAATCATCAAGGATATATAACTGGCCTTAAGATGGGTACTCTGGATTCCACCCCTCCCATTATATAGTCAGGGTAGCATTCTATTCTCACATTGAACTTTATAATACATGCTTTTTATTTCATTCAATCATTTTTTTCACTTAGAGAGAGAGGGGGAGAGAGAGAGAGAGAGAGAGAGAAAGAGAGAGAGAGAGAGAGAAAGAGAGAGTATGTATTTTTCAGGATCAAACACAAGGTCTTGTGCATGCTATGCAGGCACTCTTATCATTGAGCTACATCCCCAGCCCCATGCTTTTTAATAAATTTGCTCCAACCTGGAAGTCTACCATCAAAGACTTTTCTTTCCTTAATGGTCAAATTATATTCCTATGCCTAGAAATGTCAAGGTAAATTCTGGTATGATAAAAGATACCTATTAAAAATTGAAAAATTAATTGGTATTAATTTGTAGTGTTAATAAGTTCAAGGAATATAAATTCTCAATTGTGGATACCTTATATATGTGTGTGTATGTACATATATGTGTGTATGTGCACACATATATATATTTTATTTTTTGTTTTGAGACAGTGTCCTGCCAAGTTGCTTAGAGCCTCGCTAAATTGCTGAGGCTGGCTTTGAACTTGCAATCCTCCTGCCTCAGCCTCTTGACCCACTGGGATTACAGGCATGTGCCACCATACCCAGCACCTTTTATATTTTTATAATTCAAATATTTTCCAAGTCATCTCTTAGTTTTAATTTACTGGGAGTCTACTATGTGCTGTACAACTGTAAAAAGAATACAAAATATATATTTTCCCATGATGTTTCAGAAAGGAGTTTGCAAATCTCTACAGCAGTCAAGGCAACAGATTAATGTTAACTTAATCATACAAGACACACTACAATGTCTAAATAGTAGTTATACATAAGAACTTTTTGTTTGTTTGTTTGTTTGTTTTTTGGGTGCTGAGGATCGAACCCAGAGCCTTGTGCTTACAAGGCAAGCACTCTACCAACTGAGCTATCTCCCCAGCCCCCATAAGAACTTTTTATACGGATTGACTGATAAAACTACAGGTTGGCCAGGAGCAATGGTACAAGTTTATAATCACAGTTACTCACAAGCTGAGGAAGGAGGATCACTGTTTGAGGCCAGTCTGGGCAATTTAGTGAGACCTTGTCTCAAAATAAAATAAAGAAGGGCTGGGGAAGTACCCTAGTCAGAGACTGCTTGCCAAGCATGCATGAGGTCTTCTGGGTTTTATTCCTAGCACCACAGAACAAAACAAAACCAATAATCCCCACAAACAACACATAGCATCTATTTTAAATTCTTCTACGAGTAAAAGAGAAAGTTATCCTGTATAGAAAGATTTAACCATAACAGGAAATAGATACTTAGGTCACAGAGGATGAATTAACTCTCTTCCTGTCCCAGGATAACTCCTTCAGTTTCAGACTAACTTCTTATTCAGTTCATGGGAACTGATCCCAACAATTAACCCCTCTCTCACTTTTACCTTCTATCTCTTCTACTATATCCCCTTGGTTCATTCCCCTTAGTATATACCCATTTTCAAAAGTATTGAACACTTCAAAAATAAGACAATCATTTAATCCTGCATTATTTCATTAGACAATTCATTTTCTGTTCACAGAAACACTTCTGAAAAGGAATATTCTATATTCATTTTCTATTAAATCAATTTCTTCAACTTAATCAGGCTTCTCGCCTCACATCTATCTGAAACCACTCCGAAGTCATTGATGGCTTCCACATTACCAATTCAAAAGTTTTCATTATCTTATGGGACTTTTCAGCTGCATTTGACAGAACTGGACCATTCAATTCTTCCTAAAAGTTCTGGTATACTATTTCTCTAATAGTCTTCCACAAATTGTTTTCTGGTTGCTCCTACTGAGTTGCCTTGTCACATATTCCTTTTGAACTTTTATCCTTCAAACATGGGGCTCTCAGGGTTCTGTCCTTGGCATCAAGCTCCATGGGCATTTGTTCAGTGATCATCTCTCTCAGAATTTTGATATGAGCTTATTCATTTAATATTTCTAAAATTTCATCCCTAGGCTTCCTGATATGATATCCTACTGCCTCACGGGAACATATTTGATTGTATGGTCCATAGGATTACATTCACAACATGTGCACAATTGAACTCATCTTCCCAACAAACCTTCACTTCTTATATCTTTGTTAATGACATCCACCACTTACTCAGCCCAACCAAGCTCAGTCTTCAAGAGTTAACTAGTTTCTCTTTGCCCCACCTTTCATAATCCCACATGAAACCTCTACCACTTCACTTTTTATATATTTCTCTAATCTATTTCTTCCTCTCTATCCCAACTCTAAGTGCTTTAGACTTTGTTATTATTTCTAGGATTTGGCAACTGCAATGAGTCACTCTAAATCATAATTCCTTTTTTGTTTGTTTGGTTTTGCTAGTGCTGCAATTGAATCCAGGGCCCTGTATATGCTAGGCAAGTGCTCTACCACCAAGTTACAACCCTATCCCATTTTATTTTATTTTACTTTATTTTATTTTGAGACAGTGTCTTACTAAATTGCCCAGGTTGGCCTTGAACTTGCTATCCTCCTGCCTCAGTCTACTGAGTAGCTAGGATTACAGGTATCTGCTACAGTGCCTGCCATTAACCATAATTCTGACCTTATATCTTTGCATAAAACTATTTTTGTTTTTCATTACCAAAAGCATGTTTCCTATATCTGAGTTACTTGAGAATGCTTGTAAGAATGCATATTCACCAGTTAATCTGCAATAAATATATTTTCCAAGTAGCTTTGGTGCAATCTAAATCTTGAGAATATGGGTTAAAGTTTAAGCCTAAATTTCTAACCAATGCATAAAAGGTTCTCTATGACTTGGGCCCTTCTCTACTTAGCTCTCTTATTTAGCATATTCCTTTCCCTCCTATCAAGTGGCTTATTATCTAGAATATTGAATATGCCAGCACTTATCCCATGTCTTTGGCTTCCATGCCTTTGCTGTTCTTCCCCTTTCTTCATTTCACCAAGTCTTAATCTTTAAAGATTTATGAAAGAAGGTCCACCATTACCTGACTTTTTTCTACCAAAGACACTTACTTCCAAACTCCGTTATCCAATAAGTGGACTTTCTTGCTGTGGTATCATAAAAACAGGTTTGGTTTTTTTCTTCCCAGTTCCTGGCACAGAACTCCTAAAACCTTGGAATTTCCTGAATGATAAGGGTGATAGAAGCATTTTTTGTTCTAATGAGGTGACTCATGGCTGCCCCCTAGATAGCTTCAGGATGGAATCTAATCATATCTTGATTAGAAGATGGAACTTTCAGCCCCACCCCCTAACCTGTGGGAGGAGAAAGGGCTAGTAACCAATGGCCAATAATTTAATCCGCTATGCCTATAAAATGAAACCTCTAAATTAAAAAACAATAATTTTTTTTTTTGAAAAACGTTAAATGAAGTGGTTCAGAGAGCATCTGGGTTGGTGAACACACTGAGGTGCTGAAAGGGCAGCAAACTTGAGAGGAGTTTCCATGCCCCTCCGCCCAAACCTTGCATTTCTTACATATGGCTACTGTAATCTTTATAATAAATTGTTAACATTTAAGTACAGTGCTCTCCTAAATTCTGTGATTCTGGCAAATTATCAACCCCTAGGAGGGGAATTGTGAGAACCCCTCTCTTTGCAGTCACTTTGGAGACAAATGTGGGTGCTATGGTTTGAATACTGAGTCTCACCCTAAAGTCTCAGGTGTTAAAGAGTTGATCCCCAGGTGGTGCTATTGGGAAGTAATAGAAGCTTTAGAAGGTGGGGCTTGGTGAGAGCCCTATAGGTCTTTGGAGATCAGATATGTTGTTATAGAGACAGAAAGCTAACTAACATAGTAGGTAAGCCACTTACCACTGGTGTCTGAATTGAGGACAGCCTGTGGAACCAAGCTTTTAATGATGTAGAATTTGAGGCTAACTCTGGGAAGTTAGTTTAAGAATTGAGTTTAACTGTAGCACATTCAGTTGGGGTTCACACAGAATCAGGGAATTGATTGTTACTAGGAGGAAAAAACACCTCTCACTTGCTACAAATACATGCATCTCTATATCTCTGAAGTAGATGAAATTTGTGATTAAGAATGTAAGTAAAATTACTTTTGCTTATTAATAATCTGCAAAGGTATTTCATACTTTAATATATCCACAAACTATGAAAGAAGAACACTGGTAATTTCTATTGATAATATTTTCAAAATCAATCCATAAACTACCCCATTTGATTCATTAATACTGCCAGTAGAAAACTGGAATTCATAAAGGGGAAATGTCCTTCATAGAACATATTAAAGTGAATTAAAGTTATAATTTGTTAATTCCCTAAAAGGAAAGCCTATGTCGACATGTGGGTTACCACCACTCTCCAAACCCACATCAACAGATATCAGACTTGATTAAGAGTAACTTTAATGGAAACTTAAACATCAAGATTGAAGTGAACCTTACTTAAGGAGGTTCAACACTTATCACAGTGCCCCTTGGTTTTCTCTTTTAAAAACTTGCCTCCAGATTGTGCATTCATAGCGAGCCCCAGCAACTTAGCAAGGCCCTAAGCAGCTTGGTGAGACCCCGTCTCAAAATGAAATATAAAAAAAGGGCTGGGGATGTGGCTCATTGGTTAAGTGTCCCTGGGTTTAATCCCTGGTACAAGAAAAAAAAAATACCACACCAAAAGAAAACACTTGCCTCCATGCCTGGTGTGGTGGTACACACCTACAATCCCAGCAACTTGGGAGCCTGAGGCAGGAGAATAACAAGTTGAACCTAGTCTTGGCAACTTATTTTTTTTAAGTAAGAAATAAATAGTTTATTTTTTAATTTCCTGAAGGTAGTAAGTATTTTACATCACAAGCATAAAGGAGGTTTTACCTTTTTTTTTTTTGAATAGTCTATTCTTTTTTTTTTTTTGTAAACAAATGGGATACATGTTGTTCTGTTTGTACATGGTGTAAGGAGGTTTTACCTTTTTGATGCTTCTTTGTTGTTAATTTAATTATAGTTCCTTTACTACATCTTAACACACTACATTCATTTTCCAATCTATTCAACTTTTCTATATTTTCCACTATGCATATTTGATCCCAAGAATTGTATCCAAATACATCTTGGATATTATTTTTTTATTTTTAAAAATTTTAAATTTTATTTGATTTTTTAGTTATACATGACAGTATTGGCAACTTATTTTTATTTTGAGACCTGTATTAAAAAAAATTAAAAATAAAAAGGGTTGGGGATGTCTCTCTGTGGTAGAGCATCCCTGGGTTCTGCCCCCAGTACCACAAATAAAACTTGCCTCTGTTAAATAAGTATGTTCACTGTTATAGAAAAACATTTAAAAATACAGGCATAAAGAACACATCAAAGGGCTAGGGTTGTAGCTCAATGGTTGAGCACTTGCCTAGCACATGTGAAGCACTAGGTTCAATCCTCGGCACCACATAAAAATAAATAAGTAAAATAAAGGTATATGTCCAACTACAACTAAAAAAATTAAAAAAAAAAAACAACATATCAAGTGGGCAGGAGCTGCAGCTCAGGGGCAGAGTGCTTGCCTAGCATGTGTGAGTCACTGGGTTTGATCCTTAGCACCACATAAAAATAAAGGCATGATGTCCATCTATAACTACAAAAAATTGTTTTTAAAAACTCATCAAGTAAGGGGCTGGTGTTGTGGCTCAGTGGTAGAGTGCTTGCCTGGCATGTGTGAGGCCCTTGATTCTCAATACCACATATAAACAAATAAAATAAAAGATCCATTGACAACTAAAAAACAACAACAAAACTCTTCAAGTATGAAAAAACACTCATAATTCTACCATCTCAATGTTTTTATGCATTATCTTCTAGATATATACATATAAAAATGCATACATTAAGCAAAATTGAGTTTCCACTATGTTCACAAATGAGTTTCTGGCCTCAAACTCCTGGGCTCAAGCACTACTTCTGCCTCAGCCTCCCAAGTAGCTGGGACTAAAGGTATGTAACACCTTGACCCACTAAAGATTTTAAACAAACAGTATAATACTTTGTTATATAAAATTTTAACTATACTAATAAAGTTCCCTTTAATCACTAACTCCAGGTTCAATCCCCTCCCTAGAGGTAACTTCACCTATAAATCAGAGTTTTAGACTTGTATATGTTTATGCAGTTACGGAAATAATATTTTATAAATATAGTACTGTATGGTATATACTGTTGTGTAATTTATTCTCTTTCTCATTATATTTGGAATTTCTTCCTTTGTTGGTATATAAAGATTTATCCCATCCTTCTTAAGTACTGCATAGTGCTCCACAATTTATTTAAATATTTCCCATTAGTAGATACTTAGGTCATTCTTTGTTTTTCACTTGTTTTGCTCTCATGAACAATGCCACCACTATTGTCCTTATAACACATGCATGTGCCACAGGTAAAAACATTTTTCAGCCAGGCACAGCATCATAATCCTATAATCTCCACTACTCAGAACACTGAGGTAGGAGGCTTCCAAGTTTAGAGCCAGTCTGGGCAACACAAACCTGTCTGTAAAAAAAATGTCTTTAAGGGTAGGTTATAAGAAAAGGAAATGATGAATCATAAGATATTTAAAATCTAACAAATCATGCTGCATGACTTTCCCCCCAGAGTAGCTATACTGATTTATATATTCACAAATAATTTATAATACTTCACTCACCATCCCTTTATCATACCAGATATTATCACATTAAATATTTTTCCTAAACCAATAGGTGAAAAATATTACCTCACTGTTTTAATTTCCCTAATTACTAATGAGGATAAACATGTTTTCTTATGGGTCGTTTTTATTCCCTCTTCTATGAATTTGCTTCTTTTTCCTATAAAGTGTGTTTCTTTTTATGAGTTTTTGATATTCTTACTATTTTACTATTACTATTTTTATATTCTTACTATTTATAGGAGTTTTCTGAGTATAAAGCATTTGCTTTATTGCCAATATTTCTCAATTTTTGCGTGATTTCTAATGTAATTATGGTGTCTTTTTCTATATTAACACATATTTCCAAAGAGTCAAATTTAGCAATCCTTCTTTCCAGGCTTTTGTATTCTGAGACTTGTTTAAGGTCTTTCCTCCTGTGCACAATGGTACATGCCTGTATTCCCAGCTTCTCAATAAGTTGAAGCAGAAAGATCATGGTGAAGGGAGCACGTGGTAGAGCAAAACTGCTCACCTCATGGCCAGGAAGCAAAAGAGAGCAACCTAGCTGGTCAGAGACCCACAGTCCCCTTCAAGGGCAACTTCCAGTGACATAGTCCCACTAGGTCTCACCTCTTAAAGGTTCCACTATCTCTCAATAGTGCCACTCTGTGTACCTTCGAGGGACACTTATCCAAATCATCTCAGGCTTTAATTTTATTTTTTTTCCACATGGAAATTATAGTTTTTCCTATTGCCACTGATTTGAAACACCATCTCCAACATAAGTAAACTCCTATATAAACACAGATCTATGTGTTTCATTAATATATACTGCTTTAGTTACAACTTTTTAAAAAACAGTTTTTGTAGTTGTAGAGGGACAAAATGCCTTTATTTTATTTATTTTTATGTGGTGGTAAGAATCGAACCCAGTGCTTCACACATGCTAGGTAAGTACTCTGCCACTGAGCCATAACCCCAGCCCTACAATTTTTAATATATTTTGATATCTCTTCTCTCTCATTTTAAAATATCTTTTCTCTTTCTCATGAATTTTAGAATTGATCTGCTTTTCAAGTTCCAGGAGAGAGCTTGGTGGAATTCTGATTGGAATTGGAATTGGCATTGGAGGTATAAATTAATTTGGGTAGAAACAGCATTTTTGTAATATTAAGTCTTCCCCTTAAGAACATGCATAGATTGATATTTACTGAGGGTTGTGTTTTTATTTTTGTTTTTTACATCCTTCAACAGGCTTCATATAGGTTCTAAGGATTTGTTTTGTCAAAGTTCTGTTAGGTACAATAATAAATTCTTAGTTTAAGAGAATATTTGGTTGGATAAAACTAAAAAATAAATAAGAAAACATGTATTAGAAACTACTGTCAGTTTCCTAGGCCAAAACTCAATCTGGATCTTAAATTGTCCTTCAAGTCTCATCTCCCACTTTTTATTCCCACCCTTGTACCATTTAAAAAAATTTTTTTTTTTTTAGTTGTACATGGACACAATGCCTTTAATTAATTAACTAATTAATGTTTGTGGTGCCAAGAATCAAACCCAGTGCCTCACATGTGCTAGGCAAGTGCTCCACCACTGAGCCACAACCGCAGCCCTCAAAATGTTCATTTTTAAGAATTATTTTAAAGTCAAGTTTCTAAAAATCTAATTTTAGTCAGTAATATATTAACTCATTAGAGAAGATATTTAAGCTTTGAACAGCCTCTGGGCAGATCCTTAATAAAATGCTAACAACATCCAAAAATACATTTCCAAGACACAGCATGTAAATTACATTTCCTGTGTGGGGACTGAGGTTCTACTCCATGAATGCAGAGGTCAGTTAACAGTATTATCTCTCAGCCTGTTCTGCATGCCTACCAATAATTACCATATATTCATAAAACAAAACAATTACAGCATTCCATCAAATTTTAGTCCATGGTTTTGAAGACATTTTACTAACAGTACATAGCTCGACAGGACCTTAGAGATTAAACTTATATCTCAGATGAGAAAAGCTAGGACTACAAAGATGAAGAAAACGGCTAGGGTAAGAGTTAAATGACAGTAAATCCAGATGAATGTCTCTCCTATCAGGTCAATGTTATTTCTTCAACATTATGCAGCTTGTACTACTCTGGGCTTTTTACTCGATAATATTCCTGTGAATATTTTATAACACTATAGTACCTGGGACCAGTAATTAATTAGCACTATAGAGTAAGCTATTAGCAGTCAGGCACAGTGGCGCACACCTATAATCCCAGTGGCTCGGGAGGCTGAGGTAGGAGGATTGCCAACTCAGACCAGCCTCAGCAACTTTGTGAGACCCTAAGAAACTTAATGAGACCCTGTCTCAAAATAGAAAATAAAATGGGCTGAGGATGTGGCTCATCGGTAAAGCAGTTAAAGCACCCCTGGGTTCAGTCCCTGGTATACATACACATACACATACACACACACACACACACACACACACACAAGTAAGCTATTAGCATAGAATATATTTAATAACATAAATAAGTCTTGAAGAATGCATTGAAGTTTTTGTATATTTTGCATACTGCCATCATTAAATTGCTTAATAAGGATTAAAAGAGAATAAGCTTAAGCTTTAGCAGGAAAAAACAAAACAGAGGCCAGGTATATGCCTATAATTCTAGCTACCTGGGAAGCTGAGGCAGAAAGATTGCTAGCACAATTTAGCAAGACCCTGTCTCAAAATAAAATTTCTCAAAAAGTGGTTGGAGATGCAGCTCAGAGATAGAGCACTTGCCTAGCATGTACAAGGCCCCAGTTTGATCCCCAGCACTAGAAGGGGAAAAAAGCACATAAGGGATTATTTCCTAGCTCTTCTTTTCTATACCACCAAAAATAACATGGAATTCAAAATTTGAGTTTAATGTGCTATTAAGGCAAAAGGCTCTGAAATCAAGACTGACTAGATTTGAATCCTATTTTACCCCTTATCTATGCCTCAATTTCCTCATCTGTAAAAGAGAGATAATGATAGTACATATCCTCAGAGGGCTGTTATGAGGACTGAATCAATCATACTTACAAAGAGCTCAGAAATAGTGCCTGACACAAAGAAAGTGCTCAGGATATGTTGGTAATTCTTATTTCTTTCTCTTTGAAGAAACTTTTTGGTCCTTATAACAAAGGGAATAGACCTACCTTTAAATGGTCTTCTGCAAGGAAGTTTATGGGTGCTATTACTGTTTTAATTTTAAAGAAGTGTTTTCAACTGTAATTTAATTTGATAAAAACTAAGATAATCTTACAACCTAGAATGTTTTTTCAGAATATACTATGTGAAGATAGTGAAATAAACTGTACCTAGAGATTGCACTAGATCCCACCATGGAAATTAACAGATACTAGCAAAAGAAATGTTTTAATTAAAAAAAATTAAAACATATAAAATGGCTATACTTCAGAACTTTATATCTTGCTCATGCCATTAAATTCCCACATTCTAATCAAAATCCATCTTCAAAATCTGAAAAGATTTTGTATGAACAACATAAAGCTCAATGATATCTACCATCAATAAGCTTTAGTTTTTTAGGGATTGAACCCAGGGATAACTTACCACTTAACTACATCCTCAGTTTTTTTGTTTTGTTTGTTTGTTGTGAGACAGAGTCTCACTAAGTTGCGGAGACTGGGCTCCAACTTGTGATTCTCCTACCTCAAGCTCCAGAGTCACTGGGATTACAGGCATGGGCCACCACACCTTGCTCCAATAACTTTTTTTTGGTATATACATATATATATTTATATTTTCAGTTGTAGATGGACATAGTACCTTTATTTTATTTCTTTATTTACTTTTATGTGGTGGTGAGGATGGAACCCAGTTCCTCACATGAGCTAGAGGCAAGCAATCTCCCACTGAGCTACAATCACAGCCCCTCCAATAAGCTTTTTTAAATAAGGAAAATAGCTTTCAAAATTAAAAGCAGATAGTGAATATTTTCAGTAGTAAATATGTAAAGTAAAAAACTTAAGTTTCCAAAGCAAATATCTACCCTACCACCTCACCTGGAAAAAAAAAAAGGAGGTGGGGATTCTATGTAAAGAAAAATAGATGCCCCAAAGCTTATGAACTCCTTTCATTGGAAGGCAGGGGGAGTGTTTTTGAAACCTTCAGTTAGTTTATTTACCCTTAATTCCTGAAAAGACTAGTTTTATGGTTTCCATATCTGGGAGCAGATATGATCAGTAAAAGTAAAGAGTTATTAGAGGGGGTCACAATGACAATAGGAAATGATAGCCTATAAGTGACAATAAGAAGATTCAACTATAAAGATTAAACTATAAAAAGACCCAAACACAAAAACCAGAATCAAAACAATCCTACTTGGAAAAGATATTCATTCCTAAGGGCACTACTCTATTAGAGCTCAGTGTAATTCTTCCCACACTCCAAAGCTAATCTCTCCACACGTCCTAAATCTTGTTCCATGAATCATCCTCTCTTTCCTATCAAATCTGACTCTTTTCTTTCCTAATGACCCTCGACAGAAAAATATTCTCACGTCTCTTGCCAATAACCCCAAAGAGCCCTTCCCTCACCCTAAATTCTGCTCTTGTTACTTTCTTTTCCTTTCCTTCTGAGACAAGTATTGAAAAGAACTACTTGCTACTCTGCACACTCACTTACCTTCTAACCTGCTGAAACTGGTCTTCTAACCTCCTACCCCACAAAAGTTCATCTTATATAGATCACTAGCACTTTCCTAATTCCCTAAGTCAACTCATCAACTAAATTACTTTTTTCTTTTTTTCTTGTTTTTGTTTATTACTAGAGATTGAACCCAGGGGTACTTTACCACTTAGCTACATTCCTTTTTATTTTATTTTTTTAATTTTAAGATAGGATTTATGAAGTTTCTGAGGCTGTCCTCAGACTTACAATCCTCCTGCCTCAGTCCCCCAAATTGCTGGGATTACAGGCATATGCCACCATATCTGGAATCAATTCATTTTCTTCTCTTAGTTCCCTTGACCTCCCAAGACATTCAACCTAACAGTGACCACTTCCTTCCTGAAACTCCTTTGCTTAGAGTTTGTGATGCACACTCATCTGGATTTCACCTTAAGGTCTCCAGTCCTGGGATGTTGATGGAATTCATGCAGGGGGAAGGGTTTGCTATGATCTGATGTGTACCCTCAACACTGAAACTTAATTGCCAATGTCATAGTATTAAGATGTAAGGCCTTGAGGGTGGAGCCCCCATGAAGGGATTAAAGATAGAATAAAAGAGCTCTTCATTCCTTCTGCCCTCTGAGGAAACAGCAAGAAGGCCCTCACCGACAATTAATCTGTTTGATGTTACCTTGTCTTGAGTTTCCCAGCCTCCAGAACTGTGAGAAATTATTTTCTTTTATTTATAAGTGATCTAATCTGTAGTAGTTTGCTATAATATCAGGAATGGACTAAGAGAGCATTCATAATCAAAAAAATTTGGGAAATGTGGTATTAAAATTAAATAGGGGGCAGGCACAGTGGTGCACACCTGTAATCCCAGTGATTTGGGAGGCTGAGGCAAAAGAATTTCAAGTTCAAAGCCAGCCTCAGTAACTAACTTAGCAAGGCCCTAGGTAACTTAGTGAGACTCTGTCTCAAAATAAATAATAAAAAGGTTGGGAATGCCCTTGGGTTCAATCCCTGGTACCAAAAAATTTAAACAAGTTTATTTATAGGATTTTTCACATATTTAATATATTAATGTGCATTGTGACTCTACAAGATGACTCTGTGTTGTCTTACAAAGTTACTGAACATAAAGCCCTTACCCTCCCTTTTAAAGCATTATCTTATATGAGAAATGAGTCGGGGACACATTTTGTTACACTGCCCTTGATGCTCTTTTTCAGTCTTATTTATAGGATTTCTTCCTGCATCAGCCTCCCCTAGGGCCCATTTCCAAAAATCCATCTTTAGTCCACTCTTCCCTTACGCTCAGTCACCCTTTGCATCACGCTATACAATCTCTGCAGATGAAGTATTCATATCCTCATGGCTTCTACCAGACTTTAGAATCAACAAGTGACTCTTCCACTAGCCATGAAATCTTGGACCTTGATTTCATAATCTATACATTGAGAATAATAATAATTCATAAGAAGTAAATGATATGATATATATAATAAAGTGTTTACCACTGTGCCTGACACATTTAAGCAAAAGGCCCAATAAACAACCACTATCATTTTTTGTCTCCAATCAAGATCTCCTTGCTGAGCAACAGATTTATTTATCTACCTTGAGACTTTCTCTTGGTTGCTTCATATATACCTCAAACTCAAGATGCTCACCTCCCATCTGAACTGGCATTTGTATTCTCTGCCTCAGTGAATGGCACTCTCTACACAGCTGGCCAAACCTAGAACACTGAAGCCAAATCCTAGACCCTTCTTCTCAACCTCCACCCTGCTCCCTGCCCCAATACAGTAGCTAAGTATATTTGGCTCTCCTCCAATAAGTTTTCAGATAGCTATCTTCCTAGAGTGCAAATTTGATTATATTACTCTTCTACTACTCTTCTACTGATTATATTCTTCAGAGTTTTCTCATGGTTTTCTGGATAAAATTCAACCTCCTAACATATTACATAAGGCTCTGCACAATCATACCCCTTTAGTCACACCTCTCATGATGTCCCTACCCTGACATTCTCTTCACTCCAACCAAATAAAATCATGTGTATTTCTACAAATGAATATAACTTTCATGTCTTTACACATTCTATTCTTCTCTTTGTAATCCGTTCAATCCCCATCTATCCACTTTATAGCTGTCTAATTCCACTGGGACTTTTTCTTGAGTTTAATTATATATTATCCTATTCCTACCTTTTAATTTTTCTCTTTATCAAATGTAAATTTCAGCCTGTACACAACTATTCATTCTCAAACTATTTAATACTATGAACTATGAGCAATTCATCTAATATTTCAGATATTAAGAGGGTTACAAAAATGAACAAGAAAGGTTCCTGATCTCAGACCAATGGGGGAGACTGTCTATACAAAAACAAAAAACTAAAACCCTAATATAATACTATAAAACTATGTATACATATATAAAATTTACATGTGAATATAGAGGAATAAATAACTAAGTATGCTAAATGGTTATAAAAATATATAACGGAGTCAGGTGTATGGTACATGTCTATAATTCCAGCATCTCCAGAGGTTGAGACAAGAGGATCACAAGTTTAAGGCCAGCCCCAGCAATTTAGTAAGATTTTTCACAACTTAGTGAGACTCTTTCTTAAAATTTAAAAAAATAAATAAAAAGGACTAGTGATGTAGCTCAGTGGCAAGGTGTTCCTTGATCAATCCCCAATACCAAAGTGTGCGTGTGTGTATTTATTTTACATATATATATACATATATACATACATACACACACACACACACACACACATATATGTATGTATGTACTGGAGATTGAATTCAGTGTGAGTCTAAATATGCATATACAGGTACATATATATAATTGTAATAAACTCTAAATATTTTTCCTGCCAGTAATGTGAAACTTTTTAGAGTTACATATTAAAATTTACCCAATAAACATCAGCATAAATTTAGTTTCTAAATTTTTTATTCTTCAAGTGACAATTTCTGTGATACAAAATGTCACAGCGTAACAGAATGTGGGCAGACTTTTAAGTAAAGATTTTAAGTAGCCCAAAAGGCAAACATTTAAGAGTTTTCAGGAAAATTCAACAAAATATTCTTATGGATATAACATAGTTTTGGAGAGTCTAAAGGTTCCATTTTGGAGCAGTTCTTTGACCTCTTATTAAGAAGAAATGGTTCTGTCAACTGCCACATGAGAAAGAAATCAACTTTATCTTATTAACATGTCATTCATTATATTGAAGTCTCTTTTTTTATAGCAGCCTGACCTATTCCTTAACTAACATAAGTAAAAATGGCAGAGTGCACACTATTTCTGAGAGGTATGACATATTAAATTAAAATATAAAAATTCACATTTAATATGTTGTAAGCTCTCTGTTCAGTTACAAAGTAAAATTACAAACTTAATAATGTTACATAAGAATATCCTCTGTTATGAGTATGTCACAACCATTGTACAAAAGAAACCCCTGTGAAGGTTCACTCTAAGACAGTTTTCTGCAGCGGGGGGGTAGAGATACTGTTTTCGAGCATCACCATCAAAAGGATGGTCACATACCTTATTTGCCTATCCCAGTTAATACCTGCTGCACAGTAAAACAATTACTAGCACTCCTTTCATACTTATTATTATTATGGTTTGAATAATAAATTATAAGGTCACCCTATCATCTACTTCCTGCTCTCCCTCAAAAAAATTTTACTACCTCTTTTTCTCTCTCTCATATTTGCTATGAAAGGGGAGTCTTATCTTCTTTAGTCCAGAATTTTTTTTCTTAAAAGGAGGTTGCAGAGGCATCTAGGAGAGGTAGGAAAAATGGACAAAATCCATATTAATATTCTGTTTTGAGAATATCTGAGGGTGAAAATAGATTAAAATAATACACAAATAAAAGTGAAACACAACTAAATGCATATTTTAAAATTAGTGTTCTTCAGTCATCTTAAGAAGTTCCATGATATCCTACTACTTGAAATATTTTTTAGACTATCTACTTGGAAACTGTTTAAAGTGGTTCGTAATTCAAAAAAAATTATCTCACTAACTTACAAACAAGCCAAGGTTTACTTCCTTTATTTTACTAAAATTATTAATTTTATGAATAAGGATCCTGACAAATTCTTTGGATAGTCTTTTGATGTGCCATTTGCCCCAGGGTTATACATCAACCATTCTCCCAGAGCTCTGAGAGCAGGAATTTATTATTTTAGACATTCTTTTATCCCTAGGGCCTGAAATGTAATAGATAACCACTTAAAATGTTTGGTTAATTAATAAAAATAAGTGATTGGTTAATTAATATTTATCTAGTATAGATACAAATTATTTTTTTACATGTCCAAAAATCAAATTCACCTTCAAAGGAAGATTTGCTACCCTTGGAGATATTTAAAAGAACTGAAAGGAAGGACAAAAAAAAAAAAAAATCAAAAAGGTGCTCCAAAGATGGCAAGCAAATGTTGCATCATTTGCATAAAAACAGTTTGTTTTCCTTAGGGATGAGACTACAGTTTTTTGATTATATATGCTGTTATATCTGTTGTATGAAATAGATATACCACTCTAGAGCCTAGAACTCCCTATCTAACTGAAATTTTCCAAATAAGCAAAAATAAAAAACTAAGTTTTAGATCCAAATTGGCTAATGTGTTAATCAATATCTGGCCTTGAAAATTTTCTTACCTTTAAAAACTATACTATACTCTGTCCTTCTATAAAAATGGCTTGAGTTTAATTTTTACTACAAGTTCTTATAGGAAATTATAAAAATCTCTAAATTTCTATAACTAGGAGAATAAATTTCTAGGTATCTTCTAATTAATTATACCTGTCCATGTTTTTACTAAAAAATACTATTTCTAGGTATCATGGCAATATCTGTATAGCTACAAAAATGCCAAAATTAAGTTTTCATTATACCTAATTTCATAACTGTATTAAGATTTTCTAAAAACCATAAAATAAAGCTCAGTAGCTGAATTTAATTAACTGTAAAACGATAAATCATCCAATCACAGATGAATGGGTACCAAGGGACAGTAGGAGAAAAAAAATAATCACAGGTAATAGAGATACTAGCTATTTAAAGACTTTAAAGTATAAGCTAATTATAACTCATGTTATAAAAGCCATGCCTTAAGTTCCTATATCACAACAGTAAAAATTCTTACTATTAAGACTCTTATGGAGGGGCTGGAGTTGTGGCTCAATGATAGAGCACTTGCCTCACATGTGTGAGGCACTGGGTTCGATTCTCAGCACCACATATAAATAAATGAATAATATAAAGATCTATCAACATCAAAAAAGTTTTTAAAAAAAGACTCTTATGGAACCAGTATCCGTAATACAAAAATTCCAAAGAATTTCCACTTACATGTGCAAGGCCCTGGATTCAATCCCTAAGACCCCAAAACAAAACAACTACAAAAAAATCCCAAAAGTAAGCATTAATGCTATGGAAAAATACCAGTATCTGTTGTTTCTGGTGCTCATATTGAGCAAAGAAACAACACCCCGTTACTAATCTACTACACGTCACTACATGAGTCACTTTAAAACAAGATTTTCCTCCTGTGTTTAAAAAACAAGACAACCCTATACCAAGCAACACATGGTAAAGTACAAGTTTAGACAACTTCACTTTCAACAGAAAACACTTGACAGCATTTGAACAAAAGCATATTATTGCCGCACTATAATACCAGTGACTACAGGAGGCTGAGGCAGGAGGATCTAAAGTTCAAGACCAGCCTGGGCAACTTAGTGAGACTCTGTCTCAAAATAAAAAATAAAAAGGGTTGGGGTCACAGTAGCTCAATGGTAGAGTGCCTCTGAGTACAATCCCCTGGACTGTCAAAAACAAAAAAAAAAGGGCTGGGGATATAGCTCAGGTGGTATTGGTAGAGTGCTTGCCTTGCAAGCACAAGGCCCTGGGTTCAATCCCCAGCACCACAAAAAAAAAAAAAAATATATATATATATATATATATATATATTATTACTCTGGAGTTTCAGAGTCATTTTCACTTTTAAATTTTTGGATCCTCAAAAAAAACTTTCAGAAGGTACATCTCTCTCTGTTGTTGAAAATAAACACTTGAGCTAAGAAAAGGAAGGCCATATTTGTTTTCCTGTAGGGCAATGCTGGGGGATTCTTAAGCTCTATTTATGCCTCTGACCCAAGCAACTGAATATGCATATTATTCAGAGAGTGAGATACGAAGATTATCATATCATTAAATACATAATAAATTCTTGTTGTCAGTGTTTTAAAGGTCTTATTAGATACAAGTGTCAACACTGTAAAACAGATCATCTATAACTATTTATGGCTTGGTGTAGCTTTAGTTGCAAATGCTTAACATCCTTGATGAATGACTCCCAGAGGAATTTATCTTTAGGGCTTCCTGACATCTTGCATTCCACTTAATATCACTTTGTCCTCTAAAAACCTTTACATGAAAAATTTGAAAGGAAGTAAAACTTTTGCATTTAAAAACAAAAATATCCTTTGTGAATGATATGCTTCACAATTTAAATAATGAAAAATATGATCTAGCATATCTGGTGGATATTAATTCTGGTCTATAAATTTGGAGACAGTTATTTTAAGAGTTTTTCCTTGAAATGCAATCAATTATCCTGCATCCTTATCTCTAAAATAGCGACATTATCCCCATGGCCACAGTTATCTGTTTTAAATCTTGATTGATGTGGCAGAAAAAAAAAAAAAATCAACATTGGTCCATATTACATGGTTAGGAGCCAATCTGAGCCCTAAACAACCTCAATTTTTCTTTCCCTCTCTATTTTTTGTTTATTTGTTTGTTTGTTTTTGGTACTGGAGACTGAACAGATTGAACCACTGGTAGGTGCTCTACCACTGAGTCACAACCTCAGCCCTTTTCATTTTTTATTTTGAGACAGGATCTCATTAAGTTGCTAAGGCTGGCCTCAAACTTCTGATCCTCCTGCCTTAGCCTAACAAGTCACTGGCATTACAGGTATAAACCACCACACCTGGCTGGACAAGTTCAATGTCTTCATCCTCACACATTATATGCTGTACTATGTAAAAATAACAACTTAAAAAAATTTAAAGGGTCAGGTTATATGCTAAGCATCTCATCATAACTCTGGAGTTTCATCAAATTTTCATTTATGCTAATTTGACGTTATGTGCAGAGTAGAAAATAAGTAAACATGAATAAAAATGTTATAGTGCACATAATTTTACCTGTCATTCCACTTAATAAGTGCATGCAACAAAGTGAGCATGAGAAACTGAGTTTCTTCACACAGTCTCAGATACAGAGTTGTATGCTTAAAATCATGTATATTGTTCTTTATGGGTGATTTGCGGGATTTTTTTTTTTAAGGGGAATTTTTACTATATTTGATTTTTGCCTTATATGTTCACTTTAGAGTTCTGCTAAGGTGGGAATTTGCTGAATCTCATTTGGTCTTCACAAAGACTCTTTGAATTAGGGTACAACTGTTAAGCCCCCTTTCACAGAGGAAGAAAAACATTACGCAATTTGCGTGGTAGAGACAGGTTTCCAACTTAGTTCAGTTCTGATTCCAGAGCGCCTGCACTTAACTACTAAGCTATATTGCAATGTTATATACCCATTTTCCAGATGAGGAATGGGAAGCTTAGAATTAAGCAAACTTGTCAAATATTACACTACTAGCAAGTTCCTATCCCAGTATTTAAATTCAAGCTTTCTATTTTCAAGTTCCTTGGCAATTACAAAATGAATGAAATAAAAAATGAGTAACAAGAGAATTGAAATGTAAAAAATATATATATATATATATATATATACTGTGTTCACAAACTGGTTACTCATTAGATAACTCTGTGTCACAGATATACTCCATTTGGCTCTCAAGTTCTTTAAAACTGCATCAGTTGTTAAGATTGACAGAGTTTGACAACAGCTTTTACAAACATCCTTTTCTCTTACTGCACACAGTGATTAAGATAAGCCACAGACTTGCTTTCCCAGGCTCTCTTACAACTAGAGGGAAGCATGTAAGCTAGTTCCTAGGAATGGTGGAATACCACTGCTGATACTGCACCTACAGTATCCTTCTTTTTTAATAATTTTTTAGTTGCAGATGGACACAATATCTTTATTCTACTTATTTATTTTTCTTTGGTACTAAGAATAGAAGCCAGTGCTTCACACATGCTAGGCAAGATCTTGGCTACCACCAAGCTACAACCCCAGCCCCATACAACACCCTTCTTTTATGTGGAGATAAGCATAAAGATGGGAATCCAAATTAATGACAGAAAGATGAAGTAAACCTGGATCTTGCAAGAGCTGAGGGTGTAGCTCAGTGGTAGCTTCCCTAGCATGGGTGAAGACCCATGTTCAATCCCTGCACTAAAAAAAAGAAAATGGACCTTGTGGGTTAGACTTGGTCTTTTGCCACTAGTAGCCAAAATTATTTCCAGTCAAATTTGGTTGCCAAATTAAAAAAAAAAATTTGGGAGATTTCATATCATCTGAATACCAGTGTATCTTGAAATAAGATTTTCTGGTAACACTGTGTCTACACTGAGTCACAAATGGCAGCCCTTAAAGATCGGGTTCACGGTCTCCAATTTACCACAGGTGCTCTTTGGTCAACTTCACTAATTTAGATCAACTGCCTAAGCCCATAATCACACTTAAATGTGTAACTTTCTGTATTATGCCTCAATTTAAGTCTGTGTCTAGAACCCGTAAGACAATTTGGAAACAGCTCCCAGACTGCCAAGCCACACAGCCAGTCCACTGGTCTTTAGATCTGCGTAGAGGCCTGGGTGGGTTGGAGTGGACAGGAAGCCCTGCACCACAGTACCAAGTCCACCACGTTGGCAATGGCCTCAAGCACAGAAGGCCTAATGCACTGGGCCCCAACAAGGTGAGCCAGGGCCAGCTGACTTGTCACTCCAGGTGGCCAGGCCTGGGCATGGTACAGAGACCTGCTGCAGAAGCCTGTTCCATGCAGCACTGCAGTTCCAAAATCTACTCACCAAGAAAATGGAAGTGGGACAGACCTGAATGGACAATAGGGTTAGTACTTTTTCAAACTCTACTTAGCATATTTTTGGACTAAATATCATTGATACTTTTTTCAAACCCTGATTAGCATTAGTTTGGACCAATAGCAGTTGACCTAAGTGCTATGTAAACCTTTAAACTCAGAGGGAAAACCTGCTATCAGGCAGAGCAAGAGTTCTGTTCCTATTTTTCAATAAATCTTGCTCTCATACTCATTCATCCTTGTCTGTGGATTTCATTCTTTGAATTTCCAAGATAAGAACCAAGAAAGAAGAAATTGAGGGTGAGCTGCTGGGATCTGCTGCAACACTGGAAGGCATAGTCTGCCATTAGGAGCTGCAACACTTGTAGGCTGCAGAGGCCTACAGCTTGTACAGATCCCAACTGCCAGAAGCAGCAAAGAAATTCAGGCTTTAATTTGAATGCACAGTATTCCAGAAACTCACCAATCAATTACTACAAAAAGACATAGAACAAGGTTTTTACTATAACAAAGGTCTCTAAAAGCTGCCCAAGAGCAATTCAGAGCTTTATCTTTTGAGCCAAGCTCTGGAAATTATTTTAACAGTAAAAGAAGTTATAGTAGTCAATTTGCTAAATGAAATTCTATGAACCCCTTCAAAGCAATATTATAAAATACAGTATTCCAATAGTAATCAAAAGTCCTCACAACTTCCTAGAATTCTTATACAGAAGTGGCAAGGAAAGGGGGGAGGATGTTGATCACTGGTAGAGTGTTTGCTTGGGCAAGATCTAGCACCACAAAAATAAAATAAAGATATAACAAGGACACATAAAACTACAGCCTCCTAAATCCTCCAAACAAGATAATGGGGTGGTAATTTAGTAGTCTTAGCAAAAAATAATTTGTACCACCACTGTACTTTGCTGGTAAAAGTTTAGAGTTCTATACCAAAAGCTATGGAGTCAGAATTTCACAAAAACTTTAAAGTGTTACACGTGTGGAATGATGTTTTGGGACATTTCAAGGCAGTTGTTGTACAGGACAGCTAAAAATCAGATTTACTACAAGCAAGAAATGATGTACCTATCTCAAGTGCCAGACTATTTCTTGTCAGTTCTATAGACAAATAAAGAGTCAAATAATTTGAAAATCATTCAGTTGTACCCACTGGGTATTAAAATGGGGACGCATATGCCTAGTGTAAATGTTCATTGAATATCTATCTAAAAAGAATTTTAATCACTTTAATGGTAGCTACAGATAACCACAAAGAATAGTCCTCACTATCTTCAAATGCATTTCATTACACATCATTATAAAGATAGTTGCGCCAGTTTCAATTCAGGGTACACTGTGTACAATTTCTTCTAAGTAGCATTTCTTTCTTTTTTTTTTTTTTTTCTTTTTGGTGCTGAGGATTAAACATAGGGGCCTGATACAAACTAAACACAAGCTCTACTACTGAGCTACATCCTCAGACCTGAGGAAAAGTCTTATATTTCAAATATATACACTATTTAGTAAAGACCAAAATATACCACCTATACAATGCACTGAAGTCAAGTTAGTATAATTTATTTTAATTAAGTAGTATATATAATACTGTGCAGAAAGCAGAGAATTAAATCTGCATAACATTAGTAATCACTGAATCACTCAATATGCAACAGTGTCAGACACTATACTAAGTAAGTATTCACTCAGTTCTTTCATGAAACTCAACAATAATCCTGTAAAATAGGTTATTAGAATTATCCACACTTTGGGAGTTTGAGGCAGGAGGATCACAAGTTCAAAGCCAGCCTCAGCACTTAGCAAGGCTAGCAAGTTGTCCTGCATCCCCCCAATATATATATATATATATATATATATGTAAAGGTCAGGGATGTGGCTCAGTGGTTAAGTGCCCTTGGGTTCAATTCCCTGGTACAAAAAAATTGTCCCCACTTTATAGATAAGGAAACTAAGGCTTAGTAAGATTAGTTTGTTCAAAGTCATATACCTAGTAAATGGTAGAAGTGGGATTTTAACTCCAGAATCTAGCTGCAGGGCCTTAAATCAATTAACCATGATGTTGTAATATAGACTACTTCCTAAAGAATGAGTACTAAAGACATATAATCATTATTAAATTGGCTAGAGAGGGAAACTGTCCTTTTAGGTCTGAATTTGGCAGGTTAGAAATGTATAGCAATGATCACTACGCAAAATACTTTATTCTTCAATAATCAAGAAAGATTTAGAAGCATTAAAAAAATTCAGTATTTCATTATCATTATCACATAGCCTACAGATCTTGAAGAAATTTTGCTCTTAATATCCAATATGTTATTTCAGAAAGTCGGTAATAAATCAAGTGGGCAATAAACAAAAAGAGGAAAAAGAACTTTCTAATTTTAGGGGTTAAGAAATAGCTGTGGGGCTGGGGAGATAGCTCAGCTGGTAGAGTGCTTGCAAGGCAAGCACAAGGCCCTGAGTTCGATCCCCAGTAGCTGTGAAAAAAAAAGATCTATGTTACAAGTCATTTTCTCAAATAACCTATAAGTTTTCAAATAACATTTTTGTCTATTTAAGTAATTTCCAAAGGCAACTCTATTCAATATTTTTCCCTTTGTCTTTGACTTTAAAATCATATATGATATAATTATATAAGATCTTGCTTTGGTTATTATAGATACCACTTTAAGGTTGTAAACCCTAAATATCTGCAATAAAATTCTTTTTTAAAAGCAAGTTTCACTTTGGAGTCCACACAACGGTTGCAGAAGGGTTATGTTTAATTAGAGAATCATTACCATAATTATTTCAGAAATGTGACCCACAAAGTACAAAATAAAAAGATAAAAAATCAGGGGGGCTGGGGATATAGTTTAGTGATAGAAAATACATGCCTAGTCTGTATGAGGCCCTGGGTTTCCAGCATCACAAGAACAAAAAAAGAAAAAAACAAGCAAAAATAAAGAAAAATCAAGAGAGAGACTTCAATATAAAAGAGAATAAACAGAACTTCAGCCATTCAATTTATAAATCACAAATTCAAAATAAGGTTACTTATTTTTTTAAAAGAGTAGATTGTACTAACAGTTTAAATAATAAAGTCATGTACACAGTAGAAACTGGACAGTAAATCTGCAAATGAATACAACCCTATTAAGTGGGGAGAAATACTAGGAGAAAAAAAACAGAAGCCTCTAGTTGTTAAAACAAAGTCTTCCTCTGAGTGTCCTGAATCACCTGAAAAGACAACTGAAAACAAACCAAAGACCAATTTGGTGACCAACATTCTAACCTTAATCCAACTTGCATTCTGAACAAGTTTTTCAATGAAGAGGTCCAAATCGTACTTGTGTCTTTCAAGTTTTCATTTTGGGACCACAACTATTATTTTCTATAAGACAATTTCAAGAACACAAAAAGACTTCTCAAGTTTTTAATAAAATTCTCTTAATTTTTTAAGCCTATAGATTAAAATGTCACAAAATGGTATTTGAATGAAAATATCCTGAGAATGTTTTCTTATTCTTAAAAGCCCTGGATTCAATTTTCAAGATTATGTATCATGTAAGAAATAGGAAAATATTGAGTTCCTGGATTTTTTTTTTTTTTAGCTGTACCTTGCCTAACCAGAATTCCTTTGCAGTTGATACAGTTTTAAGTTTAATGGAAACCCACAGAATCACTATAAAAATATTCAAGAGTTGAGAAAGCTGCAGTTCGTATAGACAGATAAAGAAGATCAATCAAAATACTGTGTTCAAAAAAAAAGTGTAATTTTTTTCAGTGTGCTTTACAAGAAGAAATATAGTGTCTCTATTTTAAGATAGGATTCAGTAATGAAAACCATAATCAAAATGCAACCAAAGTCTGAACCAAAGACCTCTTGTTATATTACATATGATTTCATTCAGTTGCTTTGGAAATGCATCTTCTAAGAGCTGCATTCAATTTCAACTGCCAACTGCTTGGAATAGCTGGATTAGACAGATCATTCTTCTCACCTATTGTTTCCTTGTACAAAGATATATTTAAACCCATGAATACATTCAGTGTCTTTGGATTCTCCATATTTAAAAAATATCTGGCAATTTGTGTTCTATTTTGCCACATGATTTATGGCCTCAATCATTAAAAACATCAATGCATTTAGCCTATGATTTGATTATACAAATTCAGTTGACCACTTGCAATGATCTGTCCTATTACATATCAAACATTCAACAAATTAATATGCTGCTAAGCATGGATTACTAAAATGATAAACTCAGAAGCAAAGGAAATTTTTAAAGATCGCAGTTGCATTAATTGCTCCATATGGAGTTCCAAGTCATTACAAAATTATACATAAAATATTTTGCCTGGAGATTGGTATTTGGAACAGAGATTCTCTAATTTAAAAAATGAAGCCCCCCCCATGAAGTCATTATCAAGTAAAAATTTTTTTAAAGAAAGAATAGTCAAAGACAAACTAAACTCTGAAATAGGCTATCCATTTGAATTACATTGTCATAGAGCAAATACCTTCCCCACCAAATCTGGGTTATAATTTTTAAGACTGCTTAGTAACTAAATAGGAACTCTAAATCACCACTGTTATAAAAATATCTAATACTTTGTGAGTGCATTCTTACTTGGTGCCAGGCATGTACTAATGTATTCTCTCATTTAATGCATAGAACATTTCCATGAAAGAAGTACTGCTATTACCCCTAGTTTGCAGATGGACAAAAAAAAAGCACAGAGCACTTAAGTGGTTTAAGTCTAGTAAATGATAAAGTCAGGATTCAGATTCAGGCAGTTTTCAGATCCTACCCTTCTAAATACTATGCTAGACTGCTTCATATTACCACAGGTATTTTTGAAGGACTAAGGAGAGAAAAATGAAAATACTTTTAAGGCTTCCCCATTCCATATGGCTTATATTAGACTAAATGGTAGTTGTTATTTTTATTCTAAATCATGATCACCTTCTCATACCCCAAAGAATCAATGAACTTCCTTAAGATTAAGATAAATAGTTATAAGATGCTCACATGTAATTTAATTCTTAAGATATGCTAAATATTACAATGATGACGAAAGGGTTCTCCTAAATTCTTGAAGTTTCTGTAAGTGTCTGAGAATAGTAGGATAATCATTGTTCCAATCACCAAATTGCAAGGGAGATGATTTCCTTTATCTTAAATAAATGTAGTTTCTTATATTCATTGCCCTATCTGGCTACAGCAATTAAAAAAAAAAGAGTTGGTGGTGGTTTTCATTTTCTTTAAGTGGGAGAAGCTTTATAGGTGGGAGAGGAAATACAGGTGAGGAGCAAGGTAATAAATGGTAACACAGGGTCTGGAGATATACACAGGAGTTCAGTTGGTAGAGTGCTTGCCTTGCAAGCACAAGGCCCTGGGTTCAAATCCCCAGCACCGTTTGGGGGGGTGGAACGCTAACACAAAATCTTCAAAGACAGAAGCTTTGGTACCTACCATGTCTTAGACAACAAAATCACCCTGTGGGGTGGGGGGATGGGGTGGCTTCTAATTGTGAATGGTTAATATCTATAATTTTTTTAAAATAATCTTTCTTTTCCTAGTTGCAAAGATATTTTGCTACTCTATTTTTTCCGGTTAGTCTGCTACATATTCCTTCTCTGTTATCCTCTCAGAACTAAAGTTTACACATTTGGTTTGTGCTTCTCCTACTGTAGTCAGCATACTAGGTTTTTGATTACACAAGCTTAGTTTATAGCTGCTTCCTCCTCTAGACTTTTAAGTTCTAAGCAATGATAATGATGGCCTATAACATCCCACAATATCTGAGAAGTCTCTCAACAAATTATGTTGAACTGAATTTCTCATGTACCAAGGAATCAGCAGCAAAATGACAAACTTGCAATGATTCAAACTGTAACAGGGCAAACATGAAGCTAAATGATTAAAAAATGGAATTAAACCCCACATAAACTCAGACACCAATTCTAATACAGAGAAGGTTATTTAGTCTAGTAGGTGTCTCTGACTGTGGCAACCAAAGTTTAAACTCCAGCTCTGCCACTCTTACCTGAATTACACTGTCATTCATCTAGATATCTCCCTGAAAACCAGTTTTTCTTCATCTGTAAAATGGGAACAATAATACTGTAGTACTCCTTCAAATAGTTGTGTTGTGATATCTATTTAAATCCAATGTATACTGTACAGAAAACACTTAAACTGGGATAGCTATTAATAAGTTATCCTCTAAGGTTTCTAGCCCATAATCACAAATTTTAACAAAGCCTCCTCAAAGGGAAGCCAAAAAAACATATGTACTATGTATTCAAGGTAAAAGTAAGGCTACAGATGTTAAGTCAGATGAAATTATTTTGACTTCTCCAACCCATTTTCTATATTTTACATGGCATTAGCACTTACTATTTGTGATTTTCAGTCTATGTGATGTCATTTTTAGTCCTGCCTTAAGTTTGTGTTTAAGAATGCTTCCCTTCCTCTGGCTACTCACTCCTAATCCTCTGCTGATAACTCCCCTCACTCTTGAAGGCCCAGTCAGAAGTCCCTGTTAGCCTTCTCTCTCTTCTTCAAGTCTTACAGATCTGTGAAAACTACACTATAATTTAATACTTGTTTAATATCAATCTTATCACTTCTACTCTAAATTTCTTGAGATTAGGGACTAACTGGCTGCTGGATTCCCCAGCATAAACAAATAAATAGCCTCAAACTCAACTACAATGCAGAAAGCGAAAAAGTATTAAGTAACTTTTTTAAAAAATTGAATCCAATAGCTCCATAAAACATAGGCTGGAACATAGTACTACCTCTTGCTATGTATTTCTAGGCATATTCTCTCCCATTCAATAAATGAAATCTTTCAGGAAATCTAGGGAACGATGGGACATTTCTCTACATTTCAGAGCCAAGAGCATTCCACTAGAACTTTCCTTGATAAACAAGAAAATGAGGGGCATTGTGATCAGCAGCTATGTTGCTCAGATGAACAAGAAAATGCAAGACAGTTTGTAAAAGTATTTGAAAAGAATTTAGCGCTGAGAACCAGAAGAAAATTGATGAAATTACCTGCATCTGGTAGATTAATGGTTCTTATCAATAATCACTTTTTTTCTGTGTTAGAAATAATTTTTCTATAACACCTAGATTTTTTTAAATGAACAAATAAAATATAGGAATACAAGAAAGTCTACAAGATGCCAGACACTCTTGTAGCCAACATGACAGCAGGTATTTAATGGAAAAAAAAAAAAAAAAAAAAAAAGGTAAAGTTATAAGCTTCAGGGGCCAGGAGTAATATTTAATGGTGCTACATAAAAAGGCAGTGCTGCACAGTGTCATTTCAGACTCATCATAATCTAGACTCTCCTGCACACATAAAGCCAGACAGAAAGGATCAGAGACCTGAAGCTACCTTTTGAATACCAAAGGCCCATTCTTCCTCTGGACTTTCCAAGTACTCAAATTTTAAAATTTAAGCTAGTTTTATTTCCATCCACACAATTTAATAAGTAGTAAGTAATACTGCTAAATTAACTAAACTCCTTGGGACTAGCAAGAGAACTTCAATGGAACACACCACAGTTTATTACCAAATTTACTATTTCAGAGGTAGAGTTATACATCATTGGGAAAAAAATGAGTGATCACTTCATAAAATGAACTACATTGTTAAACATTTAGAACAAAATAAATGCAATCCTCACATCATGCAATAAAATTAATTTCAGATGATTAAAATAAGAGAAAAATAAGATAATAAACAACTTAAGAAATACAGGTGAATATATATTGATGAAAAATTACACCAAGAAAAACAATGAAAGCACAAAGACTTTTGGGTTGATGGCATTAAAAATTTTTTAAATCTCTGTACATTGGAATGAATACAATAAAATGACAATTGAAATATGGACAAAATTTCCAACAGTAAAAAGTTAATATTCTTAGCATACAAAGAATACTTAGAAATCAATATGGAAAAAATTAAGCACCCATGGAGAAACCTGGGCAAAACATAGGAACCATTAACGAAGAAGGAATACTAAATACATATTAATAAAGTTCTGTTTTGTTTTAACACAGGGTCTTCTTACTTTTCACCCAGGCTGATCTTGAACTTGTAGACTCAAATAATCCTCTTACCTCAGCCTACTGAGTAGCTGGGATTACAGGCATGTGCCTCCTTACCTGGCTAATAGGAAATGTCTGAAAAAATAAATGTTTAACCTCTAATTTTAAAAAAATGTATGTTAAAACAACAATAAAACACTAGTAGTTAAGAGAAGTCATTCTTAAGTCAGATTCCACACCTATAACCTTGGTCAATTCACTTACTTCTCTGAGCCTCGATTCTCCTTATAAAATAAAAACAACAGGGCTGGGGATGTAGCTCACTAGTACAGCATGTGCTTAGCATGTGTAAGGCCCTGGGTTCAATCTCTAGCATAAAGAGAGAGAGGGAGACAGAGAAGAGTGAGAGAGAAATAGATAATAACAATACATACCCCACAGGAGTGATGTAAAAATTAAATAACAATGAATGTAATAATAGTTAAGGGGGCTAGCTGGTTACTTGGTGGTAGAGTGCTTGCCTAGCATATGAAAAGATACTCAACACAATGTCTAGTATACAATATGTGTCCAATAAACAATAGCTATTATTATGATAAAGAAAATAGATGAGGAGGAGGATATTTAGGGTTGAAGACGGTACAGTGAAATATTTTTATATACTGGTTATAAAGAAAGACTGATTCCTTTCTAGAGGACAGCAGCAATATATTAAAAGTCTTAAAAGTGGTCATATCCTTTGGGCATCTGTGATGTCTCTCTATGCCTAAAAACAATGAAAAAAGTGAGAATAGAAAACACTGCTAAATATGACAATATTCATTGGTCCACATATTGAATACTTTTGAGCCTTCATGATACAAAGAAATGCAAATAGACCCAATCCTTGACTTAAAGATTAACTGAGGAGATAAGCAATCAAACATCAAGTACAATAAAGAGATAAGAGCCACCATGGGTAAGAATAGGGTGCTATGGTGCACATAGAAGGAGCACCTACCATAGTCTGGGGGTGGAGTCAGGGAAGCTTCCCAGAAGAAGTGACATTTAAGCTGAGACCTGAAGGATGAGTA
Source organism: Sciurus carolinensis (assembly GCF_902686445.1). Taxonomy (NCBI): domain Eukaryota; kingdom Metazoa; phylum Chordata; class Mammalia; order Rodentia; family Sciuridae; genus Sciurus; species Sciurus carolinensis. The sequence continues at coordinate 63,519,511 of NC_062215.1, read as the reverse complement.
GGAATTAGTTAGGTAAAGAGATGAAGGAAAAGTGTTCCAGGTAAAGGGAACAGCATGTGCAAAAGCCTAGAGACCAAAGGGAGCACAGCATATCAGCTTAACTGTGAGCAGTGTGCAATGCAGGGACTTGGGAAGACAAGGCTGAAGAGGTAAGTAAGCAAAGTTGGCTCATTCAAGGTCTCACTGCCAAAACTTTTATTGGAGACTTTATTCTAAGAGTAACAAAAATTGAATTATAAATCAAATAGTAAAAAATGTAAAAATTAACATTCATAATATATCAAGAGGTTATAAAAACTGAAAAAATGAACATATAGCTCACAAAAAGGAAATACAGAATTGAAGTAGATAAGTTTACTAAAAATCACTGAACTTACATTTATTAAACAGATTAAGATTTGTAAATTGTACCTCAATAAATTTATCATTTTTAAAAGTTAACATAAATGCCCACTAAATATCTGGAAAATATCAACTTATCTAATAATAAAAGACAAACCAAATCAATTAGATACTACTCTTTATTCTCAAAAATTAATAATGACTTAAAGTGGAATGAGAATATCCAGCAATAATAAGGTCAGAAGAAATGAACATTCTTACACTATGTTGGTTGGAATAAATGTTAATTGGAATAACCTTTTTAGAAAGCATAAATATGTAACAGAAGTCTTAAAATTATTTATACTCAGTGATCCAGTAATTGCATTCCTTGAAATCTTACTAAATGTTCCATACTGCAGTCAAGTATTTATGCCCAATGATGTTCACTACAATATAATTTGTGACAGAAAAAAGGATGGAAAAATAGCTAGGTGCCCACCAATAACAGAGTGGTTAGAATGAATCATAATATAACTACTCAATGCAGCCATTTAAATGATAGGGCAAAGTATCTATGATATATACCAAGCTTTAATTTTAAAAATATATATAATATTATATATACAGCAGCATTTCATCTTTATAAAATATAACAATGACATTTTTTAAATTCTCTCTTTCTGAGGTCCCAAATTTCCTACAATGATATTGTGCTATTTCTTAAGTTTATGCAAGTTTCTTAAGCTGTCTTAAAGAAAAAAAAAATAACCCAAAAGCATCCCTTTGAAGTATTTTATACTTCATGGAAATCAATTTTAGTTTTCCCTTTGCTTTATTTTCTCTGCCTAGGGAGAGAAATGTGGCCATATCTGAATATATATAACTCAATAATGGTTTGTTTATCCAGCATCATCAGGAAACAAGATACATGTGCAAATGAATTTACCAACTAACTGAAGTATGCTTTTTTTTGAGACAAAGACTTGCTTGCCTGTGTTGCCCAGGTTGGCCTCAAACTTTCTATCCTCCTGCTTCAACCTCTCCAATAACTGGGAATACAGGCACACACCATTGGAACAAGGTGAAGTGTGCACCCTAAATATCAAAACTGGTGAAACTTAGATGGGCATCTATTTAAAAATACACTACACTCAATCCTGATTGCTTAAATTGAACAAGATATAAGCCTTTTCATGTGATTCAGGACTACCAGGTCCTAGAGGGGCATCTGTCCCTACATTAAGTAGCAAAGAATTACAATTTTTTTTTCTAATGACAGTTATGTTTCTTCCTCCTCCCTTGCTGTGAAATCAGCAGTTATCATTTCCCAAAATTATAGGAGCATACCTTTTGCAGTACATACAACCTTCCATTCCTACTTTGCTGTTGATCTTCTAAGAGTAATGAAACTATTCAAATTTATAAAAATTCTATATAAGAGTCAGTAGGTTTTGAATAAGGTCATTGCCTAAAAATTATTTGTACAGACTTAGATGATTCTGTTCTAAGCTGTCAATGTTACAATATACATGAACTCCAAACAGTGTGAGTTCTTGATTATATCTTGTCTTGTTCCTTTACTCAATTGGCAGACAAGACTCAAAAACTGCATATGCTGTTTCTCTTATCACAACATGGAAATGGAGTGGACCAGGAACCAGAATACTTATTCTAGTTCAGGTTCTTCTACCACCAGTTTCATAATCTTCAGTATTTTTTAACCTTGGCACCTGTCCATTGTAGGGCCACTGTAGAATTAAACTACAAATATAACAAATCATTTTGTGAAGTATAAGGTACTACTCAAAAGTAAAAGATTATTATAGTATTATATTGTTTATGTGACCTTGGATTAATATAAGTATCAATTTAGAAAATTCATACCAAATTGGAGGGCTAGGAAAAATGTTGCCCAAAAAGTGTGAAGTCTTAGTTATGAGATCTAGAGATTTATTGCATAGCATGGTGACTAAAAGTAATAATAATGTTTTGTACATTACTTGAAAATTACTAAAAGAATAGAATTTAAATGTTCTCATCACAGAAAAAGATAAATATGTGAGGTGATGGAAATGTTCATTAGTTTCACTTAATTATTCTACAATGTACACATACTTGAAGTATGGTACGTCATACACACACACACACACACACACACACAATTTTTGTCATTAAAAAATAATTTATTGGCAAGAGAAGGAAGGGGAATTCTCATACACTGTTAGTGGGAATGTAAATTAATAAAGCCATGATGGAAAACCAGCAAGGAGGTTCTTCAAAAACTAGCAACAGATCTGTCATATGATCCAGCAATTCCACTACTGGGTATATATCCAAAGGAAATGAAATCAGTATGTTGAAAGAAGTATCTGCAATCAAATGTTTATTGCACTACTATTCACAATAGCCAAGATACAGAATCCACCTAGGTGTTCATTAACGAATGGATAAAGAAAATGTTGTAACAATATTATTCAACTAAAAAAAGAATAAAATTCTGTCATTTACAGCAACATGGATGAAACTGAAGACATTATGTTAAATAAAGTAAGTTAAGCACAGAAAGACAAAGATGTCATGTTCTCACTTATATAAGGAAACTGAAAAGCTGACCTCATGCAAGTTGAAAGACTAGTGGTTACCAGAGCCTGGGAAAGGCCTGAGAAAGAGGGATTAAGAGATGATGGTTAACAGGAACAGTAACAGGGGTGCAGATGGATATGAGGAATACCTTTTAATATTCTATAGCACAGTAGGATAACTATGGCTGACAATAATTCATTGTATATTTCAAAATAGCTAGTAGAGAGGATTTTGAATGTTCCCAACACAAAGAAATAATAAATGTCTGAGGCAATGTATATGTCAATTATCCTAATCTGATCATTACTCTTTATAGATGTGTACCAAATTATCACACTATACCCATAAATATGTACAAATGTATGTCAATTAAAAATAAAAATAGAAAAAATAAACAATTTGTTAAAGTCAAAAACAAATTACCAAAATAAAAATCACACCAGAAAGAATAGAGGGAGAGAATTTTTTGTTGTTGTTCCTGGGGATCGAATCCAGGGCTGCTCATATGCTAAGCACATATTCTTACCATACATAAGCTATACACCCAGTCCAGAGAATTCTTAAATTGCTTCTATTAATTAGGAAACATCTACTTTGGGAAGAACAATAAATCCCAACAGTTGGCATCTCTGACTCCTCCACCTCTATATTCAATCAGTCCATAAGTCTGTTGAGTCTTTCCACAATCACTTACACCTGTCCCTTTCTTTCCATTATACTGCTTCAAAATTCCAGTCGAGGCCTGTATTATTGCACACCTGGGATACAACAGCCTCTAATTTCACTCATGAGCTCTCTTCCTGATATCCCTCTGGCTCAAAGCTCCTAGATCAATTTTCTTAAAATACCACTGTGATCATATATGCTCAAAATTTCTAAGGACTCTCTACTACCTTCTCCATCAAGTTCAAACACCTAAGCTCCCTAGTCCTAGTTCTTCACCTTTATCTCTTGCTATTTTCCCAATCAAATCCTTCCTCAAACTGACCTGCTTAATTCCTTCAGATATGCTTTGTACTATTCTGTCTCTAAAAGTCTTGATATATATATATACAGTTTCTCTCCATCTGGAATACTCTATTCCCAGCTTCGTGGTCTATAGAAATTCAATCAATCCTTCAAGAACCAGTTTGAGAGCCACCTACTATGATATACTCCCTGATCACCAAAGAGGAAAAGATGGCAGATTCTAAAGTTAGAATTACAACTTAGGTTTGAATTACAACTCCAAACCCTGGCTGAATGACATAGGGCACATTCCTTAATATCTCTTTGCCTCAGTTTTGTCATCTATAAGATGGGGATAAGAGCAACTTTCCTTAGGCATATTGTGAGGAGTAAATGAGTTAATCCATGTACATAAAGCATGATGTCTGGCACAGATGAGAACCCAAGAGATGTTAAATATTATTACTCTTAGTACTACTGCCTTTAGTGAACTTATCTTAATCTAATTTCAGACAATACTTATGAGCAACACAAACTGGTTATTCATGTACATATGGTATCATGCCCTTCACTTTCCTTTTTTACACTCCTTTTTTCTTTCTTCTTTGACTCTGGCACCCAGATTACACGATCCTGATGGGCAAGTAAATGTTACATCTTAATATGTATAATGGTCATTTTCACCTAGTATGTGATCAATAGTTTGTTTAGTGCCTAATGAAATAATACTGAAGGGCTGACAATATTAAAATGTCCCCTATTCTATAGTAAAAAAAGTATCATAGAATGCTTACAGTGATTAATTTCAAAATTAAATTTCCAGTTTTGCAAAATTAAATCTCCTTTTATGGTTCACTAAATTCCTTTTGCAATCTCCTTTAAAACAATCCAACCTATTCATGCAGCAAGAGATACTTACAACAGCAAAATATATGCAGGTCAGAGAGTAGTCAACACTAGAGCACAAGACCACGAGACAACTCAGCTGAACACAGCTCTGGATGAAGTCACATAGGAAGACAATTTAAAGGGAAAGATAACTGTCTTATCAGTCATGCTAACAATGCTGATTGTTACTCACACATACCAGTGCCAGGATTCCTTTGCACATTGTATAAACAACTGAAACAACCAGGCTAGTAGATATAGAAAGATCAGTCATTTAGTTTAACAACTGAGTTTACCACATGATCAATTTAATTACCTAATAGCGACTATTAACATACTAAAGTAACCCGGTTTTGACTAATAAAGTCACATCAAGTAAATATGGCCTTACTTCATATTCATTATTCACCTCAAGAAAACTGACATGACAACTTAATAAACATATCAGTACAGCATAAACTGTTTCCAACAATACCCCCCAAAAATAAAGTTACTATAATATTTGTGAGTTTATTGTATGCATCTATTAACCCTCAACTGTTTTGCCGCCAAAAATCAGGCTTGGTAACCACAAACTAAAGAGTTACTAGTAGCTGAGCATGGTGGCACAGGCCTGTAATGCCAAAAACTCAGGAGGCTGAAGAAAGAAGATGGTGAGTTCAAGGCCAGCCTCAGCAACTTAACAAGGACCTCAACAATTTAGGGAAATCCTGTCTCAAAATAAAATAAAAAGGGCTGGGGATATGGCTCAGTGGTTAAGTGCCCTGGTACATTAAAAAAAAAAAAAAAAAAAGTCGACTTCTTGAATGAATTAAGATGTTCTGATGGTATGTTAATGACTTTCCAAATGTTCTATACATAAAAATAAATTACACCGGGGTTGGGGTTGTAGCTCAGTGGTACAGCACTTGCCTAGCACATGTGAGGCGCTGAGTTCAATCCTCAGTAGCACATAAAAATAAATAAAACAAAGGTATTGTGTCCAGGTACAATTAAAAAATACTTTGAAAATAAAATAATAAATTACAAAATTTTATCCCTATGTTATCTGTCTTTAGAGGACTCTAAAATGTTTCACCAGCTGCAAAATACAATTATTCTCAAATCACAGAATCTTAAAGGCTTGGAAGAGACTTAAAAGTCCCCTACTGCAGGAATTTGTTATACCACCTACGAGGAAAAAGGTCCTTCAGGCTTTGCTTGAACTACTTCCAGAAATGAGCACTCACTATTTTGCAAGGCAGTATATGCCACTGTTACAAAAATTCTTCCTTCTAATCACTGGAAATCTGCCTCTCTGAACTTCTACCCAAGGATCCTAGTTCTACTCTCTGGAACAACACAAGATGTTAACCTCTGAAATACAATAACTTTGGGAATTAGGTCAGAGTTGTCCATTTGGTCACACAAAATGCATAAGAAAACTCAGAAAAGGGGAAACCACCACTATACACAACAAAATTTTTAAATTCAGGAAACTATATTGCAAACACAAGCCAACATATTTTCAACGTATCACACCTCACACATTAACCCATTTTTTTTTTTTTTACATAGTGGAAGGTGGTACAGTGTTTACTGAGTACCTCTTTGCAACTTGATACGACTAAATCCACCATTACAATTCTATAGGAAGTTCCAGATAGTTTTCCTGTTCATATTTTTGTTCAGTCTATTTCTTCCTAAAGCATGTGAATTTTGGTTTGTTTAAAGTCCATTTTGCCCACCAGTGCAATATTTATTAATAAATATTTTTTTAAATGAAGCCTAAGAGAATAGAGTTGTAAAAGAATGGGGGTGGGGCGAGGAGCGAATGCAAAGATGGGCCCAGCAGGAAAAAGCTGGTTACTGAGTTATTTTCCTTCAGGAAGCATGCTTTCTTGGCATAGGCATCTGAAGTAATAAGCCTTTCAAACACGACCCAAAAACAAGAACAATCATCAGCAATGAGTGTAAGGCATAAATGTCTGTAAGATAAAAATGAATTGGAACTGGTCATCAAGCAGCGTCAGATGCATCAAGACCTCGCTGAAGAAAGGTAAGAAGTCCAAGCAGAGAAAAGCACTGCCACCCTTTAGCGGAAGGAAGAAACCAACGAGTAACTACCGTTCAGCAGTCCAATGAAGCCTGAATAGTACAGAGTACAAGAAAGACGGCAAGTGACTAGAGGGAATGCACACATCCCAGAGAGTCCCAAGAAGGGTGTGCAGTGTGCAAATACTGAAGAGGTCCCTGAAATGGTGTGGGCAAGGGCATATGGATGTGGGTAAGGGGCAACGCAGGAGTCCCCCAGGTTCCCTCCCTGCAGCAGAGCAACAGAGGTAAAGAAGGGGGAGGGTGAAAAGCAAGAATGACTCATTCCCGAAAGGAAGTGCTCAAGCTATAGAAGGCATGCCACGGGGGATTTTAGTGCGAGGACTATGAGGAGCAGGGTGTGTTCAGGGTGATGCGGACAAAAAAAAAAAAAAAAAAAAAAAAAAAAATCAACGTCTTGTAGTTCCTGCTGCTCGTCTTTAAGACGAGGGTGTGGGGGGTTCGCGGCAGCGGAGTGCCAAGGCCTGGGAAGCGGCGCGGCGCGTGCGCAGTGGCGTTCGGCGGGACCCGCTGAGGCAAAGCGGAGCCGCAGTGACAGAAGCAAGCGGAGTGACCGCCGGGAGGGACTCACCGAGGCGCAAGGGCTGGAGGTGGTGCTGGGGGTAGGCGACCGCTGGACCGTGACCAAAGCCATCTAGGCGCTGCTGGGTTGTTCCGGACAGGGCATTCTTGTCCTGAGTGTGGGGGGCGGGAAGGTGACGGAGCCGAGGTGAGGGAAAGGAGTGCGGGGTAGGAGTGAGGGGAACAGGGAGGAAGAGGAGGCCGCGGGAACGGCCGCACGCTCCGCACCCACCACCGTACTCTCGCCGACTGACGCGCCGAACGGGCGGCTGGCTGGCTGGATGGCGGGCGGGCGGGCGGGCGGGCGGGCGGGCGGGCGGGCGAGCGGGCGGTTCGGCAGCTGCGGGGCACAATGAGCGCTCCCAGTGCGCAGGCGCCACCTGTCAGCAACCGCCTCTCCCCTCGGCGCGCGCCGCCGCCTTGTCGTAACCCTTGAGTTGCCGGAAGCAGGCCGAATGCTTGAGCCGCGGGCCGCCGCCCCCTCCTGGGTTTCCTTCTTAGCGCCGGGACCGCGAGGGGTGCTGCAGAGTTGGGTGGAGTGGGGTGCAGTAGGGTGGGGTACGAGGAAGGGGTTGACGGGAGCCAGCCGGTTGAGGGGTCCTTGGGTGGGGGCCGCCGTAGTTCTCACTCCTAAGAGACGACCATTTTATGAGGTGGGGCGCACAGCCTAACCAACCTGAGAGAAAAACCAAGTGAAAATCCTGAGGCAAGCGCATTTTTCAGTGGGAAAGGACTCCGCGGGGTTTCAGATGCTTTCACTGGTGTGGATGGGGCTGGGCTAGCCCATGAGACCAGTTTACCCCCTTTCACCCGGATTTTGAGGGTCGGGGGAATCTGAGCTTTCCCACCCTTCTGTGCATTTTTTATGATGAGACTTTTTGTAAGACAGATTTTCACTTGTAAACCTGGGAAAACTTCATGGTACCCTCATACTTCCTCGGTTACCTATCTGAAGTCATTCATTATTCCTAAGGTGGAAGAAGCTGTGAGTGAGCCCGGAGGCCGAGAAAGCTGGGCTCACAGAGTTGTAAAGGTCCAACCTGCTATTTACTTCCCATTTACATCTGCTGTGAAGAAATTCTACCAATTAAACAGGATTTGCTTGTTGAACTTTCGTCTTCGTCTCTACATTTCCTTGTTTTATAGTCAAGTGACAATGTCGACTAAAAAATATCTCAAGTGAATAATTTTAACAATAATTTTTGTTACATATTTGTACATGAGTTAAAGGAATCATTTTCTAAAAGATAAACCGTTGATGGAACATAAGAAAAGAATAATGGAAAATCAAGATTTAAAAGAAAAGTCACACAAGGCAAATATCACTGGTTATTTACACTGAGAAACAGTTGACAAAGCTTTTTTTCCATTTGAGTAGATGAGTTGGTAAATATCCCCATACGTATCAAAGCTGTAGAAAACACACACACTCAGGAGTTTGCGTTATTGAAGCCCACCTCCTCCTGTTTGTCGCTCAAACACTCTTGGATCTCTGCTCCTTTTAAACTGACAGGGCTGTCATGAGCTCTTTCTGGTTGCTGTACAGTTAAGTGCCACAAGAGCCCTCTGTGCTGAGCCTTTGTTCTCTCCTTGGGGCCCTGTGGTTGAAATAATTAGCAGGGAGGTTCCATCAAGAATCAGACACTGAGGGTCCCTGTACTACACAGTCCTGTATGGGCTGTATTGCAGGAAAGCCAGCTGGTAGGCTTTTGCCCCCTGGTGGTGATCAAGAGTGCCTGCGAGACAAAATTAAACAAAGATGTATGGTTCACAGATTAAACAATCTGTTTTTCCCTGAGTGAGGTAGGTAACAGGAAAAGAAAAGGCAAGGTTCAGAAGTAAGAACTTTGAACCAGTGCTTATGAAACCAAACAGGAAGCTCTTGTACAGAGCCAAGAAATATAGATCGTTGAAAGCTAAATGATCTTACATAAATGAGATATGTGGCTATAAACCAAAGTATCATTCTAAGAAAAAGGATTACTCTGATAGATCTTAGTAATGTATGTTGATTCTTTTACTGATTTAGGAATGGCAACGCTGATTATCTACTTATGTGTGCTAACACACTCTTAAGAAACTCAGCTGGGACTGGGTGTGGTGGCACACACATGTAATCCCAGCAATTCAGGAGGCTGAGGCAGGAAAATTGTAAGTTCAAGGCCACACTGGGCAATTGAGTGAGACTCTGTCTGGAAATAAAAAATAAAAAAGGGCTGGGAATGTCACTCAGTGGTTAAGTGCTCTGCCCTCAATCCCCATACTGCAAAAAAAATTCATCTGGGACAGGGGATTTAGCTCAATGGTGAAGCACTTGCCTAGCAAGAATGAGGGCCTGAATCTGATGACCATCACAGAGTAGGGGTGATGGTGAGGGATGGTGTATTCATATTTAAGGTGAGAAGCTCCATTCCATTAACCTTAGAGTGAGAAAGAGCACTACCATAGAAGTCAGGAGCCCTAATTTCCAGTTCCAGCTTTTTTATAACCTTAGTACATGACTTTTTGAGTTTTAACTTATTCATCTCTACAGTGGAACACTAACACAGGATTCTTGTGATCAAATAAGATAATTTATAGTAATGTATAAACTACATGCTATAAACTTTCTGTTCTCTATAGTTTGTTCCAAGTTCAATTAGCTTTTGTTGAATGTACCCCATATGCAGAAAATAGCTTCAGCAAAAGAGGAATAAAAAGAACAAAACGACATGATTTGTACCTTTTTTTTGGGGGGGGTGCTGGGGATTGAACCCACAAGCTTGTGCATGTGAGGCAAGCACTCTACCGATTTGTACCTTTTTTAACGAAAGATTAGTGGTCAACACGTCTCATCTATAGGTAAATATGGAACATTTTTGTTCAGCATATTTAAGGTGATGAAATCCTGGTCAAAATTAGTTTATAAGATACCCAAATGCACATTAAGTTTGTATCAGGAAGTTAGTTTATTAATTTGTAAGGGATATGTCTCTTCCTGGTATATTACCATCAAAGGAAACTAAGATTTAAAAATTATTGGTGTATGTTTATTAATTTATCATTAAGAAAGTATAAGTGTGTGTGTGTTATATATTAGATACTGCTTTAAGATTAAAATAAATGTTTACCTCTCAGGGTCTTATAGCCTGTTAGCAAGAGAAAACAAACAAAAAATAATTACAGTATAATTTACTGGTCCTGTGACTTCAGTCACTCTGCTAGGCCCCCAGGAAAATAAATAAATAAATAAAAATATATATTCATATGTATATGAATATATATTTTTATATATGAAGTCTATACATGTACAAACTTATATAGAAACACAGAGGAGACAGTCTGGGCAAATGTACAAAAGTACATTTATGATATTGGCTTTCAGGCTTTGGCTAAGGGTTCTAATGTAGCCACTTTCTGAACTGGGCTGGATCACATCTGAGCATTTGAAATCTATTCTCGCTGTGTCATTTATACTTACTCTTCCCTGGACTTCACCCTGATTCCTGCTTGGTCTTGGTGATCTAAGAGGTGGTAGCTACTAATAAAGATCCTAGGATTCTCTTACTCTGCTAGTTAGATTTAAGAAAAGAGAGCCCAAAACAGAATTCTCCAAAGATGGAGCCAAAGAGACCAAAGTCCTGTTTCTATTTATACCACCTTCACTCTTCACACCTATGGTACTGGAGGACTGGTGTGCCACTGGAGTCCATTTTACCCTTGTATCATTACTTCTTTGGGAGTGAAATTACAGGAGAACTTGAAATGCCTTAGATTATCTGGTTCTTTTTTTTTTTTTTTGCAGTACTGGGGATCGGACTCAGGGCCTTGTGCTTGCGAGGCAACCACTCTACCAGCTGAGTTATCTCCCCAGCCCAATTATCTGGTTCTTAAGCTTTGAGAATCTAATGAAAACTATTGACCTTTTCTCCAGAAAGATGTTCTTGCATATTTCATGCACTCACAAAATACATTGTGGAAACTCAGGTTAAGAATCAATCTACAGGGGCTGGGGTTGTAGCTCAGTGGTAGAGCACTTGCCTAGCATGTGTGAGGCACTAGGTTTGATTCTCAGCACCACATATAAATAAATAAAGGTCCGTAAGCAACTAAAAAAAAAAAAATCAATCTACAGGTTAAAGTAATGGTTCTCCACCTTTTGTTCTTATCATAACATCCATAGAAATAATATTTGTACAGCACACTGGGATAAATTAAAGGGATCTGGAGACAACTATATGGGACTTGGTAAAAAAAAAAACTTTCTTTATATCATATACTTTTAATAAGAAAATGAGTGTATTAAAGATGTTAAATATTGAATTTGTATGCTTCCAAATAAAATCTTCTAAAAATTTTGATGAAAAACCCAAAATTCCTTCTATAACATTTTTATATAGGGTTTTATGGCTGAACTCACTGCATATAGTTCCTGAACAAGTCTCTTCAAATTCTTGGTAGTCACTGTTGATGAAAACTCAGTTCATACAAGTAATTGATAAAGAAAAAAAATTAAAAGTTTTTGCCACAGTTCAATATTTGCAAGTATATTTTCCCATCACCAAACGTTATATGGACATCTCATGTGATAATGTGATTGGATTAGAATCCATTCAAACTTTTTTTTGGTACCAGGAATTGAACCCAGTGGAACTCAACCACATCCACTGAGCCACATCCCCAGCCCATTTTTTTATTTCATTAGAGACAGGGACTCGTTGAGTTGCTTAGGGCCTCTCTAAATTGTTGAGGCTGGCTTTGAACTTGCTATCCTCCTACCCTAACCTCCCAAGCTGCTGGAATTACAGGCATGTGCCATCGCATTCGGCTCAAACTTTTTATATTAAGTATACATTGCAAAATAGTGAGAAATCTCTAATTTGCAGAGTACAAATTACTATATTACTAGAGCAATAATTCTGCAGCTAACTTTGACATAACTAAAAGGGCACATCAGACATAAATGAGAAATTCAATATATATGAAGAGAATTTGGGAGCGGAGTCCATCTATGATATTTGTCAGGTCTTCCCACCTTTCTTGACCACACCTGAGGCTAAGTCCTGCTCCTTGGGTACCTCTAAAGCTCAGTGCATATGATGGGCATCAATATGCACTGCAACTAGCTTCTGAAAGTGTTAACTAGTGGTAGACTACTTAATTTTGCTCAGCAAATCCATTGTGCTTGCCACCAGTGGAATCTTGGGCCAATCGAGGGCAGGCATCTCACCTGAGGGTGCTCTCTGAGAAGATCACACTGCTTCTGGCCAGGGGTGACTTAGAAGTACCAAGCACTCCAGTTTTTTCAGGCCACTCCCAGGATAGATAACTATCTTGTAGTATATATGTAACTCATTCATCACAAGCTAAATGAAGTATGACCATAGTTTACGCAGCTAAGCTTGTTCAAAGAGAAAGGGGGGATAAAAGAGGGAAAGCAGTGGGAGAAGAAGAAAATAATAATGATGATGGTCCTATCCTTGATAACCTAATCCCTTACATTTGAAATGACTTGAGCTTTGTTATGAATATAAATTCATATAGCACAGATGGATTATATAAGAACTGAAAGTGACTGGATTATCATGTGTTGCCTTTACCTCACTAGTTTCTTAAATTTTAATAATCTTTTACCTACTTCATTTAACTGTCAATATTCAGAGAAGATAGAAAATACACCAGTGGACTGGGGTACAGTGCTTGCCTAGCATGTGCAAAGGCCCTGGGTTGATGCCCAGCCCCACCAAAAAAAAAAAAAAAAAAAAAAAAAGAAAGAAAGAAAGAAAGAAAGAAAAAAGTTATTTGCACAGAGAATTTAACAAAAAATTTTTATCTAGTTATAAAGTTCTTAAGTAAGCAACTAGAAGGTAAAACAAATCAAAGGTATCACAGAGGTAGCAATTGCTACTTTTAGGGATGGGAGGAAAAGGCAAAGGGAAAATCTTAGAGGGTGACCCCACAGAGCTGAAACCCAGATCTCTAGGGAGAAGGCACTGCTCAGCTGGTATTGGTGCTTTTGAGCTTAGAGGAGGGGCTTCATGGACCGAGAATCTGGAACCCAGTCTTCTGAGGTAGGAGTATTTGGCTGACTTATGTTGGTGTCTTCGAGTCAGTGAAACTACAGAACTATAGAAAAATTACAAGCTGGATTCAGGTATTGCTACAGAAAGAAATGCTGCTATCAAAATGCAGAAGCCTTACTTGGGTGAAGCATGCAGGAACTATAAGTCTATAAATAAGTCTATAAGTAGTCAGGAGGTAGAAAAGCCAGCTGGCAAGGCAAAAAAAAAAAAAAAGAAAAAGAAAAAAATATATATATATGGTTTTCAGAAACTCAGTTCCAGCATCAAAGAAGAATAAAAGTGAGTGATTTTGGAGCTGAAACAATAATTTAATAACTGATACTTGACTGAAAAGGAAATCGATACCAGGAATAGAATTTTTATCTCCCATTCTCTTATTTGCATATAACTCATGAAGACAATTAAAGATCTTACTACTTCCTGCTCCTCAGACACAATTAGCATACTGTCATCAATGTATAACTGGATCAAAGTGATGCTGATTAAAAGGTCAAGATGTTTAGTATCTTTGTGGACTATATTACGGGAGATAGCAAGAGAACCAATGTGACTCTGAGGCAAGACTATTAGGGTACAGGCTGCAGTAAGTAAGTGTTCCTCAGAGACATCTGTCCTTCCCTTCAGTTCAGGTGCCCTGGGATACATGAGTCTCAGGTTCAATCCACAGAGAAAGAAGTAAAGAGATGGACAGACACAGGATAAAGGCACTCCCACTTGGAAATGTATTTCTCCATGCCTTAGAAAATCTGAGTCCTCTTTGGGAAGGAGATACGCAAGTCCTACGTGATAATTCCATTCCAACATGTTTATCTCCCCAAGACTTTGGACTTTTCTCTACTTTATACCAGGGAAGTTCTGATGTTTCAACTTCATTTAACAGGCAACTGTAGAGTTCAAGTTTCAGTGAGCCTATCAAGTAAATGGTTAGCATCGCTTCTAGCTATATATGCTAACACATTCAATCCATTATCTATTAATAATTGCTGATAAATGTATCCATATCAATAAATTCTGCCTAATTCAGTATGATATTTTGTCCTTATTGCTTTAACTTCCTTATAATATACTCCCACACATATTCTCTGCATTTCTGTCAATATATAAACAAATAGGGAAATTATTTTGATAAAGGCTATTTCTTCCTGGTGAGACTTTGCATTTATCTGCCAGATTATTTTAAGGTCTGACTTTTAGTTATGGATCTTCTAGTAGTAGGAGGTGGTTGGGATGTCTTGAGGAAATGGGCTTCTCTTTGCAAGGCAACTTCCCTGGATGAGATTATTACAGTGTTTTCAATGAAAAGAAAGCTAGTCTCAAATACAGGAGGACAAACTGTTTTTATTGTCAAGAGAGGCTCACAGTGACTAAGGAGTTCAAGATTCTGTCTCCTAGATCAGCTATAAATGTCTCCATTCCAAATTTCAGGATCCCTATTTTCATATGAGTAAATTGGCTCTTAATTCAGTTAACATTATAATTATACAATGCACATAATTAAATTTTGTATAAAATTTTACTAGTACTAACATTATTGTTATTATTTTACCAATATTTGTTCTGTGACCATAAGAATAAAGAAAGATTATTTTATGACTGTCACAGAAGCTCTCTGTTAATCTGTTTTCTGAAATTGACTGATAGTAATATAGCCACTCCAGCGTTCCTTTAAGTTTTCATGATATAGTTTTTCCTTTTCCTTTTAGCCTACATTAATGTCTTTATAATTAAGGCACATTTTTATACAAAAACTATTATTGTATTTTTCTCTTTTTTAATTTTTAATTTTTTTTTTTTTTTTAGATAGGTTCTCACTGTGTTGCTCAGTGCTCAGGCTGGCTTTAAACAACTGAGCTCAAGAAATCTTGCCTCAGTTTCAGTCAGCTGAATATCTGAGGTTACAGGCTTATGTCACTGAGCTGGCTTTTTTAAAAATCTAGTCTTTGATTTTTAATTGAAAAGTTTAGGCCAGTGGCATTTAATGTAATTTTTGATAAGTATGAATTGTTCTGTCCTTGATGATCATTTTTCTTTCCCTGCCTTTTTATGGATTGTTTTTTATTTTTTATATGATATAGCAAAAACTTAAAATAAATGACAGATTATAAAATTAATATAAAATTGCTTGTATCATTATGATATAATAATGATATAAGCAAAACATTATATTTTTTTAGATGCTTTGAGGTTTACAGTGTAAATCTTTAACTTAGTATATTTAACATAATATTGTATCACTTTACAGCATACTTACCATATTATATCTAATTCTCATTCTTTATGCTATTATTACCAAATAGTAACATGCATCTGCATATATTATATCTTCCACAATGCATACATACTATTTTTTTTTTTCTTTTGCCGTACTGGGGATTGAAACCAGGGCCTTGTGCTTGCGAGGCAAACACTCTACCAACTGAGCTATATCCCCAGCCCGACATACATACTATTTTTTGCTTTAGGTGGCCAATTATCTTTTGAGAAGATTAAAAATGTCTTGTATTTTTTTTAATTTTAATTTATTTTTATTGTAAACAAATGGGATACATGTTGTTTCTGATTGTACATGGAGTAACAGCATACCATTTGCGTAGTCATATATTTACATAGGGTAATGATGTTTGATTCATTCTGTTATTTTTTCCTTCCCCCCCACCCCTCCCACCCCACTTTTCCTTCTATACAGTCCCTCCTTCCTCCATTCTTGCCCCCCTCCCACCCCCCATTTAAAAATGTCTTATATTTGCCCACATTTGTACCATTTTCAGCACTCTTCATTTCTTTATGTCCGTTCACATATCTACCTGTTAATCATATACTGTTTAAAAAACTCCTTCAACTTTATTTGCACAGTTCTGCTGTTAATTCATCCTCTCAGCTTTTGTTCATTTGAAAAAAAAATCCTTACGTTACTTTTTTCCTCTTTATTTGTGAAAGATATTTTTACTAGGTATAGAATTTTCTTCTTTTTTTCAATATTTTAGTGATGTTATTTTTTTTTCTGGCCTGTGAAGTTTCTGATGGGAAGTTAATTGGCCTTACTATCTTTGTTTTTCTGTGTGTAATGTTTCTGATTTCTCTGGCTGTCTTCAATATTTTATCTTTGGATTTCTGCAGTTTTTTTGTATATAATTTGCCTAAGTGTGCTTTTCTTTTTATTTATCCTGCTTGGAACTTTCAGAGCTTTTTGGCTCTATGATTTGATGTTTTTCATAAAGTTTAGAAAATTATCAGTAATTTTATCTTCAAATTTCTTTCATCTTACTCTCTATTCTGAAATTCTAATTACATATAAGTTATATAATTAACTCATGTAATATTACCCCATAAGTCTTGAGTGCTATTATTCTTTCCCCCACTTTGATTTCAGGCATGGATAATTTCAGTTGACCTAATTTCAAAGTCACCAATTGATTCTTCTGCTGAGTCCAGTTTACTAATAAACCAATCAAAGGAATTCCTCATTGCTGATATAATGATTTTTTTATCTAGAATCTCTAGTTGGCTTTTCTTTATGGTTTCTATCTCTGCTGAAAACACCTAACTACACATGCTATCTTTTTTCCACTAAGTTCTTGAGTTGTAATTATTTTAATACCTATTCTAATATTTAACTATTTATACTAACAGTAGGATTAATAGTTACATTATTATATATTATAATTGCAATTATATGTAATCTATATAAAATAATATCAGGTATGTTGGTGCTCACCTGTAATCTCAGCAGCCCAGGAGGCTAAGGCAGGAGGATTACAAGTTCGAAGCCAGCCTCAGCAACTTAGTGAGACCCTGTCTCAAAATAAAAAATAAATGGAGATGTGCCTCAATGGTAAAGCACCTCTGGGTGCCCCAGTACAGAAAAAAAAGATATATATATATATATATATATATATATATATATATATATAACCTAGTTATACATATTGATCATTATAATAATTGTCAGTATAATTATTAATCATTGTTATTTTAAAGTCTCTATTGAATAGTTCCAACATTTCTGTGTCTGATTCTACTGGATGCCTTATCTTTTGACAATGGGATATTTTTCTCTTGCTTTTAATAAGTCTCATAATGTGTTAAAATGCTGGACATCATATGTAAACAAATAGAACTGAGGTAAATAGCATTTATTTTGAGAAATAGGTACATCTCTTCTCTCAGACCACTAGTATGTGAAGTTGAGTTAATCTGACAGTAATTGAGTTTGGCTTTTGTTGTTGCTGTAGTTACCTTGGATGCACCATAGACTTCAAAGTGTTTTTCCTATTTTCACATGTAACACAGAACACGTCTGTGAACAGATAAGTGGGGTTTTTATTTCCCCACACATCAAACAACTTTCCAGCATACACCAACTGGGTATAATTCAGTTCAGTTCTGGCATTATGTACATACAAATCCCACAGGTTGAAGGGCTCAGTCCCCCAAGACTGCCCTCACTTCAGACAGTATCATCATACTGCAAATTCAACTGACACTCAAGTATTCAAGAATCACAATAAAGTTAAATAAAACACAATTCTTCAGTTAGAATAAGTAATCAGAATGATTTTTTATTTTTCTTTTATATTGGGAAATCTCTTCTTCAAGGACAATTGGCTACTCTATATGATTAACAGTTCTGCCAAATGCTGCAATTCACCAAATTACAAATCTGTTTAAAGTAAGTGTCCTTAACTAGATCCATAGAAGCTCTGTTGCAGTCAACAACCTAAGGGAATGACTGGGTTCTCATGAGTAGGAATGTGAGGCATAGAGAGTGCTATCCACTTGGAGTAATTAAAGTGCAAGATAATGCTGTTGTGAATGGATAGTGCCCCCATCATTTTCCAGTGGACTTGATTCTTTATAATTTTCTGCCAATACATCATAATACATTTCAGTGGCCTTCTCACTCCTGCTGGAAACTCTACATCAGGCAATCCAGCAGGTATCTTAAATGTCTAAACACAAACTCATAATACTGTTCTTTAAACCCATTTCTCTCTCTTTTCCTTATTTCATTCAATGGCATCACCATCCAGTCAGTTTTTTGAATAAGAACACTCAGTCAGCCCATAATTATTTCTTCTCTTTCAGTCCTTAATTTAATTATGTCTCCAATCCTAATGATTATATCTGTTTTAGGAAAAGATCCTGACCTAAGATGTAAGTGCAAGTTCATTTGGAAGATGATTTCGAGAAACAATGGTAGCTCTCTTCCACGGCGCTGCCTACGGAGGTCGCTGCCATCTGTATTCCGCATCATGGCTGCCCTCAGACCTCTCGTCAAGCCCAAAATCATCAAAAAGAGGACCAAGAAGTTCATCCGGCACCAGTCCGACCGATATGTCAAATTAAGCGCAACTGGTGGAAACCCAGAGGTATTGACAACAGGGTGCGGAGAAGATTCAAGGGCCAGATCTTGATGCCCAACGTGGGTTCTGGGAGCAACAAGAAGACAAAGCACATGCTGTCCAGTGGCTTCCAGAAGTTCCTGGTCCACAACGTCAAGGAGCTGGAAGTGCTGCTCATGTGCAACAAATCTTACTGTGCTGAGATTGCTCACAGTGTTGTCTCCAAGAATCGCAAAGCCATCGTGGAAAGAGCAGCCCAGTTGGCCATCAGAGTTACCAATTCCAACGTCAGGCTGCGCAGTGAAGAAAATGAATAGACAGTTAGTTCATGGGCACATTTTTTGTGTGCTTAAATAAAACCATAAAAACTATCAAAAAAAAAAAAAAAGAAAAGAAAGAAAGAAAAGAAAGAAAAAGGAAAGAAAGAAACAAAAAGAGAGAAAGAAACAATGGTAAAGGAAGTAGGAAAGTAATACAGAGATGTAAAGGAATCCAGATAAATTCTTTACAGGGCAGGTTACATTGTAGATAGCTAAGGTTTAATCACTGAGGAACTCTGGGAAACAGTATAAACCTCCCACCCACGGGACAACTCCCTATCCACCTTTGGTTAAGGGCTTCTCTCCTAGATATTAGCTTCCAAGCACTTCCGGTCTGTGCATGTGGATTTAGAGAAAATCCTGAGGCTGACTGCGGGAGTTTGTGGACAAAGACCATCTGCATGTACTGAAAAGGTGAACCTGAGGGGATGTGGTTGGGGTATACTGACAATGACTGGCAAAGTCTAGACTACAGCAAGGAGCAATGTGGGATTTACCTTGTTTTGTTTTTCTGGGTACTGGGGATTGAACTAAGGGGCACTCAACCACTGAGCCACATCCCCAGCCCTATTTTGTATTTTATTTAGAGACAGGGTCTCACCGAGTTGCTTAGTGAAGCTTAGCACCTTGCCCTTGCAGAGGCTGGCTTTGAATTCGTGATCCTCCTGCCTCAGCCTCCCGGGCCGCTGGGATTACAGGCATGTGCCAGCGTGCTGGAGGAATTTACCTTGGATGCAACATTTAAGATGCAAAATTTATCTTCCCTCTTTTCTCAGTCTTTCACACTTCCAATCCATCTTCTGCTGGGGGAGTTAACTTTTTAAAAACAACATTTGGTAGCATTTGTCCTCCACTTAAAAAGCCCAGATATAAAGTACAAACATCTCAATTTAGTACTAGTAATTCTTTACGTTTTGACTGTAATCACCTATTTAGCCCCACCTTCTGTCACTGTTTTTTTATAATTATGCTTTGTTATATGAATACTTAATTTTTTGAATAGAGGGTATTATTCTTTCTGTTTTTAGATAGCCTTCCTCCTTCCCTTACACAAAAATTCTTACTAGTCCTTTAAAATTCAGCTTGGAAATCTATTTCTTCATGAAACTTACCTGACTGCCCCGAGAAAAATAATTGTTTATTCCTTTTTGTTCCTTAAACATTTTGTATGTACTCCTATTCTTGCTTTTTACAGGTTAATTGCATTGTTTACCTCACTAAACTGAGAACTCTTCAAAGGCAGGTTTTATTCATCTTTTTTTAACCCCAACATCTTCCTGCAAATAGAAGGCATTCAGTGAAGGTTACTGAGTTGAATGCATGTGGACATAACCAAACAAAACATATTTTAAAAGAAATGGAAGCCAGGCATGGTGGTACACGTCTATAATCCCAGCAACTCAAGGCTAAGGCAAGAGAATTTCAAGTTCAAGGCCAGGCTGGGCAATTTAGTGAGATCCTTTCTCAAAACAAAAAGGACTGGGGATGTCGCTCAGTGGTAGTGTATTTCTGGGTTCAAACCCCAGGACCACACACACACACCAAAAAAAGAGGAAGGAAGCTTGTTAGCAAATCCAGGAGATGGACACCATAAGTAAAGAATGTACAGTTGAGATCTATCACAGAAATCTACTTTATATTATTTATTAACTACTTAAAATAGACTTTGAGGCAGCTGTTTTGTGTTGGAACCTTTTGTCTCCAAAGGCAGTCTATGGGTTTATTCAGCTATATAGATAGAAAGAAAATGAACACTCCAGAATACATATATATATGTGTATATGTGTGCATATATATATATATATATATATATATATATATATATATATGCTATTTCTAATTAAAGAGTGTCTAGACTGTAACTGCCCTGGAAGCAGAGACCACATGAACATAATTATTCTTTACACAGCACCAAGCCCATTTATACACAACTCAATAATTTTTGGTACAGCTGTGATTTTTTTGTGTCTGAAACCATGGATCATTTGCAGTGAAGTGAGGATCTGGTAATTTTCCATTTCAATTCCTCAATATAAGTAAGTAAACCAGAGAAATCATATTCCTCCCCCACCAAAAAAAGGAAAAAAAAATTCCTTTTTAGGGAGGGAGATCCTTATTCTATTATTTCTACCTTCCTCATAGGAATTAGATAGCCACCAGAGTTGCACTTTACCTTTCCTTGATTATTATTTCAAAAATTAATAAGATAATAATGTTAAAAATTCAATTGCCTTAGTATGTTTTGTAATGGTTACTGTGAGCTTCCTCTGGCTTAGCACTGATAGCTTTGGTCAGTAAGAAAAGTAATAGCAGAAGTACAGTTTTTTTTTTCAAAATTTTTTTTAGTTGTAGATGGACTGCAATTCCTTTGTTATATTTCTTTATTTTTATGTGGTGCTGAGGATTGAACCTACTGCCTCACACATGCTAGGCAAGTGCTCTACCACTGAGCCACAATCCCAGCCCCACAGTAGTACAGTTTGAAAAATTCAACAGTTGAGACTCTACAACCGTTCAATAGAATGGTGGGGGAGGGGGGAGGGACATTTTGATCTTCCAGAGCACTTTTTGTTGTTTATCAACATTTTCTTTCTGTCTTTATGTTATTAATATTGATCTGTTATTACTTTTCCATGCAATTTGGTGATATTTTTACATGGTCCAGATGAGTGAATCACCATCTCAAGAGGAAGCCAAATCTACTCAGGTTCCTGGCCTTATTTAGGTTTCTAACTATGAGAGGATTTGAAATTCCACATTCTTGGGAAAATTGAGATAGAATATCATGTTCTATCACTTAATTACTTCTCTTTTAGTTGAAATATTCTGCATCAGGTTTTGACAGAAATGCTGAAAAAATTGGCTTAGAATAATGTTTGGAGCACAGTAACCTGCTTCCAGTGTGTTGGCCTTTCTTAATTATAATATAATGCACCTTAGCAGTTTGAATTTGTTGATTCAACTACTTTGTGTAATTTTACTTTGAATGCTATCTGCTCATTATATGATTTTTAAATTATTATTATTATTATTTATTTTTTATTTATTTATTTTGGTACTGAGGATTGAACCCAGGGCACTTTGCCATTGAGTTACACCCCCAGTTTTTTGAGGTTTTTGTTTGTTTGTTTGTTTTGTTTTGATTTTGAGGCAGGGTCTCACCAAATTGCTTAGGGCCTCACTAAGTTACTGAGGCTGACTTTGAAATTGCAATCCTCCTGCCTCAGCCTCCTGAGCTGCTGGGATTACAAGTGTGTGCCATCATGCCTGGCTAAAATAAAATTTTATATTAGAGTATAAAATGTTAGCTTAATCCCCAGCTGCTTTTGAATATCACTTACTAACATTGTTCCCTTTTCAGGAAAATGGAAAAGAAGACAAAGAAAAGAAAGAGGATTCAACTGAAGAGAAGGAGCCTGTTGAGGTAGAGTTGTCATGAACAATTAGATTTTACTGCAGGAAAGTAAACTAGATAAATTAATTTTCTTATGAAGAAGGAAAAGAAAAATGTGGGTGTTCAAAAAGATGAACAAAATAGCAAATGGAAAAGGGAAAATTCATGTTAACTATTAATCTGACTCATTTCAGTTAGTTATAGGAAGTTTCCATAGATAGGTAGATTATTTGTGAATAACTATTATAAATTACAGTTCAATAAAGGCAGCTTTCTAAAATCAGAACTTTTACCCAAAGTACAGGAAATAACAGTTTTTAGGTTAACTTCACTGTTCTGCTGAAGAAGAAATCTCCATGTTAATCATTTAAGTAACCTTGTGTTTAAATAAATACAAAATTACTGTGATGAAGAATAATTTAAAAGGAAACAATTAAAATGTTATAGGCCTGGCATGTTGGTGCACCCCTGTAATCCCAGCTACTAAGAAGACTGAGGCTGGAGGATCACAAGTTCCAGGCCTGCCTCAATAACTTAGAAAGACTTGTTCTTAAATAAATAAATAAATGAAATTGGGAAATGTAGCTCAGTTAAGTACTTGTCTACCATGTGCAAGCATGGATTCAACCCCTAATACTGTACAGAAAAAAATTAGTTATATGAATTTACATCAAGTTGACCGATATGAGTTTTTAAACTAGCCTATTATTTTTGAAGTACATCAACAGGAGCATAGAAAGCTGTTTTGCTGCTATTATTCAGTTGATCTTCAGTTTCCTCAATAAAGATGAAACATTTTTCTTTCTACCACAAACATGGAAGGTGATTCTAGTAGTGTTTTTTTTAAATAGCATTTTCAGAGTTCTGATTTCATTATGATATGCTCTCAAATTATGTTTGTAGAAAGTATTGTATAATTCAAGGATTAATGTACAACTGAAATGATATTTCTAGCATATGACTGTTAGCAATAGGAGGATAAGATGACCTGTTGAGTCACATTTCATCTTGTGAATGTAATAAATAGACTGATTACTGCTTTGCTTCTATATACAACATTAAATCCTAGAAAAAGTAAGTAGGAATGTTTAGTAGCTCCTACAAAACAATTAACCCTCCTTTAATTGGGAGAGCTGATGCAACTTTGATGAAAAGCAACTCATTTTGAAATTGGTATTTGTATTCTCCTTTCTAAGAGCTCACAGAGTTTACCAGATGTTTCTGCAACAGAGACCAGCAACCGTGTGGCAGAAGAAGCAATGGATGAAATAAAATCCCAAGGTAGAGAAATACTCATTTCACATACACAATAGAATCTAAAACTGACATTAAATTTTCAGTGGGAAATTCATTCTTTTAAGATTTTTTATAAATATATTCTAGGGATACGTTTTAAATGCCATTTGGGAAATAAAGTATATTTCCTTCACCCTCTATTAATATTTTTGAGGAAATTTTATGATTCTCCATCCTATGCTACTTAATTAAAGAGAAAATTTAGCCTAGAGAACTAATGTCTAGTATATGATCCATTAATATAAAAATAAAATGATTTTTAGTCATTTGGGCCACTTACTGTTTTGGGTCCTGTTTATTCTTTTTAGTACTGTACTTGACCACACATTTATTTTGTTTGATCCAGAGTTTGACCTATCCCTATCCTTTAACTAAATTTCACATAATTGTGCAAATTGAAAATTTACAGAACCAAAAAGACAACAAACAAGTGGACAAGACATTTATCTCTTTCACTACAACCACACCTAATTTCACTTAGTGAAATCCTGTACCAAGAGAACTTCTATATAATATTTAAATTTCCATCAATTCAGTTTACCCTTAATGAGTGTTAGTATGTAATAGACTTGGCCAGGCTGAATTACAAGAATAATTATTAAAGTATTTTCTAAACTATAAATTACTGTGTAGATCCTAGTTATAACTTTTAGGTGCTTTTATCTGAAGCATTTTTCTGTCTTTTAAGCCAATTAAAAGCAAGTATTTACTATTTATTCTTATTAATACTTATTATAATACATTTGCATTAAGAACTAAACTCCCTAACACTTAGTTTGCCTTTCTTATAAACTGAGTACTATTTTCTTAGTTCATGAACTTTAAAATTTTTTTTTCCTGTCAAGTCTTTACCTGTCTGTTCTCCTCCACTTATCCTACCCCTTAGTGTCCTGATTTTACTTCCTCCTCATCCCACCATTTCACCACCAATACACCATACATGTACTCTGGCTTGACCTTAATTACTGGCCAGGATAATAAATTAATTCATTTTAAACATGCCAAACAAAATTGTGACCAAGGTAATTGTTATAAATTTAATTGGGTGTTCAGTTGATCTGTAGTCAAATTTGCACCTGCAAAACTTCACATATGTATTATGTAATGTAGTTTATTGCCTACCCAGAGAATATCAAGAGTTTGTGGATTTTGCTACTCTTGTATTTTTAATTTCTCTTATTGCTTTTCAAAGTATACAGAGGGATATATATTTTGTTTGTTGATTTATTCACATCAGTATGTGATATATACTAAAAACAGTGCAGTTTGCTGTGATATTAAATGAAATGCAATGTACTTATTTATTTAGTGATATTAAACCTTATATTCTGAATCCTTCCTTTATGTACATATATATAAACATACATGTAAAAGAAGTAGGAAGAGGAACTGCTACTTATCTGACAGTTTCAACATGTCAAAGAAAGTGTCATAATCCTTGTTTCATACTTGTCAAAATTAAAGTGCTGTTATTTTGCCAAGCAGTTCTAAAATTGCCCTCAAATACTTGTCTTTGAGGTCAAATACTGTGTTTTAATGTATATCAGTTCTTGGGCTGGGGTTGTGGTTCAGTGGTAGAGTGCTTGCCTAGCACATTTGAAGTACTAGGTTTACTCCTCAGCACCATATAAAAATAAATAAATAAAATAAAGTTATGACAAATGTATATCAGTTCTTTATCCTGGCTATCCTTCGTTTTAGGCTATAAACTTCTTTTTCATTTTGAGAAATTCCTTTTTTTAAAACTATCAGTTTACCCAATTCTATCCTTATTATACAAGTTCCTAAGATTAACAAAGTTTTATAGAAACTGCCTTCTCCTATAGCAATGGAATTTCAATTACAATAATGTTTATTAGTGCTTTTTTCCTCTCCTCCTTTTATGGTAGTCATTTACATTATGTACAAATGTTGAGAAATTCTGATAATAAGGACAAGGCACCTGAGTTTCAGACAGGGCCTGTGTTTAAATAGGAACATCATACAGCTTGCTGAGTGACCCTTCTGATTCAGTTTTCACCAGTTTAATCACAGTCAGTCCCATTAACATTATGTAACATGAGAAAGAGCCTGCTAAGGCTTATTATATTGTGGATTATAATTCATTCCCATTTATGTCCTTAAATAGATTTTGCACTGAGGCTATACCCAGCAGTGGGTCATGCCCTAAGTACAGAAAATAATAAATGTTCCTTATAAGGCTAGACCTTTCAAATTATGAACAAGGAAATCTTTTGTGTACCTACTTATTTAGTTGAAAGCTTTTATGCCTGAAGGGCCTGAATAGGTCTTTGTACAGTAGAAGGTGAACTGGTAGAGAGATGAAGGTGTTAGTGTTGGAGGAAAGCTTGAAAGGCTTTTAATTCTAGGAAGAATTTAGGAAATTGATCCTGAAAAAGAATTCCAGTGCCTAGCATAGTGCCAGGCATGTAGTAAGAAATCAATAATTATTTATTGAGTGAACAAATACTCAATCTGTAAAAAGTTTTGAGAATGCCCAAACTCAGATGTACTGAAAGGCCCTATACCTGTTTGAAACTATATTCAGTTAAACCTCTAAATTAATTTGCCCTTGGGGTAGTTCTATAATTTGTGATCCCTGAATTTAGAGGTCAACTTGTCAAAAGACAGCTTCAGATAGGCTTGTTCAGAATTCTGATTTATTGACTGCTGTTCCTCTCTTTTCTTGGTTTGCTGGTTCCAGGAGAGAAGTGTTTGACTAGAATTGTAACCAAACACATGTCTACTTCCATTCTGTGTATTAGTGAAAACAATGCAAGCACTAGGATTATTGCTTAGCAACCTATAATGGCCAAGCACATGAGAGGAGCATTAGCAGGCTGCAGTGAAGAAAGAAAATGCCCTAGTTCATGTGTGAGTTTACTAATGAGCCATGGCAGATGCTTAGATGTTAAGTTTCTATCCATCTATAGTATGACCCTTAAAACCAGCAGAAGAATATCTGCCTTGGGTTTGTGCTAAACAAATTAAAAGAAAAGCAAGTACTTTAGAACCTGTAGACTTAAAAGAATTGTTCTCTTCCACACTTACTTAAAAATAAGAACATTGTGTATTAATGAATACTGTGCAAAACAAAATGGAGACATACCCTACTTGCTTTCTTCCCGCAAAAAGTGGTTAATTTGTTTACAATTCCAGGGAAGTGAGAGGGAGCCTTATATTTATCCTCCTCATATCCCCCTCATCAGAATAAGAAAATTTAACTAAGGAGGAAATAAAAACTTGGAAGGAAGGCTCATAAATACTATCTACTATTGGTAATGTGTTCTATAGATGAAAAGTTGCCTTTTAAAGTGTTTCTTTATAGATGAATTTTTCTCCTGGGAAGAAAGACGGATGCTATATAGATAGGATTTGTTCTTCAGAGTATTGGTTTTATATATATGTATATATAATGTGTATATATATGTATTTTTAGTCATTGATGGACTTTATTTATTTATATACAGTGCTGAAAATCTAACCCAGTGTCTCACACATGCTAGGCAAGTGCTCTACCACTGAGCTACAACTCCAGCCTCAGAGTATTAGTTTTTAGATAATTTTAAGGCAGCAAAACGTTTTTATCCAAATTAAATATTATAATGTTATCCAATTATGTAAAATAAATTGGAGCACAGGTGCTAAGGGTACAAATTCTTACTGTCCTATGGCCTTTGAAGCTCCTTTTTAGGATCCTGAGAAGCATATTTCAAAAACTACTGCTCCACAACAGGAATTCTTACTTTTATTGATGATCTTCTAAACTGGCACCACTATAGAAAATAATTTAATAATATCTCATTGAACTAATTAAAATGCTTATACCTATGAACCTGTGTTTTAGTCCATTCCTGTTGCTATGACAGAATATCACAGACAGGGTAATTTATAAACATCATAAATTTATTGCTCATATTTATCTAAGCTGGGAAGTCTAAGATTAAGGCACTGGGCAGGCTCTGCGTCTGGTGAGGGCTTAGTCTCTTCTTCTAGGATGGTGCTTGAATGCTATGTCCTCACATGGCAGAAAAGATAGAAGAGCAATAAAAAGGGACTAGATACTTCCCACCAGTCCTTTTATAAGCGTACTAATTTCATTGTAGAGAGAAGAGTCCTCATGACTTGATCTCTTCTCCAAAGGCCCTCACCTCTTAATACTAACCCGTTGAGTCTTAGGTTCCAACGTATGAATTTTTTTAAAATTTTAGTTTATTTTAATTGTAAACAAATGGGATACATGTTGTTTCTGTTTGTACATGGAGTAACAGCATACCATTTGCGTAATCATATATTTACATAGGGTAATGATGTTTGATTCATTCTGTTATTTTTTACATCCCCCCCACTCCTCCCACCCCTTTTTTCCCTCTATACAGTCCCTCCTTCCTCCATTCTTGCCCCCCTCCCACCCCCCATTATGTGTCATCATCCGCTTATCAGCGGGATCATTCATCCTTTGGTTTTTTTGAGATTGGCTTATCTCACTTAGCAAGATATTCTCCAATTTCATCCATTTGCCTGCAAATGCCATAATTTTATTATTCTTTATATCCGAGTAATATTCCATTGTATATATTTACCACAGTTTCTTTATCCATTCATCAATTGAAGGACATCTAGGTTGGTTCCACAGTCTGGCTATTGTGAATTGAGCAGCTATGAACATTGTTGTGGCTGTATCTCTCCAGTATGCTGATTTTAAGTCCTTTGGGTATAGGTCGAGGAGTGGGATAGCTGGGTCAAATGGTGGGTCCATTCCAAGTTTTCTAAGGAATCTCCACACTGCTTTCCAGAGTGGCTGCACTAATTTGCATCCCCACCAGCAATGTATGAGTGTTCTTTTTTCCCCACATCCTCGCCAACACCTATTGTTGCTTGCATTCTTGATAATCGCCATTCTAATTGGGGTGAGATGGAATCTTAGTGTAGTTTTGATTTGCATTTCTCTTATTACTAAAGATGTTGAACATTTTTTCACATGTTTGTTGATTGCTTGTAGATCTTCTGTGAAGTGTCTGTTCAAATCCTTAGCCCATTTGTTGATTGGGTTATTTGTATTCTTGGTGTAGAGTTTTTTGAGTT
The DNA here is from genome assembly GCF_902686445.1 of Sciurus carolinensis. Taxonomy (NCBI): domain Eukaryota; kingdom Metazoa; phylum Chordata; class Mammalia; order Rodentia; family Sciuridae; genus Sciurus; species Sciurus carolinensis. The sequence continues at coordinate 63,490,614 of NC_062215.1, read as the reverse complement.
CTTTATATATTCTGGAAATTAGTGCTCTATCTGAAGTATGAATGGCAAAGATATTCTCCCACTCTGTAGGCTCTCTCTTCTTATAGCTAATAGTTTCCTTTGCTGAGAGAAAGCTATTTAGTTTGAATCTCCCAGTTATTGATTCTTGCTTTTATTTCTTGTTCTATGGGAGTCCTGTTGAGGAAGTCTGATCCTAAGCCAACAAGGTGAAGATTTGGACCTACTTTTTCTTCTATAAGATGCAGGGTCTCTGCTCTGATTTCAAGGTCCTTGATCCATTGTGAGTTGACTTTTGTGCAGGGTGAGAGATAGGGGTTTAGTTTCATTCTGTTGCATATGGATTTCCAGTTTTCCCAGCACTTGTTGAAGAGGCTATCTTTTCTCCATTACATATTTTTGGCACCTTTGTCTAGTATGAGAAAATTGTATTTATTTGGGTTTGTGTCCATGTGCTCTATTCTGTACCATTGATCTACCTGACTATTTTGGTGCCAATACCATGCTTTTTTTGTTACTATTGCTTTGTAGTATAGTTGAAGTTCTGGTATTGCAATACCCCCTATTTCATTCTTCCTGCTAAGGATTGCTTTAGCTATTCTGGGTTTCTTATTCTTCCAGATGAATTTCATGATTGCTTGCTCTATTTCTGTAAGGTACATCATTGGGATTTTTTTTTTTTTTTTTTTTGTGGTATTGGGGATCGAACTCAGGGCCTTGTGCTTGCAAGGCAAGCACTCTACCAGCTATCTCTCCAGCCGACATCATTGGGATTTTAATTGGAATTGCATTGAATCTGTATAGCACTTTTGGTAGTATGGCCATTTTGACAATATTAATTCTTCCTATCCAAGAACATGGGAGATCTTTCCATCTTCTAAGGTCTTCCTCAATTTCTTTCTTCAATGTTTTGAAGTTTTCATTGTAGAGATCTTTTACCTCTTTGGTTAGATTGATTCCCAAGTATTTTATTTTTTTTTTTTTGAGGCTATTGCAAATGGAGTTGTTTTCCTTATTTCCCTTTCAGCTGTTTCGTTGCTTGCATATAAAAATGCTTTAGATTTATGCATGTTGATTTTATAGCCTGCTATTTTGCTGAATTCATTGATGAGGTCTAGAAGTTTTCTGGAGGAGTTTTCTGGATCCTCTAAATATAGACTTATGTCATCAGCAAATAGTGACAGCTTAAGTTCCTCTTTTCCTATTCGTATCCCTTTAATTTCTTTAGACTGCCTAATTGTTCTGGCTAGTGTTTCGAGGACAATGTTGAATAGAAGTGGTGAAAGAGGACATCCTTGTCTTGTTCCCGTTTTTAAAGGGAATGGTTTCAGTTTTTCTCCATTAAGAATGATGTTGGCCTTGGGCTTAGCATAAATAGCCTTTACAATATTCAGGTATGTTCCTACTATCCCTATTTTTTCTAGTGTTTTGAGCATGAAGGGGTGTTGTATTTTGTCGAACACTTTTTCTGTGTCAATTGATATAACCATATGATTCTTATCCTTAAGTCTATTGACATGGTGGATTACGTTTATTGATTTACGAATGTTAAACCATCCTTGCATTCCAGGGATGAACCCCAGTTGATCGTGGTGCACAATTTTCTTAATATGATTTTGGATACGGTTTGCCAATATTTTGTTAAGGATCTTTGCATCTATATTCATCAAGGATATTGGTCTAAAATTTTCTTTCCTTGATGTGTCTTTGCCTGGTTTGGGTATGAGGGTGATATTAGCTTCATAGAATGAGTTTGGTAGGGTACTCTCCTTTTCTATTTCCTGGAATACTTTGAGAAGTATTGGAATGAGTTCTTCTTTGAAGGTCTTGTAGAACTCGGCTGGGAATCCATCTGGTCCTGGGCTTTTCTTGGATGGTAGATTTTTAATGACTTTTTCTATTTCATTGCTTGATACTGATCTGTTTAAATTGTATATGTCCTCCTGGTTCAGTTTGGGAGGAGCATATGTCTCTAGAAATTTGTCAATGTCTTCGGTAGTTTCTATTTTGTTGGAATACAGATTTTCAAAGTAGCTTCTCATTATGTTATGTATCTCAGTGGTGTCTGTCGTGATATTTCCTTTTTCATCACGAATTTTAGTAATTTGAGTTTTCTCTCTCCTTCTCTTTGTTAGTGTGGCTAAGGATTTGTCTATTTTGTTTACTTTCTCAAAGAACCAACTTTTTGTTTTGTCAATTTTTTGAATTGTTTCATTTGTTTCAATTTCATTGATTTCAGCTCTGATTCTAATTATTTCCTGTCTTCTACTACTTTTGCTGTTATTCTGTTCTTCTTTTTCTAGGGCTTTGAGCTGTAATGTTAGGTCATTAAGTTGTTGACTTTTCATTCTTTTCTGGAATGCATTCCATGCAATGAATTTTCCTCTTAGCACCGCTCTCATAATGTCCCAGAGATTTTGGTATGTTGTATCGTCGTTCTCATTGACCTGTAAGAATTTTTTAATCTCCTCCCTGATGTTTTCTGTATCCATGTTTCATTCAATCGCATATTATTTAGTCTCCAGGTGTTGGAGTAATTTCTGTTTTTTATTTTGTCATTGATTTCTACTCTCAGTCCATTATGATCTGATAGAACACAAGGCAGTATCTCTAATTTTTTGCATTTCCTAAGGGCTGCTTTGTGGCATAACATATGGTTTATTTTCAAGAAGTTTCCATGTGCTGCTGAGAAGAAAGTGAATTTGCTCGTTGATGGATGGAATATTCTATATATGTCTATTAAGTCTAGGTTATTGATTGTGCTATTGAGTTCTATGTTTTCTTTGGTTGGTTAAAGTCACCCAGAATTATTGTGTTGTGGTCTGTTTGATTCCTGAAATTGAGAAGGATTTGTTTGATGTACAGGGATGCACCATTGTTTGGGGCATAAATATTTACTATCGCTATGTCTTCCTGATTTATGTTTCCCTTAAGCAGTAACAAATGTCCTTCTTTATCCCTTCTGACTAACTTTGGCTTGAAGTCCACTTTATCTGATATAAGGATGGAAACCCCCGCTTTTTTACTGGGTCCATGTGCGTGGTAGGTTCTTTCCCATCCTTTCACCTTTAGTCTGTGGATGTCTTTTTCTATGAGATGAGTCTCTTGCAGGCAGCATATTGTTGGGTCTTTCTTTTTAATCCATTCTGCTAGTCTATGTCTTTTGATTGTTGAGTTTAGGCCATTAACATTCAGGGTTATTATTGAGATATGATTTGTATTCCCAGTCATTTGACTTATTTTTGGTTTTTAGTTTGGCTTGGTTTCTCCTTTGAGTGGTTTTTCTCTAAGGTAGTTCCTCCTTTTACTGACCTCCATTGTTGTTTTTCATTTCCTCCTCATGGAATATTTTGTTGAGAATTCTGTAGCACAGGCTTTCTATTTGTAAATTCTTTTAACTTTTGTTTATCATGGAAGGATTTTATTTCATCTTCAAATCTGAAGGTTAGTTTTTCTGGGTATAGGATTCTTGGTTGGCAACCATGTTCTTTCAGAGCTTGAAATATATTGTTCCAGGCCCTTCTAGCTTTTAGAGTCTGGGTTGAGAAGTCGGCTGCTATCCGTATTGGTCTCCCTCTATATGTAATCTGATGCTTTTCTCTCACGGCCTTCAAAATCCTATCATTATTTTAAATGTTAGGCATTTTCATTATAATGTGCCTTGGTGTGGATCTGTTGTGATTTTGTGCATTTGGTGTTCTGTAAGCCTCTTGGGAAATTTTCTGATATTATTTCATTGAATAGGTTGTTCATTCCTTTGGTTTGTATCTCTGTGCCTTTCTCAATCGCAATAATTCTTAAATTTGGTCTTTTCATGATGTCTCATAGTTCTTGGAAATTCTGTTCATGATTTCTTACCATCTTCTCTGTTTGGGCAACTTTATTTTCAAGATTAAATATTTTGTCTTCATTGTCTGAGGTTCTGTCTTCCAAGTGGTCTAGTCTTTTGGTGATGCTTTCCATTGAGTTTTTTATTTGGTTTATTGTTTCCTTCATTTCAAGGATTTCCGTTGGATTTTTTTTGAGAATCTCTGTCTCTTTGTTGAAATGATCTTTTGCTTCTTGCAGTTGCTCTTTCAGCTTATTGGTATTATCATTCCTTGCCTGCATTTGCTCTCTTATCTCATCCTTTGCTTTGCGAATTATCTTAATCATGTATAATCTGAAGTCTTTTTCTGACATTTCTTCTAACATACTGTCATTGGATTCTATTAATATAGAATCTAGATTTGTTTGGATCATTTTCTTCCCTTGTTTTTTCATGTTGTTCATGTGTCTTCCCCTCTAGCAGTGCAGATCTGGGGTATTGCAGATTTCCCCCTATAGGCTTATAGTGGCCCTATAGGTTTCCAAAACCCTTTCTTTAAGGGGAGATCAATATTAGCAGTGCCCAATTCAGACACTATGCAATCCTAGACCAAATAGCTCCTATGAGGACAATAACAAAATTGTCATAATAAACAGAATGAGTTCAAATATTATCTTCAGTAAAACAAACAGATTTGCAATAAGGTCTGCAGTTTCTAATGGAGGACAAAGAGAATGCAGAGGGATGTAGGATATAGCTGTTAATGGGATAAGAAAAGAATATACAGAAGTTCTAGATAATAGAAAGGGTGAGAGTGTAATCAAAAGAAATTGGATGTTAGCATGCAAAAAAGGGAGAAAGAGACTCTGAGGGAACAGGTAAACAAAAGGAAAAGAGAGCAAGAAAAGTAAAGAAATAAAAACTTAAAATTTTTCCATAAGGAGAAAAAAGGAAATCTACAGTATAACAGTCATATAGTAAGGAAACCTCCCAGTCTTTAGCAGCCTGATGCATGAGAGGTACCTGACAATGATCTTCAAGCCTCCAGCAGGTGTCGCAGGATGGGATTTGCCCCACCTAAAGATCAGAGCTCCGGCTTCCAGGATTATCCAAGATGGCCGCTCTGGCTTTGAAATGTGTTGGCAAATGGGGAGCTGCAGCTCAGGGTGTGGACGTGGTCCGCTGGAGGTTCTGGAGGTGGGGTGCAGTTGGTCAGGCAGGGGTCCTGGAGGTTGGGTGTGTTTGGTGTGGTTGCAGGATCCTGGAGGCTGGGTGCAATCAGTCAGTCTGGGATCCCAGTGATAGGGCGAGTCAGTTGGTCTGGGGGTCCTGGCAGCAGGGAGCAGTCAGCCGATGTGAGGGCCCCAGAGGCAGGGAGTGATAGGTCGGGCTGAGGGATCCTGGAGATGGGGTCAGTCCGGCCAGGGGTCCTACGGGGCCTGGCTGTTGTCTCAAAATGGCGGCAGCCACGTGTAATCAGACGTGCAGGTACTGTCACAGTGAACTTCAAGGCAACAGCAGGCAGTTGGTGCTCAACTGGTGGTCAGCGATCAGTTCGCTGACTGTGGTCGGACGACTGGGAGGTGAACCTCGTGCGTTGGGTAATGGATAGGTGAAAGGCAGGCAATGGACAGTTGAGAGGCAGGCAAATGGTGGATGATAGGCGCCTGACAGTGAGCAATCTGCACTCAAAAAAGGCGTCCATATGCTGGCAGAATGCAGGTGATCACAGCAGACAAATGGGGTAAACAGCAGGGGATCAATATGCAGCAAAAACTGCCTCACCAAGAAACAGATATCCTCTCCTTGAAACCGGAGTCACAGAGAGACAAGGAACGCAGCCTCCCTCTAGTCCGCCATCTTGGAATTCTCCAACATATTAATTTTGAAGAGAAGCAAACATTCAAACCACAGTACCCTGCAAATCTTAATAATACACTCTAAAGAAACACATATGTGCACAAGAAGATACATGCAATAATTTTCATACTAGGATTGTCTGTTATAGCAAAACCAAAATAAAACTAGAAACAACTCAATCTCTATCCAAATGAGAATGAATGAATATATTATGATACAATGATTTAATGAAAATTATGAAATAGTGAAAAATGCATATATCATTAAATTAATTTTCCATATATAATTTTAAGTATAAAAAAGGCTACAGAATACACATGATATAAAATCATTTTTATAAAATTAAAAAATAACAACAGTATTATATTACTTAGATATGATAACACAAACAAATACATGGAAATGATGAACATGAAACTCAGAATAATATTTCTTTCAAAGTTTAAATATATGAGAGGCCTTAATATATATGTCATTTTTTCATATGCTAGGAATAGATAAATGGCTACTTTTCATCATTATATTTTTGGATCTTAAATATTTCATAATGACTAAGGTTAGAAGAACCCATTGCTCTAAAGTTATAGAGGCTCTGGTCTCTTGCCCTTTAATTGTAGTAGTATTATTTAGTGAGAGTTATTAATGATTGAAGTGTGTCTCAATAACTACTTTCTAGTTGCATTAAAAATAATTAGTATAGAAATAATTTTCAGATGTAGTTCTGGTTTTTCTCTGTATCCACAAAGTAATAGAAGTAAAATGCTTCAACATACATTGTCCTGATTCTACTGGGATTTGATTGGGCACTGATATTCTTCTTCAGTGAATATTTCAAAAGAACTGAAACTAGGGCTGGGATATAGCTCAGTGGTAAAGCATTTGCCTTGCATGTGGAAAGCTCTGGGTTTGAACCCCAGTTTCAAAATGAAAAAAAAAAAAACAAAAACTGAAACTACTTTATAGCTATGCCAGAAAAAAAAAAAACTTAAAATTCCTATTAATTCCTCCATTCCAATTGCCTCAGCAATCATGTGTAGAAAAAAATTATCCAATAGCTTATTGTTCAGAGCCTGAGTTGACAATGTCTTACGAACCCAGAACAAGCGACCCAGTTGTACTAGGAAGAAGAAGCCATGTAATTTATATGCTGATGCTATGAAAATATGTGATTTTTAATCTCTGATAAACTTTGAATATTACTTGGAAATATACCTATGCATTTGTAGTCTGCTCCTTTCCACCCCCACAACAGTTATTTCAAAATTTTATCTTCTCCATTAAGTCCATGATCCTACCATTCCTTGGGTTTAGCAATATTTATTTTATTCCACAAAAAATAGAGGTTGTTAGATGGAATTCTCCCAACTTACATGCCACCTCAGTTTAGTGTAAGAAACATCTTATCTCATCCAAGGCTATTATGTATTTTGACCTCCTGCATTTCTTCCTCAGGCCCTGAGGCTCATCATCTAATCTCTCTCCTGTCTAGTCTATTTTTCTTCCTACTTTGCCTTCTGCCTCTAAAACTCTAAATAAAGTCAAATCTATCCCATATTTAAAGAAATCCTTCCTCATCAGAAGAAAAAAGAGAAAGAAATGAATCTTTTCTTTCTCAGTCTCATTCTTTGTAATAATTTTTCCACTCATTCACTCTGCACTTTACCTTGAAGTTCCTCTTCAACCCACTATAGTCTAGGTTCCATTCTCATCATAGCAACCACTCCCCCTAGGTTCCATTCTTAAACACAGAAATTGTTTAGTGAAAACAACTGAGTGCTAAATCAAATGTATTCTTCCCACTTCTTGTATCATTTGACATTTCCGCAGCATTTGACACTGTTGACTACTTTGAGTGATATATCTTTTTCGTCTACTCAGTATATTTGGGGATGGGGATCATGCTGGCCCTTTAGATCTAGGAATAGATGGTGATGCAAATCTGAGCAATCAGAATGCTCTGTGGATGGTTCAGAAATAGACATATAATGTATGCCAAGTCAATTAAAACTTTTCTCAGATTTTTTTAAACTGGAATTTAATGGCAAATATCTTTCGAAAGTCAGTAATTACATGGATCATGTAAATCTAAAGCTGCTGGTGACAAATTTTAAATCAAAATTTGAGAACAACCTATGTAAAAATCATTGACTCTGACGTAACTTTCCTATGTACGTATATAAATATACTACAATGAATCTCACCATTATGTGTATCCACAAGACACTAATTTAAAAAAAAAACTATAAACAGCAGAAAAATTAGTGGAAGGAAGGGAATGTTGTATGGGAGAGGGGAGGGAAAGGGAAAGTACTAAGGACTCAATTAGAGCAATTATATTCCATGCTTTTATAAGTATGTCAAAATGAATCCTCGTGTTATATATAACTAAAAAGAATCAATAAAAATAAAAACATTAATTCAACAGAGCAAAAGTGAGACTAGAGGTAGATTTCAGCTGTGTCTGAAAATAGCTATATCGCTGGCTCAGTGGTGGAGCACTTGCCTAGCATGTCTGAGGCACTGGGTTCGAGGCATCCATTATCCATTTCTCTAAGCAATTCTGGGTTTGTTTGTTTGTTTTTTTAATTTGAGAATGGTATTAGAAACCAAGATCTGAATACCAGATTTCCAAGTTCTCTTAATTTAAAAAAAAGTTCATAATATTCTTATTTCTTCTAATTTCTTTGCTCTGAGATATATGAATTATAATAGTAGAGAACAGATTTACACTTTTTCTATTAATGATATTTCCTTAGGTGGTATTAGTTATTGCATTTGTTGAATTTAGCCATGGAGATGGTTTTACTTAAATATTCCTCGTGTCTTCTGTATGTGTAATTACGTTTGCATTTGAGATTATTTGCTTGCTTTTGTGTGGATCTTTCTGTTTTTTGAAGTCTGCTGCCAGTAATTGTGGAGGAGGGGTTAGATGTGCAGACCATAAAATCTGTTGATAATTCATTTTCTGTATGTGTGTGTGTGTGTGTGTGTGTGTAAATATCATCTCTCTAGTGTAAACTTATATACTCTTGTCTCAGTGCAGGGGTAAATGTCTCTGATACCTGATGATTAGCTCAAATGGGGATGAAGGTACACAAAAAGATCAATCATTCTTCTGTTACCCTCAAAGCTGCCCCAAATTTTGCAGTGGTCTTCTGTATATTTTTATTCCTATATTTTCTTTAATCAATTGACTCCTACCTGCCTTGCATTTTTCAGAGATCCTCAAGATTTCTGACTTGCTGAAGGCCCCCTTCACGATGCCAGCATTCTTTTTTAAAAATATTTTTTAGATGTTGTTAGAGTTTTATTTTATTTATTTATATGTGGTGCTGAGAATCAAACCCAGTACCTCACACATGCTAGGCAAATGCTCCACCACTGAGCCACAACTCCAGCCTGATGCCAGCATATTACATTGGATCATATTACATTACATTACATGGATCATGTAAATCTAAAACTGCTGGTGACAAATTTTTAATCAAAATTTGAGAACAACATATGTAAAATTCTTGAATCTGACCTAACTTATGCATATTTAAAACCATACAACAGAACCTTTCCCGAAATTGCTAAAGATTTTCAGTAGGGAAGGGAAATAGGTACCTATTTTCTGTTCACCATCTTGGTCTAATATCTCCAACCTGCATTTTTTAAAAATTGTTTGCACTATTTAGTTGTAGATGGCAACAGAATACATTTGGATTCATTGTATACAAATGGAGTACGACTTTTCATTTCTGTGGTTGTATATGATGTAGAGTCACACCCATTCATGTAATCATACATGTACATAAAGTAATGATGTTTGTCTCATTCCTCCATTCTTCCCTTACCACCCACTTCTGTTATGTATCAGTATAACTTATCAGAGAAAATGTTTGGCCTTCAGTTTTTTGGGATTGGCTTATTGGCTTATTTCACTTAGCATGATATTCTCAAACTCCATCTATTTACCTGCAAATGCCATAATTTTATTCTTCTTTATGGCTGAGTAATATTCCATTGTGTGCATATACCACAGTTTCTTTAGCAATTCAACTATTGAAGGGCATCTAGGTTGGTTCCACTATCTAGCTATTGTGAATTGAGCTGCTATAAACATTGATACAGCTGTGTCTCTGTAGTATGCTGATTTTAAGTACTTTGGGTATAAACCGAGGAGTGGGATAGCTGGGTCAAATGGTGGTTCCATTCCAAGTTTTCTGAGGAATCTCTACACTGCTTTCCAGAGTGGCTGCACCAATTTGCAATCCCACCAGCAATGTATGAGTGTACCTTTTTTCCCCCACATCCTCACCAACACCCATTGTTGCTTGTATTCTTGATAATAGCCATTCTAATTGGAGTGAGATGAAATTTTAGGGTAGTTTTGATTTGAATTTCTCTAATTACTAGAGATGTTGAGCATTTTTTAATATATTTGTTGATTGATTGTATATCTTCTTCTTTGAAGTGTCTGCTCAGTTCCTTAGCCCATTTACTGATTAGGTTATTTGTATTTTCGGTGTTAAGTTTTTTGAGTGCCTTATAAATTCTGGAGATTAGTGCTCTATCTGAAGTGTGTGTGGTAAAGATTTTCTCCCACTCTGTAGGGTCTCTCTTCACACTGTTGATTGTTTCCTTTGCTGAGAAAAATCTTTTTAATACAATACCATCCCATTTATTGATTCTTGCTTTTATTTCTTGTGCTTTGGGAGTCTTGTTAAGGAAGTCTGGTCCTAAGCCTACATGATGAAGATTTGGGCCTACTTTTTCTTCTCTTTGGTGTAGGAACTCTGGTCTAATTCCTAGGTCCTTGATCCATTTTGAGTTGAGTTTTGTACAGGGTGAGAGATAGGGGTTTACTTTCATTTTGCTGCATATGAATTTCCAGTTTTCCCAGCACCATTTGTTGAAGAAACTATCTTTTCTCCATTGTATGTTTTTGGCACCTTTGTGTAGCATGAGCTAACTGTATTTATGTGGGTTTGTCTCTGTGTCTTCTATTCTATATCATTGTTCTACCTGTCTATTTTGTGTCATTTTTGTGGCTATTGCTCTGTAGTATAGTTTAAGGTCTAGTATTGTGATACCTCCTGCTTCACTCTTCCTGGTAAGGATTGCTTTGGCTATTCTGGGTCTCTTATTTTTCCAAATGAAATTCATGATTGCTTTCTCTGTTTCTGTGAGGTACATCATTGGGATCCAACCGGCATTTTAAAAGTAAAAACATGTAAAAGTCTGGAAATATAAGAATACTAGAAATATATTTGAATATATATACATGTGTGGTAAACTCTCTTTACTACCTACTGAGAACACATTTTCCCACCTGTTTGCCTGACAATGGAACCTCAATTTTGTTGGTTTTTTTTGTTTTGGTACTGAGGATTGAATCCAGGGACATTGAGGCACTGAGCCACATCCCTAGTCCTATTTTGTATTTTATTTAGAGACAGGCTCTCCCTCAGTTGCTTAGCACCTCGCTTTTGCTAAGGCTGGCTTTGATCTCTCAATCCTCCTACCTCAGCCTCCCGAGCCACTGGGATTACAGGCGTGCGCCACTAAGCCTGGCTTGAACCTCGATTTTGTAGCAGTTAGAAATCAATTGACTTGAGAAAAACTTGGTTCAACTCTAATATCAAGGAATAAATTGCTATTGGTCAAAACTATTCATAGTAATTCCATTTGTCTTTGCCAGCTACTGGTCTGTGTTGTGGACACATATCCTAATTACGGCCAATGAAATATGAAGGGAAGTCTTGAACCTCTGGGATTACAGGCATGTACCACTGCACCCAGCCCCAATTATTTTTTCTTATGAGGAAGTGATGCCTGGAGCCATAAGAGCCATTGTATGATCATAAGGTACAAGTGCAAAAAATGAACCAAGAGCAATAGAAGCAGGTTGAGTACTGAATGAGATCACTGAACTGCTGATTAACTCCTGATTAAGTCAACAGTAAATGTTTTCATGGTTCAAGTAACTATTGCCAGACTTTCTGTCACTTTTAACTGATGGTGTTCCAAAATCCGTGTAAATGGATGTACAAAACTTTTTTGTAATAATATGCTAAAATTCCATTGATTAAAATCTACTTCTAATATTTCTTACATTTCACTCTTTTTCCCCTTAGAATGTAACCTGGCGGGGCAGCCAAATGTTCCAACTAGTTCAACAAAGGCCCCTACCACTGAAATCTCAGGGAATGTTGTGATTAGAAAACCTGCAAAAGTAATTTTTTCTTCAGATGAAACTAAACCAAAATCAAAGCTCGAACAACCATGGAAGAAAAACCTTTTGGAAAGAGTGGAGGCAAGCGCCAGGAAAATGCAGCAGAAAGTAATAGATAAGGATAATATGAAGAAGGAACTGGAAAAAAAGTCTGAAAAAAAACTCCCTAAGGATAATTTGGCCAAAGAGTGGTTTAATACTGAAAGCACGACACTGAAAACTCGTGCATATTTGCTTGATAAACTTCTACCCACCTTAGTTCCTGGAATGGAAAAAATGTTAATGCAATTAGAAAAGAAGAAGATTTTGACAGATGACGACTTTCCAACCAAGTTTGACCCAATTAATTATTTGGGAGAATATTTAATGAGAAACAATCCTTATTATATCAAAGACCCAGAAATGTCTGGTTACCAGAGGGTAATGAGAGATGTCACAGAAGACCTGAAGGTACATGTTCCTGATACTATCTGCAACAGGTAAAGTTTGTACTATTTTCTTTAAAAAAAATTTTTTTTAGTTGTAGATGGACACAATACCTTTATTTTTATTTATTTATGTGGTCCTGAGGATTGAACTAAGTGCCCCATGCAGATGAGGCAAGTGCACTATCGCTGAGCCAAAACCCCAACCCCAAAATTTGTATTATTTTTGATTGATTTTCTATTTCATTACATTGAAAATCTAGTAGAACAATAATGTGAATATAAACAGAACTTCAGAAAATGATGTTATGGTTATTCAAAAAGTATTTATTGAGCTACCGCTATGTGTTTCACTTTTTTCGATGCACTGTGGAGACTAATGAAGTCCATAAAAAGTTCTTTGTATTCATAGATTTAATTGTCTCACTAGGACTCCACTTATATGTTTATTTCTCTATTTATTCTCCTTGCACTGAAAAATATGACAGTTGAGACTACCTAAAAATTTAACTTTCCAGATAGGTGATATATTCTTCTGGTTTGAAAGGCAAAATGTATAAAAAGTGGAAAATTCCCCTTCCATTCTTATCCTCCATCCACCTAGTACTCCACTTCTGCCATAGATAACTACTATTTTTAGTTTTCTATGAATCTTTATAGAGTTCCTTTATGCATACATTAGCACATACAAATATGAATTCTTAATTATCTTCCTTTTACATAAAATCATGTAATGTGAGTTACAAATATTTCCCCATTTTCCATTTGCCATTTATCTTTTGTCATGCAAGTTTTTTTTTAATTTCTGTGGAGTCAAACTTAATTTTTATTTTTCTGGCATCCATATTTTGAGTCACTGTTACATTTCAAAATATTAAAAGAATTCTCCCTTTTTTTTCTGGACTTATTATGGTTTTATTTTCATTTTAAATATTATCCATTTGGAATTTATCCTAGTAAAATATGTAAGGTAGGAATCCAACTTAATCCTTTTTTCAAATGACTACTTAGCAGTCCCAATAAAAATTGTAGAATAGTTTATTTTTGCCCCACCAATTTGAGATGAACCTTTAGTCTAAACTCCTGCATATTTTAGAGTATATTTCTGGATTTTTCCAATTCTTGTTCTGTTTGTTTCCCTTTTATGTGTGAGTACCACACTGCATTAGTCATAGAATCTTTTAATAATATTTCTATTAATCTGACAGTGCTGGTGACCATTATTTGCTCTTCTTTTTTCTAATGTCTTCTAGTTATTGTGTATTTACTTTTTATATGAACTTCAGGATTAACTTGTCTACTTGGGGGAAAGAAAATGCTCAGGAGAAGAAACCAGAACAAACCTTTATAGATATCTGATTATACGTATTAATTAACTTAGGAAATGAATGTCTTTTTAAAAAAAAAATTTCACCAGTGCTGGGAATTGAACCCAGGATTGAAACTCTTGCATACTAGTCAAGTGCTTTACCTCTGAGCTACTTCCACCTTTCCTTTTCAATTTTTGTACTTCTAACATCTTTCTCTTACCTAAATGCTTAGGAAATGAATGTCTTTTTAAAAAAATTTTTTTGTAGTTATAGATGGGCAGCATGTCTTTTATTTGTTTATTTTTATGTGGTGCTGAGGATCAAACCCAGTGCCTCACACATGGGAGGCAAGCGTTCTGCCACTGAGCCCCAGCCCCAGCCCCAGCCCCTGAAATAAATGTCTTTAATAATGATGTTTATATATGAAGACATGTGTCTTTCCACTTGCCTATTTTGTATCCATCAATGCTGACTTAAAGTTTTTTTGTTCATTTTTGCAGTACTGGGGATTGAACCCAGGAGTGCGCTACCACTGAGCTACCTTCCCAGCCCTTTTTATATTTTATTTTGAGATAGGGTCTTATTTAGTTGTCCAGGCTGGCCTTGAACTTATGATCCCCCTGCGTCAGTCTCCTACAATGCTGGGATTACAGGCATGTGCCACTGTACCTAGCTTAAAGTTTTATCATATAGTTTTTCATTTATGTTTTGTATCTCTTTTGTTAGATTTTTTACTAGTTATTATACATATACGTGTGTGTGTATATGTATATATGTGTATATATATATATTGCTATTATAAGTAGGACTTTCTTCTTTTATGGTATTTTCCATCTGAATGTAGTCTAAATAAATGAAAAATATTTCTATGTTTTTATTCCCTGCTACCTTACTGAGTTCTCTTACAGTAAAATTTTAGTTGATTTATTGCGTTTTCTAGGGAAACAACCACATTGTCTTCAAGTAAGTAGTTTTTCTTCTTCCTTTTCAATATTTGCTCATCCCCCATTCCCACCAGTGCTGGGAATTGAACCCAGGATTGAAACTCTTGCATACTAGGCAAGTGCTTTACCTCTGAGCTACTTCCCTAAACCTTTCCTTTTCAATTTTTGTACTTCTAACATCTTTCTCTTACCTAAATGCATTGGCTATTACCTCTAATACAGTATTAAATAACAGTGGTAATATGGGCATTCTTGTCTTGCTTCCTACTTTAATAGAAGTGCTTTTCTTTGCTGTTGTTACTGCTTTACCATGGGGATTTCCTTTAAATAGCAATTATAATCCATTGGAATATTTTATTACAAGAAAAATTTGTGTAGGAGCCAAAGATGTAGCTCGGTGGTAGAATATTTGCTTAACATGCACAAGACCCTAGATTTGATCCCCAGCACTGCCCCCACCAAAAAACCCCATGATTTCTGTCTTATGGAGTGATTTTTTTTTTTTTTTAATTGAGACTGAGGGCTGGGGTTGTGGCTTAGTGGTAGAGCACTTGCCTAGCATGTGTGAGGCACTGGATTCGATTCTCAGCACCACATATAAATCAATCAATCAATAAAATAAAAGTCTATCAACAACTAAAAAAAATTTTTTTTTTTTAAATTGAGACTGATTTGCCAAATGCTTTTTCAACATCTATGGAAATGATCATTTGCTTTTCACCCTAGATCCATTAATGAAGAATTTTTTATTAATAGATTTCTTAATATTGAATTACCTTGGAATTTCTGAAACAACTATCACTTGGTTGCTATGTACATTGAAATATACTTTCTTCTAGTAATACAGAATAAACATTTATTTCCTTTTAATTAAAGAATTTCAGAATTTTTTTTTGTATCTATACAAAAAAAGAGAGAGAAAGATCTGTCAACCTATCATCAGTCACTGCCAGTGGTAGCAAAAGAAAAAAAAATTTCTTTTCTGAGGAAGGGTTCTTTTTTGAGCATTATTATGAATCCAAGTATTATTGAGCATTATCATGAATCTATTCAATGTTTTTTAGTTACAGTAATATTTTTTCTTTTTCTGTTTTTGTAATGGGAATTGAACCCAGGGGCACTTTACCACTGAGCTACTTACCTACTCTTTTTTATATTGAGAGAGGGTCTCTCTCAATTGCTCAGTTGCTGTGTCTGGCCTCAAACTTTTGGTCCTCCTGCCCTGATCTGGTGAGTCCCTGGGATTACAGGCATGCATTGCTGCACATGCTCATTTTAAGTTTCTGATGTTCAAAGTACAACTTCAACTCCTTTGTTTCTTAACATTACTCCTTTAGTCTCTAAAAGAAACTTTATGCATTTTAAGGATTCCTGGACCCTTTTAATGGAGATCATTAATCTGGTAGCTGGGAGTGCTCATACATATTGTATTGTCATTGTTTCGAGGCCCTTCAGGATTAAGAAATATAATTTTTAAGTTTCACCTTAATAAAGTTTATTTTTAAAAAATATGTATGTACACACACTCACTCCAATTCAGAATAACAGGATAGAAACTCCTTTAGTGTAACAAAATCTTTATATGAAATATTCATTCAGTCTCCTTTTAACAACTATAAGGGATAGGAATATTTATTCTGTGTGTATTTTTTACTTTTTTTTTCATTTTTTAAAAAATCTTTCATGGAAAAAAAAAAAAAAGCTATGACCCCAAACCGGAATTGCCAAACACACCTACAAGGAAAATGGCAGGCACATCTAGTTTGGGCATAGATAACATGAAAGATGCAGACTGGATAATGTAAGAACAAAAACAACTCAGTTTTAGTGCATTGGTAGGCCAAAGGCTTACACAATGGGTATCTGACTCTTAAACATCACTAAATTGATCCAAGAAGAAATCAATGAAAATTTTTCTACTTACTTCATTGAAATATTACATGATATAAGCAATATAACTTTAAAATAATGAGTTCATATTGATAATTTTGTATCAAACACAATGTGTCAGGATTCTTATCTAATTTCCCTGATT
This sequence comes from Sciurus carolinensis, assembly GCF_902686445.1. NCBI lineage: Eukaryota > Metazoa > Chordata > Mammalia > Rodentia > Sciuridae > Sciurus > Sciurus carolinensis. The sequence continues at coordinate 63,474,015 of NC_062215.1, read as the reverse complement.
TTATATTTGTATTTCTTTTTTATCTTATACTGAAAGTCTTGGTTCCTAACAACATATAAATATATAAAATAGCTTCAAAATAATAATGCCAGCAAGCATACTGATAACAAATATACTAAATGAGGTTTTAGATTTACCTGAAGCTTTATTTGGTCCTTAGACTATATCCCACTAAGTATCTGTGTATGAAAAATGATGCCATACAAAATCAGGCTTTAATTTCTTTTATACCAGAGAAACTCTTTTTTTAAACCATGACTCAAAACCATAAAAATAATGATAAATTTGATTACATAAAAGTTAAAAGCTTTTTGCTTGGCAAATTGAGTCACAACTACTGAAGTGCAAAAACACTGAAAGACAATCTGTAAATAAATGAGCATGACTGTGTTCCAATGAAAGTTTATTTATGGATACTGAATTTGAATTTCATATCATCTTTCCATGCCACAAAATATTATTCTTCATTTGATTTTTTAAAAACTATTTTTAAATGTAACAACCACTCTGAGATTTTGAGCCATAAAAAAAACAGGGAGTGGGAGCTGGGGTTGTGGCTCAGTGGTAGCATGCTCACCTAGCACATGTGAGGCCCTGGGTTCGATCCTCAGCACCACATAAAAATAAATTTTTTTTTTAAAAAGGGAAAGGTATTGTGTCCACCTACAACTAAGAAAAAAATATTAAAAAAAAAAGGCAGTGGACCAGATTTGGTTTGCTAACCCCTGGTCCAAATAATATCTACCCCACCTCTTCTAGATCTAGAAAGCAATATACTTTGAATTTCTGAACTTCTTCCCAAATCTTCATATTTTCTTTTGAATGCTTTCTGGCATGAATCCTATACATTTATGAAGGAACCTAAAATTCTTTGTGACTTGTTTTAGGGTCCTTCCTATATGAAAAACAACTAATTAGAAACTTTAGCATAATAATTTTTGGGGGGATGGGGAGCAATGCTAGGGATTGAGCCCAGGGTATTGCATATACTAGGCAAGTGTTCTATCACTGAACTACATGCATCCCCAGCCCCTAATAATTCTTTTGTAATTAGATATATATATGTCACTCTGGAACACAGGGATACATGTACAGAATTCTTATTTTCTTTTATGTTTGGGTGTGAACTTTTTAAAAAGTTTTCATTGTAGATGGACACAATACCTTTATTTTATTTATTTATTTATTTGTTTATTTTTATGTAGTGCCTCACACATACTATGCAAGCACTCTACCACTGAGCTACAACTCTAGCCCTTATAATTTTTATTTTCAAGTAAAGCAGCGTTTCTAAGACTGTAATTGCATATCAAGGACATCAAAATCATCTAGGTACTTGGTTAAATGTACAGATTCCACCTACAGGGCCCTGGGTTCCATCCCAGCACTGAAACAAAAAAGTGCATATTACTGGATTATTACTCAGACCTCCTGAATCAGAACCTATAGGAATGCATTTACACAAATTCCACAGGAGTTTGTTATGCATACTAAAATTATCAAATTCAAGAGAAACCAAATTAAGGAAGTTTTAGTACTAATGGAAAGTTCCATCGGCATGCAGGAAGCAGTATCACTGAATTTAATAAATAGCTTAAGGAACATTTCTACTCACCATCTGTTCTTACAGAGCAATATATTAGGTTACATTTAGATATATTTCTAAAAAAAGAAACACAATTTGGGAACTGGTGTCAAGATTCTAAACCAATATCCCTGCCCTTCTCTTCCTTCCCTTCCTCTTTTTCTTTCTTTTTTTTTCTTTCTTTCTGTACTAGGGATTGAACCTGGGGCCCTTAACCACTAAGCCATATCCTCAGTCCTTTTTTTATTTTATTTTGAGACAGGGTCTTGCTAAATTGCTGAGGCTGACTTGAACTCACAATTCTCTTTCCTCAACCTCCCAAGCAGCTGGTGTTATAGGCTTGGGCCACATTTTTTCAATAATGTTTCCTGAATTGGGAGTTTGAATTCTTAGGATCATTTGAGAGTCACAACTTTAGTTTCTATTGGTGAACACTTGTAGAAATTTCACAGAAGAGTTCATCAAAGATGCTTTGTTTATCTGGATTGTTAGGATTAAGGTTTCATCTCTCTAATGAAAATCCAAGATTTATATGTCATCAGATGACCATTTCAGGAACTTGCAGAATATTCAGAAATTCTAGGATGCTTTACAACAGCATGTACTGTTCCCAGTGTCTACTAACTTAAAGCTTGTATATCCAGCAGTTTTAGTAAAAATAGCCCCACTTTAGAATTCTTTGACCTGTATCATTGTGTCATTTTCAGTTCATTATAGAACATTGGAGAAGTCCATTCACTTTAGAAATGAGCATTTTCCTTATTTATATTCAGTGTAAAAAGACAAAATTTTTATTGGTTTGTCAAGACTCTGTCTTCTGTTAATAATGTTAAAAGTTGCCTCTACTTGATCAAAAAGTTTTTTTGGTTTTTTTTTGAGGTGCTGGGGATTGAACCCTGGACCTTGTGTTTGATAGGCAAGCACTCTACGAACCTGAGCTATATCCCCAGCCCCCAATCAAAAACTTTTTGTCTGTCTGCTTCCCAAGACAAAAAGGATTCATTCATTTCTGTTTGGCATCTTATAACAATAGACAGAGAAGACACTGCTTAGTTATTTGGAATAATTTTTATAGTGGTAGTCACTTAACTAAAAAATACATCACTGCTGTTTGTAGGGTTTCCATACCATATAATTTACAGCTTTTCAGTGGGGTTCCTGAAAGATAGGTATGGAATCAAAGTGAATTTTAATTTCTTTACACATGAAATTTTGCACAACTGTAAAGTAGATTAAGTTTGCTCTTCTACATGTCTTCTTCCCTCTTGGTATCTTTTCCTTTTGACAGATTCTTCCAGTACTTTGGCATGCATATTTGAAAGGTCCTTATTACCTGACTGTGAATTGATAATGAAAAATATTTGTTCTTAAAAATAAGATTATATGCTGGGCATGGTGGCGCACACCTGTAATCCCAGCAACTCGAAAGGCTAAGACAGGAGAATTGCAAGTTCAAGGCCAACCTCAGCAATTTATCACAGCCTTCAACAACTTAGTGAGACTCTGTCTCAAAATAAAAAAATAAAAAGAGCTGGGAATGTGACTCAGTAGTAAAGTGCCTCTGGGTTAAATCCCAAGTACAAAAAAAAAATTATGAACTTTTAATAACTTGCTTACGATAATGGCTACATATACTGATATATGCATTAAAATTATAAAAGTAGGCATTAAAAGGTTTAATTTTACTGTGTGATTTTTTTAAATAAAAATTTAAATAATAAGGGAAGATTATTAATTTTAGACTTTTGGACTATTTCAGAGAAACAAGGTCTATTACACTATAAATGTCCTCTCTTTTCTCTGCCAGTTCTGACATGGAAGATCCTAGAATGAGAATTCAAATGAGCCAGGAAATAGGTCTAAAGAGACCCCAAACAAAAACTTGGATCTTTTCATATGTGATGCATACCCATGGTTTGGAAATAATTGTGATCCTTGAATCTGTTGCTTATTTTGTAGTCACTAAAGGATCTGTGCTGCATCTTAAGATATGTTTTGGGCATTATTTCCAGTGACTCCTCTTTATTAACCTATGTATTAATACTAAAACATTTGATCCACAAAGAGAAAGAATCATGAAGAGGAATTCCAAAGTATTGCTTTCTCTATCACAGTTGCATAGAAGAGAAGAATAAATCAGTATAAATGCTCAGACATTAAGATGTACAAACCAGGTAAAATTTAAAAGAGGAAGAGACACATGCCTTTTTTTTATTATAATTCTCTGCAGATTAATGCACGTATGGTGTTCAAGGAACTCATACAGACTATGTGCCAAAATCCATTGTGTGTATGTTTCTGTTGGAATGTGTTATCTGCAAAAGGTTCTAAGATTTACTTTAAAGTACTTTGTATTTACAGGGGGAAAAAAAAAAACTAAAAATGTCTAACTCATCCTTACAAGTTGCCAGCACCGGGACTTGGCAAGCCAGAAAGTATGTTTCATCCTTGATAGGGTTTTCCTCAGTTGCCAGGAGACAGTGGCTTCCTAGACAGCTGTCTGCTCACTCTCCACACCAGCTGCCACCCTTTTACTGAGCCAAACCCTTGTGCTAAACTTATGCTAGGAAATCCGGCAAGTACTTCTCCACAGGTGATATGGTAATATTAATTACCTTGTCAGTCTGCACCAAATTATCAAGATTACATTAATCCAGTAAAGCATATTATGCCAAAAGTGAGTCAATAGATATTTTTTGTAGTATTTAAGTGACTATTATATCTAATAGCATGTGTAGGACTTTATATAAGTAGCTTCTAATTTTTTTCGACCTTCAATAATAATTTATATACACTAACTAGTTTCATTTTTGCCTCTGAGTGATACTTATGTGTGTATTTATCCATTATTAAGTACTTAGAAATTATTCTTTATATGAACTGAGAAATCATGGTCTCCTTAGATGACGTCCCAATATTCTGTACTCCACCCTGCAACTTGATGTTGAATGAATCTCTAACCTGCTCCTGTGATATAGAACAATCCTAATGTCAAAGAGACTGAGGTAAAGTTCAGAGTCAAGTTCTCTAGCTAAACCTGGGTTCCTGGTATAATGCCTGACAAGGTGTGGTTGATCCAAAGTAGAAACACCCAAGACTTTCCAATTCTTAGGATTTATCATGTAATTCTATTAATTCATTTTTAAACTGTCTAGTTACTGATATTCTCAAAAAGAAGATAGATTTTGCTTGTTCATTAAAGATGGTTTTCTAATGACTGAAGACCTTACATCCAACTGCCTTGATTTTTACATCTGCTGTCCTACTTCAGTCCAATGCCATCAAATCAGATGCCTCCCAGTCCCCCCACCACACCCCTGTGGGGAATATCCTCACTGTGGTGGCCTCTGTCCTGTTCATACTTCTCCAGGAAGGTGGCTCAATTAGAATTCAACCACCCATTTAGAAATAGGACATCCTCTCCATCGAGGTCAGATTACAGCAGACAGTGATAGTGAACTTAGCCCACCAAGCCTTGACGACTGCCCTGGCCAGAGACACTGCATTCTTTATGTACATAATTTTTACTATCTCACACATGTCACCCAACAATATTACCAGTCAAGCGTCCTCTCCTGGAATCCAGAGTGCCAGTTTTCTTTATCTAAAAAATTCTTCTCAAGATGGCTAATTTCTCCTTGTCTTTTAAAACTATATTCAAATACCACTTCCTCTGGGATACCTTCTGTCACATCTGGTCTCTATTAGGTACTCTTTCTATATATTTCTGAAGCACCTGTAGACTCATGTCAGTCCTTAGTATACTGCAATGTAATTGTTATTTACCTTCCCATAATCTCTTTGAAGACAAGGACTATTTTCTATAATACCAATATTTAAAACTGAGCATGTACTTGAGGAATCATGGCTCATTAAGTGCTTTTTAGATAAATGAGTTAATAATTTGAACTTATTGAGGAGTTCTCTTTACTCAGCATTTATTATGTAACTATTGAGTGCTCAATTTTGAGCTATACTTTATGGGAAAAATACAAAATTTGACTCTTATTATCAAAACCTTACATCTTCTAGTTGAGGAAATATGACTAAACTACATCCAAGGTCATCAAAACAGTCATTCATGTATATATTCTCCCTATTCCATATGTTTCTCAACCTTTCCAATAAATGGTACTTACCAAGATCACAATGTTCTCCGTGCTTTAGGACCAATAACAAGATTGCAATCCTTATTTTACTTGACCACTTAGCAATATTCATTGGTGATGATTATTTCTTTTCCTTTTTTTTCAGTGATGCGGTTCAAATTGAGGGCCTTGGCGAGCACTATACCACTGATCTCCAGCCCAGTGATGATTTTCTATCCTGAAATATTTTGCCCCTTCTCTTCCATCATGTCATACCGTTCTAGTTTTCCTTTTATTTCTCTGTTTGTTGCTTCTGAGTATCTTTGATAGATCATTCTTTTATTGTTTTTAAAAATATTTTTAGTTGTAGATGGACAGGATATCTTTATTTATTTATTTTATGTGCTGCTGAGATTCATACTCAGTGCCTCACACATGCTAGGCAAGCACTCTATCACTGAGCCACAATCCCAGCCCGACAGATCATTCTTTGCTACCTGATCTTCAAATAGTAAGACTCCATAAGACATGGCAGTTGACTTTATTCTTCTGTCACTCTATGACCCATCCCTGATTGTTCTCATCCAAGCACCTGACTTCATTTTCCATCTTTATATCTACAACTTTTAGATTTATATCTCTAACCCAATCATCATTGAGCTGTATACTAGTGCATCCAATTACCTATTCAAAATCTGCACTTGATATTTCACAAGCACCTTAATTTCAACAAGTCATTGTCTACATGGTCATCCATTCATCCAGATCCTTAAGCCAAAACCCAAGGTATCAACCTTGGATACCTTCTGCTTCTCACTGCTCATTTCTAGGTAATTATTAGGTCCCAGTAATTTTGTCTCCTTTCTCATTTTTTTTTTCATTTCCAACTTTCCCCCTAGTCTAGGCTACTGTCTCTCACCTGTACTCATGCAATAAATAGTATTTTTTAAATATAGCTTTATTTTGTTTATTTATTCATTTATTTATTTATTATGTGGTACTGAGGATTGAACCCAGTGCTTTATGCTTGCTAGGCTATCACTCTACCACTAAGCTACAACTCCAACCCCTCATGTAATAGTCTTCAAATTGGTATGTTTACAGCTTCTTTTGCCCTCTTCCAGTCTATTCTTTTGTCTGTAACTGGAATGATTTTTTAAAAAGGTAATCTTATCATTTTGTTCCCCAAAGCAAAATCTTTTAATTGGTCCATCTACTTTTAGAATAAAGATCAACATTCTTAACTAGGCCCATAAGAACTTCCTTGTCTGGCCTGGCTCTTACCTCTTTTCTCACACTCTACACTCCAGGTACACTGGATTTATTTCAGTTCTTCAAGCATCCTGTGCTTCTTCCTACCTCAGTGTCTTTACATATGGCAGTCCCTCTGTCTGTATCACTTTTCTCCTCTTCACTTTATCTTACCAAGCCTTTAGAGTTCAGTACTGATAGTACTTTATTGTGAACTGGGATCGTACCTTCCTTACATGCTCTCAGTATCCAATGTTCCTCCTTTATTGAACTAATTGCAATTGTAATGGTTGTTTCGCCTGCTATCATATAAGCAGGAACTATGTCTACCATATTCAGCATTGACTCCCAGTATCTAATGCCATGTGAAGATGCTCAGTGTTAAATTAATTAATTAATGTATTGCAATCTGGTTTCTACTTTCAGAATGCAAATTTTTTTAATTTTTGAGGTTTTCTTGGGGGGTGGTTAGATATATAAAATTATTATGAGATATGTTTTAACAAGTGATGGATGACTATAGAAGAGTCGCCTTATTTTCACACTTCCCTTAATTTGAAGTTATTGAATACTTAATTTTTAAGTCTTTGGATTATATCATAGATACTTAATGAGGATCTTGTGATAAATGTTCTTCATCATTTAAAAAAATTCCAAATAGAGGGCTGGGGTTGTGGTTCAGTGGTAGAGCACTTGCCTGGCATGTGTGATGCCCTGGGTTCAATTTTCAGTGCCACATAGAAAGAAAGAAAGAAAGGAAGGAAGGAAGGAAGGAAGGAGTCCATTTTCAACTAAAAAATTTTTTTAAAAATCCTAGTTGTCATTGACTAACCAATTATTTAGATTTTTCCTAAGACATTGTAGGAATCCTCATTTATAGTAAGATATATGTTGAATAAGCAAAAAGAAACTAAGAATTAACTAAGCATAATGGTAAAGTAGACACATATAATATATTGGATTTTCTTATGGAATACTTAGTATGGGAACAATATAGTCATACTCCCAGAATGGCAAGAAGTCTAGTTTAATTTTATGGAAAAAAAAAAAAAAAAACCACAACGCAGGATTGAGTTTATTAACTTGCCAAGCAAGGGAATACATACAAGTGAATCATTCACTGAATAGTTTTTAGAGGGGGGGAATTCAAGGTTTTTTAATTGTTAGGAAGGGAATTACATTATGGTGTAAGAATTAAAAACTATCACACGTGGACAGAGTGAGTCCATTCATAGGTCTGTATATGATTGATTAAAACAAGTGCCATTTTTTAGCAAAGAGGAGTTTTTAGATAGGTCCAATAATGTTCTAGTATACTGAGGTCACTCAAAGTTCATGGTAAGTTATCCACTTAACCTGGTTAGAATCAGTTTTTAATGAAATTCAACATTCAATTTTAATATAATCTAGGCAAATGTTGCTTTAAGTGAAAGCTTTTCCTTGTACAACTTGAATGGATAGACAGAATTTGGATTGTCACAACCAGGATGGGGAAGAATTTTTGCTTCTACTCTTTAATCAGGCATATTTACACTGTGCTTTTCTTTAAAAACACATGTTATTTTGAGTAAACTTTTATTAGTTAGTTTTTCTGCATAAAAAAATTACCCCAAGTGAATGGCTTAAAGCAATACCATTTATTTGTCCATGATTTTGTGGATTGGTAACTCTGGGTTAAGTTCATGACTCATATCTACCTCACATGTTATTGATTAGACTTCTTATGCATTGCAGTAAGATGGAAATTGATGGCCTTGATCATTTTTCTAGTGGTTGGCTATTTGCAAGAGTAATGGAAGTAACTGGATCATCATCTAGAAGGCTAAGCTAGGCTTATTTCCAAGGTGTGAAAGGGCTCCCAAATTTAATAAAAGAAGACAAACCCCAATGGTTAAGTACTTTTCAGCTTTCTGCTTGCATCCTGTTTTCCAGTGGCTTATTATATGTCACATGACAACAGGCATAAGGAATGCAAAAATAGACTCCACTTCTTCATAGGAGTAGCTGCAGAGTTGCATTGCACCCAAAGAGTTATACATCCAAGAATGTGAAGAAATCTGTTACATTTTTTTAACTACCACACTGAAGATTCTCCTCCCTTCCAGTTCCCTTAAATGGAGACTTATATTTAGAATTTGCTTGTAAGTTATATCTTTTCTATACTGCCCAAAGTTAAAAGTTTTGGATGCTATAGAATTCTGTTGCTTTGATATAAACATCCTCATGCAATAATGCAGGCTACAGAAGAGAAGTGTTATTCATTTCCTGAACGAGTAACACAATTTGAAATCCATTTAGATTATATTTGAAAGGGTATGTACAATGACTCTGAGGCACAAAACAAGACTTTGTTTCTAAATGGGGGCATCAGTATATAGGAGGAAATGCTATCTCAGCTGAGACCTACAGCATGTGGAAGATCTAGTCAGGCAAATAAAGGGAGAAAAATATTTCAAGCAGATGAAAATATGATAGAAGACCAATTTGTGAATTCACTTTTGTGTCACATGAGAATCCAGGAACACCCGGTGCTTATTACACTATACTGTTTACTAATCTGTTCTGCCATTGGACCTTAAGGTTAATAATGGCAGAATCCATAGGTTAAAATGGTAGAATCCATAATGCCCAATAAATGTTTGTGTAATGAGCAAATAACTTATTGAATAAGTGAATGCACAATGAGCAAAAGCTGGGTGTAAGGGATAGGTACAGAATAGAAAACCATGTAGGAATGAAGATGAAAATTGAAGACAATGCTATGCAGAGAGAGGAAGAAAGAGAAAACAGCAGAGGGAGAAGGAGTAGAGAAAGGGCAGAATGAGAGACAAGCAGAAGGGACTGGGAGGTTTGGCTGCTTAGAAGTGGCATCAGAGGAACTTAGCACGTCCTTTAAAATACCAATTAATCTTTCAGCAGCTCAGACATAGGATCTTCTGTACTATTAAGCTGCTTGCCTGCTTTTGTTTTCAAACTTCAAAGGTTATTTTTGAATACTTATTTTCCTAGAGAATTCTGAAGTCCTTCTGTGGGTAAAAGTAATAACTTTAATTTCAATAATTTCTTTTGGATTATTAGAGGCATACAATTTACCAGTTCTTTTTTTTTTTTATATATATATTTTTTTTAATTATAAAATTGTAAACAAATGGGATACATGTTGTTTCTCTGTCTGTACATGGCGTAAAGGCATACCATTTGTGTAATCATAAATCTACATAGGGTAATGTTGTTTGATTCATTTTGCCATTTTTTCCCCTTCCCCCCCTCCCCTCCCACCCTTCCCCTCCATCTATACAGTCCTTCCTTCCTCCATTCCTGCCCCCCCTCCCTAAACCCAACTCCAACCCCAACACTAACCCTTCCCACCCCCCATTATGTGTCATCATCCACTTATTAGCGATATCATTCTTCCCTTGGTTTTTTGAGATTGGCTTATCTCACTTAGCATGATATTCTCCAGTTTCATCCATTTGCCTGCAAATGCCATAATTTTATCGTTCTTTATGGCTGAGTAATATTCCATTGTATATATACATACCACATTTTCTTTATCCATTCATCAATTGAAGGACATCTAGGTTGGTTCCACAATCTGGCTATTGTGAACTGAGCAGCTATGAACATTGATGTGGCTGTATCTCTGTAATATGCTGATTTTAAGTCCTTTGGGTATAGGCCAAGGAGTGGGATAGCTGGGTCAAATGGTGTTTCCATTCCAAGTTTTCTAAGGAATCTCCACACTGCTTTCCAGAGTGGCTGCACTAATTTGCAGCCCCACCAGCAATGTAAGAGTGTACCTTTCTCCCCACATCCTCGCCAACACCTGTTGTTGGTTGTATTCTTGATAATTGCCATTCTAATTGGGGTGAGATGGAATCTTAGGGTGGTTTTGATTTGCATTTCTCTTATTACTAGAGATGTTGAACATTTTTCCATATGTTTGTTGATTGCTTGTATATCTTCTTCTGTGAAGGGTCTATTCATTTCCTTAGCCCATTTGTCGATTGGATTATTTACATTCTTGGTGTAGAGTTTTTTGAGTTCTTTATAGATTCTGGAGATTAGCGCTCTATCTGAAGTATGATTGGCAAAGATTTTCTCCCACTCTGTAGGCTCTTTCTTTGCATTGCTGATAGTTTCCTTTGCTGACAGAAAGCTTTTTAGTTTGAATCTATCCCAGTTATTAATTCTTGCTTTTATTTCTTGTGCTATGGGAGTCCTGTTGAGGAAGTCTGGTCCTAAGCCGACATGTTGAAGCTCTGGACCTACTTTTTCTTCTATAAGATGCAAGGTCTCTGGTCTGATTCCGAGATCCTTAATCCATTTTGAGTTTAGTTTCGTGCATGGTGAGAGATATGGGTTTAGTTTCATTCTGTTGCATATGGATTTCCAATTCTCCCAGCACCATTTGTTGAAGAGGCTATCTTTTCTCCATTGCATATTTTTGGCCCCTTTGTCTAGTATGAGAAAATTGTATTTATTTGGGTTTGTGTCCGTGTCCTCTATTCTGTACCATTGATCCACCTGTCTATTTTGGTACCAATACCATGCCGTTTTTGTTACTATTGCTTTGTAGTAGAGTTGAAGATCTGGTATTGCGATACCCCCTGCTTCACTCTTTCTGCCAAGGATTGCTTTAGCTATTCTGGGTTTTTTATTCTTCCAGATGAATTTCATAATTGCTTGCTCTATTTCTGTAAGGTACATCATTGGGATTTTAATTGGAATTGCATTGAATCTGTATAGCACTTTTGGTAGTATGGCCATTTTGACAATATTAATTCTTCCTATCCAAGAACATGGGAGATCTTTCCATCTTCTAAGGTTTTCTTTAATTTCTTTCTTTAGTGTTCTGTAGTTCTCATTGTAGAGGTCTTTCACCTCTTTTGTGAGATTGATTCCCAAATACTTTATTTTTTTCGAAGCTATTGTGAATGGGGTAGTTTTCCTAATTTCTCTTTCTGAAGATTCATCGCTTATATATAAAAATGCCTTCGATTTATGTGCATTGATCTTATATCCCGCTACTTTACTGAATTCACTTATGAGATCTAAAAGTTTTCTGGTGGAATTTCCTGGTTCCTCTAAGTATACCATCATATCATCAGCAAATAGGGATAGTTTGAGTTCTTCTTTTCCTATTCGTATCCCTTTAATTTCTTTGGTCTGTCTAATTGCTCTGGCTAGAGTTTCAAGGACGATATTGAATAGAAGTGGTGAAAGAGGGCATCCCTGCCTTGTTCCAGTTTTTAGAGGGAATGCTTTCAGTTTTTCACCATTTAGAATGATATTAGCAATGGGTTTAGCGTAGATGGCCTTTACAATGTTAAGGAATGTTCCCACTATCCCTATTTTTTCTAGTGTTTTGAGCATGAAGGGGTGCTGTATTTTATCAAATGCTTTTTCTGCATCTATGGAAATAATCATGTGATTCTTGACTTTAAGTCTATTGATATGGTGAATTACATTTATTGATTTTCTGATGTTGAACCAACCTTGCATCCCTGGGATGAAACCCACTTGATCATGGTGCACTATCTTTTTAATATGTTTTTTTATGCGATTTGCTAAAATTTTGTTTAGAATTTTTGCGTCGATGTTCATTAAGGATATTGGTCTGAAATTTTCTTTCCTCGATGTGTCTCTGTCTGGTTTAGGAATCAGGGTAATATTGGCTTCATAGAATGAGTTTGGGAGAGTTCCCTCCTCTTCTATTTTCTGGAATACTTTGAGAAGTATTGGAATGAGTTCTTCTTTAAAAGTTTTGTAGAACTCGGCTGAGAACCCATCTGGTCCTGGACTTTTCTTTGTTGGTAGGCTTTTGATGACTTCTTCTATTTCATTACTTGAAATTGGTCTATTTAAATTGTGTATGTCCTCCTCGTTCAGTTTAGGCAATTCATATGTCTCTAGAAACCTGTTGATGTCTTCGAAATTTTCTATTTTGTTGGAGTATAGGTTTTCAAAATAGCTTCTAATTATGTTTTGTATTTCGGTTGTGTCTGTTGTGATATTTCCTTGTTCATTCCGAATTTTAGTGATTTGGGTTTTCTCTCGTCTTCTCTTTGTTAGTGTGGCTAAAGGTTTATCAATTTTGTTTATTTTTTCGAAGAACCAACTATTTATTTTGTCAATTTTTTGTATTGTTGCTTTCGTTTCAATTTCGTTGATTTCAGCTCTCAGTTTGACTATTTCCTGTCTTCTACTACTTTTGGTGTTGGTCTGTTCTTCTTTTTCTAGGGCTTTGAGCTGTAGTGTTAGGTCATTTATTTTTTGAGTTTTACTTCTTTTATTAAATGCGCTCCATGAAATAAATCTTCCTCTAAGTACCGCTTTCATGGTGTCCCAGAGATTTTGATATGTTGTTTCTTTGTTCTCGTTTACCTCTAAGAATTTTTTAATTTCCTTCCTAATATCTTCTGTTATCCATTCATCATATAATAGCATATTGTTTAGTCTCCAGGTGTTGGAGTAATTTCTGTTTTTTACTCTTTCATTTATTTCTAATTTCAATCCATTATGATCTGATAGAATACAAGGTAGTGTCTCTATCTTCTTGTATTTGCTGACATTAGCTTTGTGGCATAATATATGGTCTATTTTAGAGAAGGATCCATGTGCTGCTGAGAAGAAAGTGTATTCGCTCTTGGTTGGATGGTATATTCTATAAATGTCTGTTAAGTCTAAATTATTGATTGTGTTATTGAGATCTATGGTTTCTTTGTTCAATTTTTGTTTGGAAGATCTGTCCAGTGGTGAAAGAGGCGTGTTAAAATCACCTAGTATTATTGTGTTATGGTCTATTTGGTTTCTAAAATTGAGAAGGATTTGTTTAACATACATGGATGAGCCACTGTTTGGGGCATAGATGTTTATGATTGTTATATCTTGCTGATTTATGCTTCCCTTAAGCAGTATGAAATGTCCTTCTTTATCCCTTCTAACTAATATTGGCTTGAAGTCCACATTATCTGAAATGAGGATGGATACTCCAGCTTTTTTGCTGAGCCCATGTGCATGGTATGTTTTTCCCCATCCTTTCACCTTTAGTCTATGGGTATCTCTTTCTATGAGGTGAGTCTCTTGCAGGCAACATATTGTTGGATCTTTCTTTTTAATCCAATCTGCCAGTCTATGTCTTTTGATTGATGAATTCAGGCCATTAACATTCAGGGTTATTATTGAGATATGATTTGTATTCCCAGTCATTTGGTTCATATTTAAAATTTTTGACACATCTTGGTTCCTCCTTTATTTGACAGTTCCTTTAGGATAATTCCTCCCTTTGCTGATTTGCTTCTTTGTTTTTTATCTCTTCCTCATGAAATATTTTGCTGAGAATGTTCTGTAATGCTGGCTTTCTTTTTGTAAATTCTTTTAGCTTTTGTTTATCGTGGAATGATCTTATTTCATCGTCAAATTTGAAGGTAAGTTTTGCTGGGTATAAGATTCTTGGTTGGCATCCATTTTCTTTCAGAGCTTGAAAAATGTTGTTCCAGGCCCTTCTAGCTTTTAGGGTCTGGATTGAAAAATCTGCTGATATCCGTATTGGCTTCCCCCTGAATGTAATTTGGTTCTTTTCTCTCACAGCCTTTAAAATTCTGTCTTTATTTTGTATGTTAGGTATTTTCATTATAATGTGCCTTGGTGTGGGTCTGTTGTAATTTTGTGTATTTGGAGTCCTATAAGCCTCTTGGACTTGATTTTCCATTTCATTCTTCAGATTTGGGAAATTTTCTGATATTATTTCTTCAAATAGATTGTTCATTCCTTTGGTTTGTTTCTCTAAACCTTCCTCAATCCCAATAATTCTCAAATTTGGCCTTTTCATGATATCCCATAGTTCTTGGAGATTCTGTTCATGATTTCTCACCATCTTCTCTGTTTGTTCAACTTTGTTTTCGAGGTTAAATATTTTGTCTTCAATATCTGAAGTTCTGTCTTCCAGCTGTTCTATCCTATTGGTTATGCTTTCTATGGAGTTCTTAATTTGGTTTATTGTTTCCTTCATTTCAAGGATTTCTGTTTGGTTTTTTTTCAATATCTCTAACTCTTTCTTGAAATGATCTTTTGCTTCCTGAATTTGCTCTGTTAGCTGTCGATTGGTGCGATCGTTCAATGCCTGCATTTGCTCTTTCATCTCATCGTTTGCTTCCCTAATCATTTTAATTATGTACATTCTGAACTCCCTTTCTGTCATTTCTTCTGCCATGCTGTCGTTGGATTTTATTGATGTAACATCTAGATTTGTTTGGGGCATTTTCTTCCCTTGTTTTCTCATATTGTTCAGGGATCAGTGGGTCATTAAGATATTGCAGATTTCCTCTATCAACTTACAATGTCCCTGAAGATTGCTAGTATATCCCCTCTTATCCTTCAGTAGTCTGAAGTCTTGGAGGAGGTTGATAATGCAGAGCTCCACGAAGAAGCTGCCTCTCTAGGTGTGGTAACCCTCAGGTGGCGTATATTCCCTGCTAGTGGGCGGAGGTGCCTCCACTTGTTGACCAATGGTCATCCAATGGGGAAGTAGACTGTGGGCTGAGGCAAGGCCTGTTTGTGCCTATGTCTCTGGCTTTACCGTCCCTGTGGGAAAACCTCCCCCGGCCGGGAAGAGTCACTCGGTGGGGACGTCTCGCTAGTCAGTTGCCCTCCTAGAGGTTCCCCTCAATCTACAACTACCTCCTGGGCTGGGCTGTCTTCTTCTGCAATGATCCCAGGGGCCCGGACCTACGTCCTGGGCCTGGGAGCCTCACCCTTCGCAGGCGAGTCTCCTTAGGCTGCCTCTCCCAGAGAATCTGCCCGCAGCCCTGGAAACTTCGCTCCGCCCCTAGGCGTGTCTCTGTGCGGCTCTTCCAGCAAGAAGCCACCTAGCTCCTGGGACCCTGCTCTGCACCAATCGCCTGGCTATGCAGCCCCTCCCCTGAGCCACCACCTGGAGCCCCGTACAATAGCTCGGAGACACAGAGACCCGCCACACACCTCCTCCTCCGGACAGCCGCCCAGTTTCCGACGCAGTCACTAGGAATCCAAACAACTCACTTCGGGTCTCCTCCTCCCGCCAACCACCCGTAGCCCTAGGCAGTCACTCCAAGTCCAAGTGACCCGCCCTGTTCCTCCTCCTCCTCCTTGGGGTGGCCCCCCAGGTGTTCAGGAACGGTGGCTCCGAGACCAGGTGACTCACCACGCTCCTCCTCCAGGCAGGCCACCGGTGTTCAGGAGCAGTTGCTTTTAGTCCAATCAGCTCACCACTCGCCTCTTCCTCTGGCAACCGCCTGTGGTTCTGATGCAGTCACTCCCAGGCTAAGCGTCCCACCGCTCTCCTCCTCCAGGCAGGCCACCAGTGTTCTGGAGCAGCTGCTCCGAGTTCAAACAGCTCCTCACGCAGCTCCTCCTTTGGCAACCGCCCGCAGCTCTGATGCAGCCACTCCCAGGTCAAGCAACACGCCGCGCTCCTCCTCCTCCTCCGGGCAACCTCCCGGCACTCAGGAGCGCTCGCTCTGGGTTCAAACAGTTTACCACGCAGCTCCTCTTCTGGCAACCGCCTGTGGTTCTGATGCAGTCACTCCCAGACCAAGCGTCCCGCCGCGCTCCTCCTCTTCCTCCGGGCAGTCCCCCGGCGCTCAGGAGTGCCCACTCTGAGTTCAAACAGCTCACCACGCAGCTCCTCCTCTGGCAACCACCCGTGGCTCTGATGCAGTCACTCCTAGACCCAAGCGATCCGCCGGGCCTCTCCTCCTCCTCCGGGGAATTCCCCGGTGTTTGGAAGCGGTCACTCTGGGTCCAAATAGCTCGCCACGCAGCTCCTCCCCAGGCAGCCACCCGGAGCCCCAGCGGCTGCTCGAGTCCAAGCGCTATGCTGAGCCGCCTCCTCTACGATGATCCCAGTTGTCCGTGTTTACCGCTCCAGCGGGGGGAGGGGCGTCTCGCCGGGCAACTCCACTTCACAAATTCCCTGCGTTCCGGGGCTACCGCCCCATCCGGGACGCCTCCCCAACAGGAGAGACTCACCCGGCAGCTTTGAGTTGGTCCCAAGTCTCTCACTATCTCCTCTTTTGAATCTTGCGTCCTGGAGCAGCGTGAAATGCAGCCGCCCTCTAGTCCGCCATCTTGGCCCCAATTTACCAGTTCTTACTGAAAATTCCTTTGTGTTTCAAAATCTGTCAGATTATCTTAGTCTTTCTTGTTTGAAAGATAAAGATCTGCTTCAAACATTGTTGGATAAAAAATTGCACTTAAAACTAGCAGTTGATTTTATTACTCTTAGTCATTTGATTTTGTTTCAATCAAAAATAGTGTTTTTTTAAGTCCTAATAGGTATGATTAACATAGGAACAATTAAAATCACAGTTTTTCCCCTGTCCTCAACCTGAATGATGCATCTCTGGCTGAGGACAAGGGTAACTATCATGCTTAGGACATGAGCAGGAACTGTCAAAGATTTGACTCAGGCTAGAGGCAATAGGCCAATATACTCCTAGAGAGACTTCTCCAAATTTTTGTCCAAGACATCAGAATGACCTGAGATGCTTTCATAAATGCATCTTCCAGGTTTCTACCTTAGCCCTGCATCAGAATCCCTCCAGATGATTTCTGTGTCCAGGAAAGAAAGAGACTCATGACGGTAAGGCCTGTTCAGCTTCAGCCTTGCCTTAATAGTTTGTAGGGCAGCTCCTAGGCTATAGTTTTAAATTGTAAATTGAGGGGATGGGGTTGTGGCTCAGTGGTAGAGTGCTTGCCTGGCGTGTGTGAGGCCCTGGGTTTGATTCTCAATACATTATATATATATATATTTAGTTATATATATATAAGTAAATAATAAATGCCCATTGATAACTAAAAAATATATTTTTGAAACATTGTAAATTGATGATTTTATAATTGTATATATTTCTGTTGTACAATGTGATGTTATGATTTATAAATGCATGTGGAATAATTAAATCAAGATAATTAACATCTATTACCTTAACTTGTTTTTTTGGGGGGGTGGGCTCTGGGAATTTAACTCAGGCTCACTCAACCACTGAGCCACATCCCCAGCCCTATTTTGTATTTTATGTAGAAACTGGATTTCTCTGAGTTGCTTAGTGCCTCACTGTTGCTGAGGCTGGCTTTGAACTCACCATGTTCCTGCCTCTGATTCCTGAGCCACTGAGATTACAGGCATGCACCGTGGCGCCCTGCTTAACTAGATTTTTTGTGTGTGTGATGAGAACATTTGAAACTTATAGTCTTAGCAATTTTGAAATGCACATTGTATTATTATTGAATATATTGGCATGCAATGGATCTTTTGAAAACTTATTCCTCCTATCTGATATTTTGCATCCTTTGACCATCATCCCTTCACTCACCTCATATACACTTAGCCTCTGCTTCAGTTGTTTTATATTCCACATGTAGGTGAGAACATAAGGTATTTGTTTTCTCTGCCTGGCTTATTTCACTTTGCATAATTCTCTAATTCTATTTATGTTGTCACAAGAATTTTCTCTTTTTTAGAGGCTAGATAGTATTCTGTTGTGCTCATGTATCACATTTTCTTTATCCATTCATCTTTTGTTGGACACTGAGGTTGATTCCATAACTTGGCTAGTGTGAGTAGTGAACATATAAGTGCAGATGCCTTTTTGACAAACTGATTTCAGATCTTTTGCCAAACTTAGTAAAAGTGCTGAGGAAGGAGGGTTCACTGCAGGCTTACATCATGAAAGATTTCATGGAAAAAAGACAGGTACAAAGTTTAAATGCAACTCTTAACTCTTGTTTTTTGTTATTTGAACAATCTGAACTAAATCTAAAAGTCTTAACATGTTTTCTATCTCTACATTCTTCAGAGTATCTAAGATGAAGGAGAATGTTAAACAGAAAAGAGAACAAAGAGAATACATAAACACAATCAAAGTCAAGGTGGCCATCATGCGGAAACAGGCTCTGCAGGAGCAATTTGATGAATGGATTCTAGACCCTAGAGGAATGATTCCTACAGTAGTGGTAAGGCAGCAGGATATATATAAGGGGTATTGGGGTGAGTGGTAAGAGGGCAGTTACTAGAATACTGAGCGGAATACTATAAACCTCCCTCAAATTTTTCAGTACTGTTGTACTAAATTAATCTTGACCTATCTGGTCAATGAGAGTTGTTTCCTGTAATTTTCTCTTAAACTTAAAAAAAAAATCTTAACTAGATTTCTAAAATCTTGATTCTGGCAATGGTTTCCAGACTAATCATTACAAATGGAGACAGATTTTATTTGTTTGTATGTAACTACTTTTGTAAGACCTATAAGATCATATCTCTTAATTTTAGAGAATAACTATAGTATAATAATTATTTTCTTTTAGGTATGTAGATTTGAAAATATTTAATTGTTAAATCCAATGCCAGGTATATTTCAGTTTCAGGTGAATGATTGAAAATGGACCAAAGAAGACAAGTCACAAACCAAGAGGAAATATTGGCAAAAGACATTGCTAATGAAGGAGCATTATTTAAAATATACAAAGAATTCTTAAAACCCAAAAATACAAAAATAAATACCCCTATTAAAAGATGGACCAAAGTCCCGAACAGATACTTCCCCCAAAAAATGCATTTGTCAAATAAACCTATGAGACAGTGCCCAACATCATATGTTATTAAGGAATTACAAAATAAAACAGCAATGAGATACTAGCACACACCTGTTAGAATGGCCAAAATCCAAAACACAAAACACTGACAATTATGCTGGCAAGAATATAGAGTAGCAAGAACTGTCATTTATTGTTGGTGGGAATGCAAAATGGTACAGCCACTCTGAAAGATGGTTTGACAGTTTCCTATAAAACTAAACATATTCTTAAAATAGAAATACTGAATTAATCCACTTACATGAGATATCTGAATTAGTTAAATTCAGAAAATAAGAAGTAAAATGAATTATAGTTACCAAAGACTGGGAAAAGTTGAAGGGGAGTGAATTTTTGTTTGGTGGGTATAGAGTTTCAGGTTTGCAAAGTGAAAAGTTCAGGAAATCTGAACCAGGCATAGTGGCATATGTCTGTAATTCCAGCAACTTGGAAGGCTGAGGCAGGAGGATTGCAAGTTTGAGACCAGCCTGAGCAACTTAGCAAAATCCTATCTCAAAATAAAAAATTGAAAGGACTGGGAATGCAACTCAGTGGTAGAGCCCTTGCCTAGCCTTTCCAAGGCCCTGGATTTAATACCCAGTACTGAAACAAACAAACAAACAAACAAAAATGACATGGAGAAAAGTGCATCATACTAAGTGGAAGAAGCCAATCTGAAAAGACTACTTATTGTATGATTCTAACTACATGACATTCTAGAAAAGGGAAAAAAACATGGAGACAATAAAAATATTAGTGGTTGCCAGGAGTAAGAAGGGGCAGGTAGGATAAATAGGTGGAACACAGAGGACATTTAGGATAGTGAAACAAGTCTGTACTATTATGGCAGATACTTGTCATACATTTGTCAAAACCCATAGAATGTAGAATACCAAGAGTGACTCCTAATATAAACCATAGTCTTGGGGTGGGGCTGTAGCTCAGTGACAGAGCACTTGCCTAGCATGTGTGAAGTAGTACTGGGTTCAACCCTTAGCACCACATAAAATAAGCAAAATAAAGGAATTCTGTCCATCTACAACTACAAAAAAATTTAAAAATAAATAAACTGTGGCCTTTGATAATGATTCATCAGTGTAGATTCAGTTCATCAACTCTAACAAATGTACAATCCTAGCACAGGATGTTGACAGTGGAGAAGGCTGGAGTTGGGGGCGGGTAGGGAGTATATGGGAACTCTGTACTATCCTTTCAATTTTGCTGTGAACCTAAAACTTCTCTAAAGAAATAAAATCTATTTTTAAAAATGGACCAACTCTCAAATTTTATTTTCAGTAATCAAAGAATAAGGAAGAAAAGAGAATTTTCAGGATGGCCAAAATGGTTGCTAAATGTGTCTTAGCTCCACCATGCCCTGTGTTAGAGTGTTGCTAGAAATGTTCCCTGGGGGAGCAAAACAGTGTCCCTCTCAGCATCCCAGTTCTCACATAAAAAGTTAGGAATCACTGAAGATGTACTTATGAAATCACTTTATATACCTTGAAGTATTCTCTAAATTAAATGTGAATTATTGCTATTTCTGTCCTTGAGTTAGAAAGATCATATAGCACTTAGAAAGACTATAGATGACTTTTAGTCTGAAATACTATATGTTTGATAATTGAGGATTAATACATGGTTCCTTTCCTTACTTTTTTTTTTGTCTCTTTCCTTCCTTCCTTCTTTCCTCTCTCTTTTCTTCCTTTCTTCCTACCTTCCCCTTCCCTCCTTCCTTCCTTCCTTCCTTCCTTCCTGATTTGCAGATTCAAAATGTTCTTCATGAATTTTTCCAAAAGCCAGAATTTGAGCTTGGTAAGTATGCCTATTGGTACTATGGTATTTTTATTTTTCTAGGGGGGGAGGCATTGAATTCAGATGAAGAGTTGATATTGAAACAGATGTTATTGAAAGCTCTTATTGATGAATTAGGCTCTTCTGCTCTTTCCAGACAATGTAGAAAAGCTATCAATCATTCTCAATTCTTTTAGCCCAGTGCCTCATTGTACTGTACCTCTTTATTAACCCATGCCATACTTAGAGAATTTAAAAAGAAAGATATAATGTAATAACTATGATAAAAATAAGAAATACATGTACTGGATTTCAATATATGAATGTTTGGTTACAACTCCACTAGAAGACGTAATGCAGCATGAATGTTTAGACATATGAAAAGTAAAATTATATCCAATTAACCATTTTCTTTGCATTTGATATTTTTTAATAAGGGCAAAATGAATGGGAGAGAGAGAGAGAGAGAGAGAGAGAGAGAGAGAGAGAGAGAGAGAGAGAGAGAGAGAGAGAGAGAGAAAGGGAAATTCCCATGACAAGGATAGCTACAAATGCAGACTGATATACATGTGTAGTATTAGAGTTCAAATATAATTTAGATGTTAGCTCCTGTAACACAATTCTTTGAAATGGTAAACAACTCCTAGTTAAGTTCCAGGATAAATTTTACTTTTAAACCTCCCTCAAATTTTCACAGTAGTTACATTTGGAAAATTAAACAACAAAATTAGGGACTGTGGGTGTAGCTCAGTGGTAGAGCTTGTGCATACCCTGAATGAGACCCTGGGTTTAATCCCCAGCACCAAAAAATAAAAACAACAGCAAAATTCTACTCTGTTTATACATAAAATAGAATTGAGTTCTAGATTTGAAATTACTATGAGCAAATATTTCACTTACTTCAATGTCTGATGGGAGGGGGAAAGCCTTTGTTTTTCAGAAATTGCAGGAGTTCTGCCTCTACACCTACTCTCCATTATTGTAATGATAAAAACTCTTCCACAAATTCCCCACATTCCCAGTGGGGGGAAAGGAAGATAATACCCTATGGAGAACCATAGATTTCGATGCATTGGTTTTCAGAAAGATTTTTTTTATGTAAGATTAGGTGTTCACACACACACACACACACACACACACACACACACACATCTGACTTGGTACATAAAGAACTAGACTTTGAGTCCTGATAATGTACTTATATCCAAGTGGATAATACATTTCAATGTATTTTTTAACTACTTGTTACAATGATAACAATAGATTGTGACAATGTTTGAAGTCTGTTCTCACTTTTTAAAATGAAATAAATATGGTTCTATTCTTTTTGATCACTGGTCCCCAAATGTGATTTGGACCTTGTATTAGTGACAGCTTTTTCTCCCTTCCCTGTTCTCAACCTATCCAAAAAATGTAATTTTCCTGTGAGTCAACCTCTACTCCTATTTCAGAAAATCTTTGACACAACTTCCTGTGTTCATTTATTTTGGATGGGGGTACAGAAGGAGTGAGTAAAGGCAACACTATTGGGATCCCGATGAACATTAGAGAAATTCCAGGCTACTCCAGTTGATAGTAATTGTTTCTCCTCTCATCTCCTTTCTTATAGTATTTATTTTCTATATCATTCATTCATTCAATATTTGTTGAGTCCATCCTTAGTTCCAGTTATGGTAAGGGGGTAAAGAAAGCAAAGACATGCTTCCTTTCCTTAAATTGCTCAAAACCCGATCAGAGGACAAACATGTACATTTCATGGCAGCTCTTGCTAGTAGAAGCCAGTTTAGTTAGCATAATTTCTGGAACTTAGAGAAAGGTCTGGGTTGGGGATATCAGCATCTAATGCATAAGCTTATATGAATCTTCATGGCCACAATAACATTCAAATAGTAGTCACAAAATCCAAGAATAACTGAAAAATCTTTGCTGTGACCTTGGGTCAGCCCAGGACAGACAGGAAGAGTTACTGCTAGAAGTAGGAGAGGAAGACAGTTTGATGAGCTTTCATACAATTGTTTTCCTCTCTGTTAAGATCAATAAAGATTATATAAGTGTCATATCAAATGGAAATTTTAAAATGTTTACTTGAACTAACTGCCACATTCACCATTGTTGATCACTCTGTTATTCAAAACTTTTTGCTTGACTTTTGTGACATCATTTTCTCTTTATATTTTTCTTCTATCTTTGATCATCTCTTGCATTTTTGTCCCTTGATTCTTCTTTTGCTTAAACCTTAAATGTTGTTTTCCAGAGTTTCCCTTTTCACTCACTTTATATACTACCCACTCCCTGGGTTTCCTTATTCAAATCTATAACTGCAGTTATAGATTTCAAACTTTACCCTGAGCTCCAGCTACTTTTAAAAGATCTACAATGAGTAGTAAGTGAAAAAGCAAGTTGCAAATCAAAATGATCATATTCATATGGAGAAAAACAAAATATATATGACCATATACACATATACATATGGAAATGCATAGGAAGGTTGCTGGAAGGATGGTGACAAGCTGGTGATGGTGGTTACTTCTATGGCAGAAGGGAATGAGCATTCAGATGGGGGAATAGAGGGAAAGGATATTCACATTTTGCTGCTCATATTTTTGTATTATTTGAATCTTTTACTAACCATGTTTATATAGTTCTAGTTAATTTAAGAAACATTAGAGCCAAAAAAAGATTTTTAAATGAAAGTTTATAGAGGTGTTTTGATTTAGTATCTCCTATTATAAATGCTAACATAAATTAATACAAATGTTTTTATAGTCTTTTATACTATTGTGCATATGTTTCTGCTTTATCCCAATTCAGGTATTAAAAATTTAGGTTTATTCTTTTTAGTATTTGGTTACTTGGTTAAATAAAAGCCAGGAAAAATAATAATTCTGTAGTAATTGAAAAGTTACCCAACTATATATTATTTATTTTAACTGTGAGTAGACATTAGTTAAGAAATAATTTTATATTCTTCTTTTAAGTACTAGAATGTAAATACAAAATATGAATATATTACAACCAAACTAACTAGCAAATATTTTTTATTTCAAAATTAGAATCACATTGCAAACAATTGAATATTACTGACTCCATGGAATCAGGATTGAACAAAATGGAATTTTCAGAAGTAAGAAATTGTATTATTTAATATATGAATTATTCTGTCAGTTTCAACTATCTTTTGGTAGATGCCACACATACATTAATTTAGAATTAAATAAGATCATAAAAACTTATTTTATCATTTTTTAAGGGACACATTTTAAAAAGTTTTAACCCCTCTAGCCAGGCACATGGTGCATGCCTGTAATCCCAGCAACTCAGGAAGCTAAGGCAGAAGCTTAAGGCCAGCCTCTGCAACTTGTTGAGACTCTATCTCAAAAGATTAAAAGGGCTGTAGATGTAGCTCAGTGGTAGAATGACGCTGAGTTCAATCCCTCATACAATTAAAAAAAAAAAAAGTTTTAACCCTCTGAAATTAGGCTACATCTTACATGCAAAGTCATCTTATCATTTCTTTCAGTGGCACTCATAATATGAAAATGTGAAAAACTTTCACTGACACCTTCTGGTAAGATCAAGAAAAATCTGCCTCTTATATTTAATGAAATCTCATTATATAAATAATAATGAGACCTAAAACTTACAAAGCATTTCCTATGGACCAGGCACTGTCCTAAAATATTCATAGATGAACTTGGGCAATCTTCTCAGTAATTCTTACATCCTCTATTCTTTTTTGTAATCCTCTACTGTTTTTGATGAAAACACTGAAGTTCATGGTCTCACAATCAATCGAATTGGGAAATTTTGTATTTAGGTTGTCTGGTTTCAAAGTCTATTTAATATTATATCTGAGAAAGTAGGATTCTGTTTTCATGGGATAAGTGAAAGAAGCAATTTAATGCTACCACAATCCTGGATTTTCAATAGTCTACTTTTATATTTTTTTTCATGTTTTCCTATTTCCTATTTCCTATCTTGTTTTTCCCCTCTAATAACATTAGTGTTAAAGTCAAGATAACTTTCTCCTTTTTCTCTCATTCATCCTTGCTCCATTAAAGGTGAAGACTAAGTACCATATACAGTTTCAAAGTTCTGTATGAAGGATTTCTGGACTCCTTCATTTTTGTGTAAATATGAATTTGGCAAATTTCATCTCAGTTATGTTCTCATTGTGTTTCTTAGGTTCTCTCTTTGCCATTCATCAGTCACAGGTTCAAACTAATGACCAGTACCTTTATCTCCACTGTGATGCAGAACCCATATGATGAACCACATCATAATTTCCTTTAAATTTTTTTTTTTGCACAAGGGGCAGGGTAGTTGGGGGAGCTGGTGATTGAACCCAGGACCCTGTACATGCTAGGCAAGCACTTCTACCACTTACCTACACCTCCAGCCCAGAGCCACATCTTTTACTAATTCTCACACACCAAGTCAGCTACCAGGAGCTACCTGCTGGTTGACTGTTACCTGGCCCTAAATCAACCCAGACAGCTAATGGATAGCTCCTGTGCCATAAAGTTTTCCAGAATTATTTAGACTAGTTAATTCCAGACTCTTTACTCCGCTTTGCCTTACATTTCCTGTAGAAACCCCCATAAGGACTCTCATTTAGGCTTTCCCTTTGCTCCATCCTGTTTTTGCCTCCTAAACAAAACCTGATGCTTTCCCTCTGGTATTGTATGGCATGACACGATCCCTTCTCACAATGGTTTCCAAAACTGTAAATAATAAAAATTTTCTTCTAATGGAATTAGCCTCTCCACATCATCATTCAGTCACCTCCTTAAATTGAAATCCCACAAATAAAATTGAGATAAATGACTCAAAGAAAAAAATATGTAGAACAAACAGTAGTATTAACATAGTTCAGGAAAAGTCAAGGCTTTATCACTTTAATACAATTATAACCATAGTTTAAATTTCTTTGCAAAACACTGGTTCTCGGTGCTACTTTCCTAATTGTCTTATAGTTGTTTTCCTAAAGGGAACAATTTAGAAAATTTTCTTTTCTTTCTTTTTTTTTTTTGGATTATAAAAACTTCCTCTTTAATCAAGGTTTTTAACATGGAACAGATTAGATTTCTCAAATAAAATGGAAAATTTCCAATACTTTGAAACATAAATCCGTAAGTCTCCATACATACAACACTCAGCAGGAAAAAAACAAAGCAGCAAGTTCATACAATCCCTGTAACAGCTGTGGTCTGATTCTCAGATGCTCCCTCCATCTGCCAAGTGTGTTCTGCTGGATACAGAGCACACTGTGGCTTTTGGGGTCACACCCAGCTGAGGCTGTGGTTCACAGAGCACTCATTTGGCAGGTTGGTGGTGGCTCTATTCCACAAGTAAAGCAGTTACAAGCACATTCAAACATTGTATTGAACATCCTTTAAATATCAAAGTGGAAAACAAGAAGGCAACATAATCATGTTATCAGAAAGATGTCAGAAAGTAAGGATAGCTGTGTAAAGCTTGAGGTTGAAAAGTGGCTTGCCAGCTTCATTTCTTTGGCTTCTTGGGTAGTGGCCGCAACAGCAAGATGGGAGGTTCTGGTTCATGGATCATATAATGAACCCATCCCTGACTCTGCTGAACGCCGAGGTTCCTCCATTCAGACTCAGACATCAAATGAGTTTTAGGGACCAATTTGACTATGTCCTTGGGCAACAAGACATGCCGGTACTCGAACTCCTCATCGTCGTATTTGTCCGAATAGTAAATTTGTTTGTGTGACATGATCGCTCGGTCTGCGGGCCTCCACCACCGCACCGCCAACCTCTAAACAACTCCTTCTTATTTTTTAATTATAAGAGTAATATATGACTTTTACCATATATGAATTATATCTCAACAAGAAAATAATATAGGTTCATTACAGAAAATTAAAGGTGGAAAAATACAAAGAAGAAAAAAATTTAAATTCATAATTCTACTAATAGTGTTAACACTGTGATATTTTTCTTTGGATAATAATGATGCTTTGGATTTTTTTTTAACCACTTCTTTTTTATGTGCTGTAGACTTAAGGATATTGCATATACTTTCTTACCAAAATTATCATCCTCATTTTGCAAATATGGCAGGAAGATGGAACAATTTCCTCAATGTCACATATGACATAAGTCACTGAACTGGTTCCAAAGCTCATGATGTTCTTGACCCTATTGTCTGTTATATTCATAGTGAGACATATGAGGTTTTAGTTTAGTTTTATTTTTTCATAATAGAGTTTGGGTCATGTCTAATATATAATTGTATGTCCTACTTTTTCACTTAACATTGTCTTTTTATCATTTATCTATATTAATATATATTCTTTAAAGCATGATCTTAAACTTTTTATTATGAAAAAATTGTAGATTTACAAGAAGTTACAAAAGTAGTACATAGGGATCCCACATACCCTTTCACCAGTTTTTTCAAAAGTCACATCTTGCATGACTTCAGTATAATATCAAAACCAGGAAATTAATACTGATACAATGGTTATGTATAGTACTATGTTATTTTATCACTTGTATAGATTTCTCTAACCATCACCAAAATTAAGTTATAGAACTATTTCAGTGCTGCAGAGATCTACTGGTAGTGACATTTTACCAGTTTGAGTGAAATGTAGAAGCCTTATCTCCTTTTAAGTTATTTTGTACTTTCCCATTTATTGTATCATTGTCCAAAATATTTCCTGTGCATACATCCCATCAGGTAATGCTATCCTTTTTTGTTTTAATAGTTAAAAATAATTTAGAAAACTCAAGAGAAGAAGTAAAGTCTGTTGTATTTATCTGTATTTTTTTGCTCTTTTCATTGTTCTTCAAGATTCTTTCCCTGTCCCCCAAATTCTGGTAATGGGTTTTGGACTCAGGGCCTTGGGCACATCTGGCAAGTGCTCTATCACTGAGCTACATGCCCAGCTACAAGATTCCTTTTTTATGAATTCTGTTTAGAGAACTTCTTTTAGTAATTCTCTTAGAGTAGGTCTTCAGATGAAAAATTCTACTTAAAGTAGGGCTAAATTTTTCTGGTCTTTCTAGATTACTCTTTTCTTACTACTCTGGCTAGAGCAAACTTTTCTTGGTTTTGTTGTTGTTGTTTTCTCTCTCTTTCTCTGCACAAAGGAAAGGCCATGTGAGGACGCACCAAAGTAGCCATCTGCAACCAAAAATTTAAGAAAATTATTAAAGGAATAGCAGATAAATGAAATAAGCAAACAAAATTGAACAGGTTTGAAAATTAAAAATAATTTACTGGAGCCAACATTATTTTTTATATTTTTAAATGTTAAAATGTTATGTTTAACTGGGCACAGTGGCACATGTCTATAACCCGTGACTCAGGAGGCTAAGGCAGGAAGATCACAAGTTTGAGGCCAGCCTGAGCAATTTAGTGGGACTCTCTCTCTAATAAAGAAAAAAATAAAAAGATGGGGATATAACTCAGTGGTAAAGCACTCCTGGGTTCAACCTCCAGTACCCAAAGAAAAAAGTTATATTTATAAAATTTAAAATTATAGAATAGTAAAAATAATAGGACTTTCTTAATAAAACTGTTACCAAAAGCTTTAATATCTCCATAATTATTGAACAGTTTTTGTTTATTTAACTTTTCATTTTTAATATAATTTTCTTTTCTATGTTCTTTTACAATGTGCTATAAGTTCATGAAGCTTAAGAAAGTTTTGTTGCTGTATCCAGGTTGCCTCCTCCTTTTCTTTCTGAGAAATCTCCTTATAAGGATATATGTGAGTGCATTTTGGGCCCACATGGATAATTCAGGATAACCTCCCAATCTCAAAACCTGTAATTCAGTCACACCTACAAAAACTATTTTCCAATACAAGGTAACATTTATAGATTCAGGAATTAGGACCTGATATCTTTGAGGGCCATTACATGCCTTATACCCATTAAGAGTGTACAGTTAAATGGGTTTTAGTATATTTACAAAATCATGCAACCATCTAAATCAATTTTAGAACATTCCCATCACCCCCTAAAGAAATTTCTTTCCCATAATTAGTCACTTCCCATTTCCCTCCAATTTCCAGTCCTCAGCAACCACTAGTGTACTTTCTGACACTACAACTTTGCCTATTTTGGACATTTCATATAAATGGAATCATACAATATGTATTATCATCATAGTGTTTTGTAGATTCGTGTGTAGTGTTTTAATTTCTTTCTGTTTACAAATAAAATGTTGATAATAACATTCCTTTGTATGGATGTACCACTATTTATCCTTTCAACAGTTGATGAAGATTGTATACTTTTCACTTTTTGGTTATTGTGAATAATATTGCTATGAACATGTGTATATAAGTTTGTACATGAATATATGTTTTCATTTCTCTTGGATATATTCTTGAGTAGAATTCCAGTATTATATGGTAACTTTATGCTTAATCTTTTGAGAAACTGCTGGAGCATTTTTTACAGCAGTTGTACCATTTTACATTTCCATCTGAAGTGATCCTGTTCTAGTTTTAATGGTCAAAATTTATCAAAATGGTCACCAAGAAAACATTATAATCATTATAAGTTCCAAACAGTAGAAACCTAACATGTTATATTCTCTTATCATTATGTAACAAAACTGGAAAATAATAAACAAACTTAAAAATTAAGTTTAACCAATTGGAAATTTTAAAAAAATACTCTTTTTAATAACAACTGGAGGGCTGGAGTTGTGGCTCAGTGGTATTGTGCTTGCCTGGCACATGCCTCAGCACCACGTACCAATAAATAAAATAAAGGTCCATCCACAATTTTAAAAAATTTTAAAAAAAACAAACTACTGGGTGAATATCTGACATCTAGTTTTATAGGATGCTAGGAAATGTGTATTCAGATGAGAAATTGCTTTTTTAACTTTTAAAAATGGGATAGGGTAACAAATTCTTAAAATAGACAAATACAAAAAATAAACAACATATTTGCACATTGCCATCACCCAGAATTAATTCTTAACACCTTGGCATATTTTCCTATGAAGGAATCATTCCATTTTATAAAAATTAAATATGACCATTAAGAATTTTAAACAACACATGAAAGTACAAAGATGAGGGACTGGAATTGTGGTGTGGTGGTAGAGTGCTTGCCTAGCACATGTGAGGCACTGGGTTTAAACCTCAGCACCACATATAAAACTAAATAAAATAAAGTTAAAAAAACTGCCTCTGGAAAATAAAAAAGTACAAGGATGACAATTTGAAAATCACTTCAAGGTTTTTACCCAGAAATAACCATTGTCAACCATTATTCAAAACTGCTTTTTGTACTATATTGCTATAGATAGGGGTGTATATAGCAATGTGGGTGACCAGAATTATAAATATTTGATTAGTTAAAAAGTAATATATAATTTCATCCCAAAGAAAGAAAAGGAAACTAAAGTGAAAATAAAGGAATTGTTGAAATTAAACATATATTCACAAATTAATTCTAAAACAATTCAAGGAAATGACCATATACTTAAAAACGATAAAAGTTGCAGTTGTAGGGGATGGTGGTATATGCCTATAATCCTAGTTACTTAGGAGGCTGAGGCAGGAGGATTATAAATTCAAGGCCAGCTTTAGCAATTTAGCAAAGATTCTGTTTGAAAAAATAAAAAGAGCTGGGCATGTAGCTCAGTGGTGGAGTATGCCTGGGTTCAATCCCCAGTACTGCACACAAAAAATAAATAATAACATAAATAAGTAAATAAAAAATGAAAAAAATGCCTTGAATATAGTGTTCTCTTTTGATTTTTTTTCATTTTAGGAATTTTCTTCTTTATTATGCTTTGGAATACATCTTCTGTTTTGGGGCTGTCTACAAAGGGAAATCAATTATATGTATTTGGAACTAGATTTGTCTTTCATATCTAGTAATTCTTTCTGATTTTAGTAATTTTCTTGACTTTCTTACCTGCATTCACTATGATGGTCTGAACCTTTTCTGTCAGTAATTCCACTTTGTGTTGCTTGTTCTTTGGTTCCTTGCACTTAAACTGTACCATTTCATTTCATTCTGCTGTTTTATTCACTTGTCTTTGAGTTCTTGTTATGTTGAATTTATATTCCTATTAAGTCATACTATAGCTAAAGGAACTTGAGACAAACTCTTTTCTTTTTCTTGAGTTATTTTCTACTAGATCGACTTTTTCTTTTCTTCCTGTGTTGTTTGGACAGTTGCCATCCTTCTATACTATTTCTTTTCCTATTCCTTGTGTTTGGATGGTTCTGCCCTAATTTCTATTTATTCTGTTGTGGTATAGATGCTTTCTTCCTAGGCCACTGGAGACCATTTATTTTCATTGTGAATCTCCAGTTTAGAGGGTTGACATTTCCTTTTCCAGTCACTCTTTTTGCTCCTGGTGTTAGAATAAGAGAGGAGGGAAGAGGAAAGTACTTCTAAGACTAATGCAATCTTTGCAAGAATGCCTGGACTTTCTGCTTTCTTTTATTTCATCCATTTATTCATTCTTTTATTCAACAAATACTTGTTTGGCTCTTGGTTTATTATGAATATTCTGATAAATACCAAGTTTGAGTGTTTCCCTCTGCCTAATTTGTTTTTTAAAACCAAAAACTGATTTCAAATATTTCCAAATGCCATATTTTATGAATTAAGATAATCATGATTATAGTAATTTAAGATAGAATATAATGGATTATGTTAGCAAATTCCCTGTATTGACCCATACCTGTTTCTGGAATAATCCTGACTCATGGGTGTTCTTGGAGAATTCCTAAAATCAGTCCTTTAATTCTCAGTTTTAATTTTTGTTCCTCCTATATTGCTTAACTCCTCTATTAAGTTTATTTACTTACTTTTATTAATATTATTTTGATTGAGAAATTATAACTATATATTTGTGGAATATAATGTGATATTTGGGTATAGGTGTACAATGTAGGATGATTAAATCAAGCTAATTAACATATTTATCACCTCCATTGTTTTTAGTAAGAAATTTGAAATTTATTCTTAGCAGTTTGAAATATACAATACAGTATTATTAACTATAGTCACCCTGCTGTGCAGTGTATCTCAAAAACTTATTTCTCCACCTCTCTAAAACTTTGTACCCTTTCACCATCTTCCCATTCCATCAATTTCCGTAACCACCATCCTGCTCTCTACTTCTGTGGGTTCAACTTTTTAGATTCCACACATAAGAAAGATCAGGTCATATTTGTCTTTCTGTGCCTGGCTTATTTCACTTAGTGTAATATATTCTAGGTTCATCCATGTTGTGCAAATGACAGGATTTCTTTCTTTTTTTTTTTCTTTTTTTCTTACTGAGAATTGAATCCAGGAGTGCTCTACCACTGTGCTATATCCTTAACCCTTTTTATTTTTTTCTTTTGAGACAGGGTCTCACTAAATTTCCTAGGCTGGCCTTGCATTTGTGATCCTCCTGTCTCAGCCTCCTGAGTCCCTGGGATTACAGGTGTGTGCTACCGTGCCTGGCTAGAGTTTCCTTCTTATAATGCTGAAATAATAGTATTCCATTGTGTATATATGTCATATTTTCTTTACCCATTCATCTGTTGGTGGATGCATAGGATTATTCCATATCTTGGCTATTGTGAATAATGCTTCAATGAACATGATAGTACAAATATCTCTTTGGTATATTCCTGTATTTAGTTTAAAATTTTGTGTATTATGATTATTATTTCTAAGAATGCTTTTATTCTTTCAGTTTAAAGTTGTGTTTTACTTATATTCTTAAGAGTCTGTAGTAGGAGATGGGATCCTATTTTGAGGTCCTATGAGGAGACATCACAAGATAATATGAATTCATCTTTCATGTAATTGCAACTGATTCTATCCTCCACAACATACTCAAGCCTGACTTTGCAATCATATGGACTCTGAACCAATGTAGTTAAAACTTTATATACTCCTCTTTTTAATATGTATGACAAGTGTTGAGGTTACAGAGGTGTATGGAGACAGATAAGCAAACAATTGCAAGCTATTGTAATGAAGGATATACCAGAAGAAACCAATATGTCAGAGGAGGAGCACCAATAGAGTAGGTAGGCCAAGATGTTTTAGATAATATAAAATAGCTGAATCTTGATTAAGGAGTTGAACAGATGTTAAAAAAAGGGGGGTTGCTTTTTGGGAAGTCAGAGCATCAACATGTAAAGATAAACAAAAAATTCTAAAAGAAGACAGTTATGGTGATGCACACTGTAATCCCAACTACTCAGGAGGTTGGGTCAGGAGGATCACAGATTTGAGGCCAACCTGAGCATCTTACTGAGACCCTGTCTCAAAATAAAAAAAAATAAAAAGGACTGGGGATGTAGAGCACGCCTGGGTTCAATCCCTAGTCCCAACAAACAAACAAAACAGGAGAGTATTTCTTAAACTGAGTGATTGCCTATAATTACAGCTAGACTCAGGAGAACTGCTTGAACTCAAGGCCAGCCTAAGCAACATAGATTGAACTGTTTCAAACAAAAAAAACAAACAAAACTTGCACAGAAATATTTATTGAACATATTTAATTGCCCAATCAACAAATCATTGAGCCATCCTATATGACATGATGTAAAAGTATTTGGAACACTCGCTTCCCTCCACATCCCACCCCTATCCCACCCCAGTCAGGGGTCTTGGTAAATTGCCCAGGCTGGCTTCAAACTTAAAGTTCTTTGACCTCCTGAGTAACTGGGACTAGAAGCACATGCCACTGTACCCAACTTGGAGCACTTGCTTTTAAAGATATTTGCTTTAAGGCTATTCTACCAGCAATCATTTAATGAAACTGGCAGAAAAATGTAATGATAAATCAAGTTTAAAGTCGAGATGTTACACATAAGTGCCACCCAGTGGAAGTACTGTGAGATACAATTGTCCATGATCATTTATAATAAGCAATGTAATTAGCATTTGAAAACATGGAATTATTGAAATTATTGAGTAATAATACAAAGAAGAAGAGAAATGGAGAGAATGCATGCTCACAGATACTTCTAAATGTCTACTATTTTCCTAGTATATCTTTTTTCAAATGGATAAATGAACAGGTGATGATCTCTTTGTTGATGATGACATACCTCTTTTTTCATCTGTTTTATTCTAGTATATGAAGATTCAAAGTAACTATTTTAGAATATTTTTTCTATTGTCTTAGTTTTAATTACTCTCTGATAATGCATTCAACAATACAATAGTGTATTATTGGATAGGAATGTGTCTAAGAATTTATGTTTATGTGTGTGTGTGTGTGTGTGTGTGTGTGTGTGTGTATTTGAGACAGAGAGAGTGCATATGGGTGTGCACACCTGTTTCATGGGACCAGGGTAGGATCAGGAAAGGGGAAAATCAAAATATAAGAAAATTAAGAATACACATACATGCACATTATTACAAAACAATGAAAAGATACAACCATTATAAAGTATTATATATTTTGCTAAGAGATGTATAGCAGAGAAGGGGAGAGAGAGAGAGAGAGAGAGAGAGAGAGAGAGAGAGAGAGAGAGAGAGAGAGACTTTTAATAGAACAGGTTTCATGTAAGAAACTCAAAACTCACTTGGTATTCTACCTGCCATTCTTTCTTACTTTAAAAGGAACTTTGAGAATATTATTTACAACATTCATATATTGACAGAAACTATTTACAATATAGAATATATATGTCTATTTGGGATTTTTGTTC
The DNA here is from genome assembly GCF_902686445.1 of Sciurus carolinensis. Lineage (NCBI taxonomy): Eukaryota > Metazoa > Chordata > Mammalia > Rodentia > Sciuridae > Sciurus > Sciurus carolinensis. The sequence goes on along the minus strand of NC_062215.1, from coordinate 63,439,007 downwards.
TGTTTTGTGTTATAAGTCAAGTATTTAGAAACATAAGAATTATGTTTTAGTAGCATATCAGGTTTATTTTGAATTTCAGAGCACTTCAATCCCCAAAAGACAACTCATTCCAGGAGATGAAACTTAACCGTATGTCACTCTTAATGCAAACTTGTGGAAATGGATATTGTACTCCCATCCACATTTGGAAAAAACAACAACAGAAGTCTTAATTCTTAGATTTCAGTGGGCTCTCATTAGAGAACTGTATTGTCTTGTATTCAGGCCAGAATAAACAGGTGTGAACAGATGGAGCCCTCCTGAAATTTCTGTTAATCTTACAGAGATTCTACCCTTTTCATTTCATTGTTTGGATGGTTAATTTGTTTATCAATGAATGAAAACCATTTCAAATATATTTATTTTATCCAAACATTATTAATGCAATTACTGAAAATTTAGTTAACATTTTAGATAGGAGGACTCTTTCCACCCCACCCCCCAGACTTTATGAATTCCCCTGTTTGACAAAGAATTTCTTAGTAATCTGCTTCAAGAGAAGGCTAAAAGGTACTGGACACTGTGACTCACACCTTTAATCCCAGCAACTTGGGAGACTGAGACAGGAGGATTGCAAGTTTGAGTTCAGCCTTAGAAATTTAGTGAGACTGTCTCAAAGGAAAAAAATTTTAAAAGACTGGGGTGTCTCATTGGTAAATCCCCAGTACCACGGGAGGGAGGGAGGCTAAAAGAAAGAAAATCCTGTCTAAATTTTTCTTGGTACATTTTAAGACAAAGGTAATATTGAGTTGCTAAAGTACTCAAGATTTTTCAAATGCCAGTCTCATGAATAACTGTGTACCCCACAGCCCCAAACTTTTCTGCTAGTTGGTTGTTTGGAACTTGGAACCCATTTTACAAATGGATGCAATTGTTTAATATGGTGGCTAGGGTCCTTGATATCTAGGTGCTGTGTATTATGGAGTTCTTAATCAGAGTTGTTATTTTTGTGATGAAATAAAAATGCTACCTGAAGAATAAGGCATCACCATGCACTAGCAGGAAAAGGAATTTTTTTTTTAAATCTCTAAATCAGTCACATATAAGACCTTTATTGTGACAAGGGTTCATGCAGTGAGGGGTATGGATGGCCAGAGGTAAAGGAGACCCTCCTAACACTCCAGAATGAGGAGCTAAGGAAAGCAGAGCCTCCTTCCCCTCTCTGAGGACTCCAGAGGTTGGTACACTTCTATTTCCACTGCCAATTATCAAATCAGTTGGATGTGACCTGGGTCATATTCTTGCACTGATACAGTTTCACTGTTTGTTTATTCCACTGTTAGTCTATAACCTCTTGCCTCCAAAGTAGTACGAAGTTGGGCTTTTTCAGGCGAGGGCTATTAAATAAAGGATTATTATCTGTGCATGTGTGGTCTGCTTATCAGGTCTGCTCACTCTTGTTATGAGACTCTGGACTCAAATTGTCATTTGTGTTCACCATTTCCAATTATCTTTAACACACACACATTCTTTATCTTGTGACTACTATATGTAACAAAAGAATTGAGAATGGGTGAGTGTGTAGGGGACACAAAATTTTACCTCTATCCTTTCAGGGTTTTTTCGCATGCTGGGCCTGAGAATTAATTTAACCTAACACAGATCAATAGGGAAAAAAAAAGTTTTATGTGGCATGGGAGCCTTCATAAGGAAATGAAGCTCCAAAGAACAATGTGTACTAAACTGATAGAATAGTTAAGTGTGGCTGGGCGCAGTGGCTCATACCTGTAATCCAAGAGTTTAGTGAGGCTGAGGCAGGAGAATTAAAAGTTCAAAACCAATCTCAGCAATTTAGCAAGGCCCTAAGCAACTCAGTGAGACCCTGTCTCTAAACAAAATACAAAAAAGGGCTGGGGATGTGGCTTGGTGGTTAAGTGCCCCAGGTTTAATCCCTCATACAAAAAAAAAAAAAAAAAAAAAAAAAGTTAATGCGACAAAGCAACTAAATTATGTGAGGAGGGCTAGAAGATAAAGAGTTATTTTAACAAGACCTTTACAGAATTCTCTTTGTCACAACATCCTATCCTTGAATATAAGAATGTTGCTTCCCTTGGACTAGTTACAGGAATTTCATCTTCTGCTTTTAAGAAACATAAGGAAGGTCAAAGTGATCTTCTTGCACCTGCTGTTTATTTTTCTAAGTGCCTTAACTCAAGTTAATTCTTGTGTCAAAGTGGCAAGCTTGAGGGTGGTATTTTCTGAATACCTTTAAATGCATACCCTGGGGGAAAAACTCTCTGTGTAATTTACTATGTGTAGTTACCCAATGGAGTGGGTATTGATACTGTGAACACAGCTAAAGGCTGTAAAGTTTCTTTTGTGGCAAAGGATACAGATACTTAAAGAGATTGTTTGTTATGTGAAGCAGGATACAAACAACGTACTTCCAAACAAGGTCCCCCCAAAGTTCTTTATTGGAATTATACCATCAGCGTGGATCAAGGTATAGAGTTTCAAACCATCCTGATTTGCCTGGGACCAAGAAGTTTTCTCAGGAATTTTTAGTGTTATGACCAGGAAAATCCCAGGCAAAGTGAGGCAGTTGGCTAACCTGAGAAGTGTACTTTGCACTTTTCTCAGAAGCATCCTTCAGTAGGCCTGGGCTTCAGGCCATCTGAGATCCACTCCTGAATTAATCATCTTAAGAATAATTATATACAAAAACTATAGATCCTGTTTAGTAAGATTCAGATATTAAGTTTTGATTCTGCCACACTGAGTATTGTATCCCTTGGCCAGTAGTAAACGAGGGCCATTCTTTGATTCTCTTCTTCACGGCCCATTCTGCTCTTGCTGAGTGATGGTTCACTCTGAGATGGTCACTGATGGAGTTGTTTTATAGCAATCATACAGCCTGAGACTTTCAAACTGAAATGGCTCTACTTTTCATTTATTTTATTTTTTGGTACTAGAGAGTAAACCCAGAGGTGCTTTACTATTGAACTACATTCCCAGTTATTTTTATTTTTATTTTTTTATTTTGAGTCAGGGTCTTACTGAATTGCTCAGGGCCTCACTAATTTACTGAGACTGTCCTCAAACTTGCAATCCTCCTGTCTCAGCCTCCCCAGTTGCTGGGATTACAGGTACATGCCTTCATGCCCAGCTTCCACATTTAAATTTTAAAGAGAAAGTCATCATAACTGTACCCAAAGATTGTGTCTTTCTTTAACATGCTCTGCTGAATCCAGGCTGTGCATTTTCCCCACAATGGTATTTATCTGACTGGTTTTCTATTCTGTCTGTAATTCATCCAGCTCTTGTAATTTTGCTTTGTTTTGCTCCTTTTGTTTCCCATGTGCTTTGAGCTATAGCAGGAAAGACAGAAGAAAGGGGAACGACAGGTTTGGGGGAGTTAGAGGGAATGATATATTGAGAAAATATATGAGAACACTTTGGGGAGAAATGAGAGAATTCTATGCCAAAGAAATGGGAAGGAATGGGTAAATGATCCTCCAAGTTAACTACTTCCTAGGTGGTCTTCAACTGTAAAAAATCATGTAAATCAAAGAACTGACTATTCAGCAATTCCTTATTGCCTGCATTTCTTTGATAGTACTGTAATAACAAAGTATCACAAACGGGTTGTTTGAATAACAAAAATTTAATTTCCCATAGTTTTGTAGGGTGAGACAAGGTGTCAGTAGAGTTGGTTTCTACTGAGGGTCTTTCTGCTTGGTTTGTAAATGATGGTATTCTGTCTGTCTTTACCATCTTCCTTCTGTATGTGTTCAGATTTCCTCTTCTTATAAGACACTAATCATATTAGGTTAAGGCCTACCCCTGTTGACCCTAACATTTTAACTTAATCACTTCTTTAAGACCCTGTCTCCAACAGTCACATTCTGAGGTATCAAGGGTTGGGCCTTCAATATATGAATTTTGGGAGGATACAACTTAGCCCATAACATTACTAACATTATACTTTACCAGTAGGAACAAAATTGTAAAATTGTGTGTCTGGTATTTTTATTTCAGTAGATATTAAATGAGGCCTTTGTTTAATTCATCTGTTAAGCAAATTTTTGAAAAATTAGAAGTACATTACTGCTTGTTTAAATATATAATTAGTAGTAATTGGGTTTTTTGTTTATTTATTTATTTATCTATTTTTGGCAATATTAAGGGTCAAAACCAGGGCCTTGAGCATGCTGAGCAAGTAGTCTACCACTGAGCTACACTGCCAGCCCTCAATAATTGTTTCTTTTTTTTAAAATTTATTTTTATTGTAAACAAATGGGATACATGTTATTTCTGTTTGTACATGGAGTAACAGCATACCATTTGCATAATCATACATTTATATATGGTAATGATGTTTGATTCATTCCGTTATTTTTTCCTCCCCCCCCTCCCACCTCTCTTTTCCCTCTACACAGTCCCTCCTTCCTCCATTCTTGCCCCCCTTCCACCCCCCATTATATGTCATCATCCACTTATCAATGAGATCATTCGTCTAATAATTGTTTCTTAAAAGTTACCTCTTTGAAACCAGGAAGCAATTTCTCCCCAAAGTCTACGTGAACACACCATTTCTTCAGTGATAGATAATAGATATATTCTGTCTACTTGAATATTCTGTACTCATTGCTTGCAGGCTTCTTGTAAACTACCATGGCTTTCAAGAAGTTTGGACATTAATACCTAAGATAGTTTTCAAACATAGTTTTTTTCCTATTACTCTTTATAGGAGATGGGGGGTTAGCTGGGGGTTGAACCCAGGGACACTTTACCACAGAGTACATCCCCAGTCCTTTTTACTTTTTATTTTGAGACAGGTTTCTAAGATGTTGAGGTGGGCCTGGAACTTGCAATCTTCCTGCCTCAGCCTCCTGAGTTGCTGGGATTACAGGCATTTACCACCATGCACAACTTTCTATTACTCTTTTATCACCTACTTCATCAACTCTTAAGTATATCTACAAGTAAATAAGCTTGAATCTCAATAGCCCAGACTGTGTACTTTTAATAGTAGCTACCAGTCTATTAAATGTGACATTTACCATGGTCTCAAGATTAAGTCAGAAAGGAAAAAAACAGTATTCATTACATTGGGACCTAGTACATAACAATAAGTTGTCTCAGTATATTTCAAATGTTTAAGAGTTCTGTGAGCTACATCTCTAGGCTTTTTAAATTTTTTATATTGAGACAGGGTTTCACTAAGTTGCTGAGGCTGGCCTTGAACTTGTGATCCTCCTGTCTCAGCCTCCCAAGTTACTAGGATTACAGTCGAGTGCCACCATACCCAGCAGTAGTTATATTCTTAAGTGAAGCTGAGCAACTATTTTGATTCATTACTTGGGAGAGTGTAAAAACACAAAGGCTACCACATATTTTCACTTTTTTTCCTGTCCTGACCAGACACTGACAAATTTGTGTAATGATCCTATTTGAAATTTGATTTGTGCTTGATGTTGGCAATTGGTAATCTTTATGGCATACAGCCCACAATTACAGAACAATTAGAATATACTTACTCAAAAAACTCATAAAATCCAGAGAAAAATTTTAACTAATTCTTGATTCAGTAGCATTCCCAGGGCCAGGAAACGCAAATGACTTTGACATCTGTTCTCAAAAGCTAAATATAAAACAGAGTTATTGTTCTCAAGAACTAGTATTTTTTTCAGCATTAAAGAATTGAGCCATAATATTTACAGAAAAATGCCAATTATTCAACAATTATACTATATGAGTAATTTAGAAAAATACCTACTATTCAAGCAAAAGGTCATGAAGATCAAACAACAGGATACTGAACCAATAAAGGACCAATTACCCCAGATCACCTCAGTGGTTCTCCAACTTTAGCAACCATCAGAATCACCTATGGGACTTGTTAAAACACAGATTGCTGGACCCTAACCCCAGAATTTCTGATGCAGTAAGTCTGAAATGGGGCTCAAAATTTTGCATTTCTAACAAGTTTTCACGTAATACTGATGCTGTTCCCTACATTAATACTTTTCCATGTTTGCCTCCCTTAGTTCCACCAAATATGAAAACACAAGGATTTTGCCACCTTTTTGGATCATTATTTCTTTATGAGGGCTCTGTAAAACTTGTGTTATACATTTGTGCTTGTCGTCTTTTTGTCTTATGTCGATTTAGTTCTCAGGCCCTGCCAAAGACCTTAAAAGGGTCAAAAGATTTTATCTCCTCCCATATACTTACACACTCATAAATCCTGCCCCACTCAGAGAGCAAGTGACTGTTCCTAAATCCTAGTCCCCAGTTTTCAGTAGAGAGGATCTGAATGGCATTGCTTAGGTTAAGTGTCCTCTCCTGGTCCAATTATTTGTAGGGTCATACAGTGTAAATCTGTCTCCCTCTGTCCTTGGGGCAGTGAAGAAACTCACTGACTGAGCTAACACTTCAAGAAGCATCTGCTCAGAAACTCTGCTAGTGCTTGATCACTTCTTTATATCCAAGATACTTTCTAGCTCTCATGAAAAGTGGATCAAGAATATAATGTTCCTGACCTACCAAACTGGCAAAAATTCAGGCAGCAACACAGATGGCGAGGCTGACGTGGGACTGCAAAAGGGCACAAGCTTCTTGTCAAACCCACAAAAAATACAGACATCTTTTAACTTCTAAGCTAGAAATCTCACTTCTTGGGGAATTGCTATTCAACAAGGGAAGAGAAATGGCCCAAGAACATAGATATTTTCAGTTCCTACACTTAAAAAAAAAATAGACAAAGAATACCTCATTGTAATATCAAAAGATAAAAACTACTCAGAATCCCCATTCTTTACAATAATTAAACATAGTCAGCCTTGGAACTCACATGTTTTTTATCTGCCATAAGCCAATAGAAGAGCTTCATTCAATTTTGGAACTTTTCATCCACAGGAACATTTTAGGATTGCTTTTATTTCCTACTGTGAGGAAAGTCTACCTTATATAATGCCAATGTGACCTCAAGAGAAATTGCTCCAAAAATATCTAGTCCCACTGGCGTATGGTGTACAGCGTCCACCTCTGCAGCACAGCATGTACGGTGGCACTCACATGAAAAAAAGTACTGGGTGTTATAGTGTTCACCTGTAATCCCAGGGACTCAGGAGACTGAGGCAGGAGGATCACAAGTTCAAGGCCTGCAGGTTTGAGACCAGCCTTGGCAACTTAGCAAGACCTTGTCTCAAATTTTAAAAAATTAAAATAAAAAAAAATGTCTGGGGTGGTAGCATGGTGGTAGAGTGCCCCTGACCCAGTTTAACCAAACCAAAACAAACAAATGGACAAACAAAAATACCTTTAAGTGATAAGAAATGATATGGGAAAAAAACAAAAAGAAAAAAAATGATATGGGAACATTTTTGTAGCCAGTGCAGTTCATATATATGGACCAAACCCCTTGGAAATCCAAATAAAGGACATAGTTTTAAGTCATCTCTCTCTCTCTCTCTCTTTCCCTGCAGTACATCTCTTCACACATTGCAGACCTTAAAAGTGATATTTTTGAGGAACTCCTCAAGCACCTTTGCCACTGTGCAGACGAATTCCGGGAGGTCATAAAAAGTGATATAAAGAGACAGATGTTTGCTGATCTCTTTCTATATTGTGACCACGGGAAGGTAGGTTAAGGGCCTTAAAGCATTCCTTCTCACACTATTTGTTATGAAGGACCAGTTTTTACATCATTGTAGTTGTTGATGATATTTTAAATTTCCAATACATTATGGATCAATGTGTAATCAATGAAAATGGATAACTTGGGGGAGGGACACAAAAAATACAATCCTCATTTTTATTATCAGATTCAAATCCGGTTTATTATCACTTTGTCAATTTGCTATAAAAGTTTCTAGATGTTATTCTCAATTTTTGCATCTTTCTTATTATAGGCATGTACCAACCTACAAACCACAGCTTGAGTGGCACTACAGGATTTAGCATTTGTTTCTAAATGTATCTCTTTCCCATTCCTAAATCAATAGATGATTAAAATTGGTTTTGCTTTTTCTCTTTGTTGGTAGTGACCTATATAAAAGGGCTGCTAGAAAGTCTACCACTTTATTATACTGGTTCTTAAAAACAGAAAGAATTTTGATCAAAAAGTTTTTCTAAAAATTAGCTTGGGAGGATATCTGTGTGACAGAATAACAAATGGACTTGCAAAATTAGATATAAACTTTGCTGGAATGTATCTTGAAGTATTCATATCCCCATATTCCAGAAAGGATTTAAGAAAGCACACAATAATAGAAAAAATGCAGGAGTTAGGGGAAGAGAAAGGATACTAAATGAAACTGGAAGTCAGCCATGAAGACTTAAAATTTTGTTGTGGGTTATCTATAAGTTTGAATCTAAGGTTCCTGGGCAGTAAATGTGAAAAAGGAAACACAACACATTATCAACAATGTTTGTAATGTGAATACAAACTGGTGCTAAGAAGTAGTACAGAAATTTGGGGGTCAAAGTTTAACCAGGAGTTTCTCCTGAAGGTAGTAATTAAAGGGCCCTATGTGATAAAGTGAACATCTTTGCTGATGGACTTGCAATAAATGAATCAATGACATCTTATGACAGTTCCTTATAACCACCTTAAGTACAGGCAAGTGATACCACACTTGAAAAAGCAATTCTTAAAAGAACCAATATATTGCAGTGTAGGTCCCTGCTTAACTCAGGAATATATTCCATAAAATCTGAAATGTTAATTTGCCTTTCAGGTAATTTCCTTGAACATTGCTTCTTTTAACAGAGCTTGTAATAAATATTGTGTAACATGGATATCAAGATTTTATTCCATGGTAAAATGTCTGGAGGACAACTGCTTTCTGTTGTCCAATTTAACACCAACTTACGTGCATAAAAAAATAGTGAATTAATAACAAACATAGAGAATTAATGAAGTAAACCTTTGTTTACTGTGCTCTTTGCCTTTCTGTCCATCATTCAAACACCAGTTATGTGATGATCTTAGAGGGAAGGTACATAGAGTCCAGAATAAAACTGTTAATTGAGTTTCTGAATGGATGTTTTTAACCATGACTGAAACAAGAGTTTGGAAAGCCTGAACTTTAAATTACAAATGCTAGGCTCTTAAGAAAGAAAAAATCATGGAGTAAAGAAGAATGGAAAACATGATATCAAAACAGTTTTTCTCTTACTGAGAGAAGAATAATTAAACATAGTCCTAGAACACACATGTTCTTGTATGTCACATACCAATACTTGCAATACATAAAAAGTAATTCAATGAATAAAAATAACTTCTACAACATAATGAAGTAAACTAATTAAAAATATCAAGGACATATTAGAAAAGAAGATATTTTATAACTAATAAATACAAGAGAATATGTTCAGTAAAATTATTCATCAGAGAAATGTAAATTAAAACCACAATGTGATAAAAACTAAACTAATAAAATCACTAAAAAAGATTGACAACCCAAGTGTTGGCAAAGATGTAGAGTAATTCTTTTAGATTACTGGTAGGAATGGTACAACTGTTCTGCAAACAGTTTGGTATTTTCTTTTTTTCTTTTCTTTTCTATCCCTCTTACCTTCATTCTTTCTTACCTGGTGATTGAACTCGGGCCCCCAAGTGTGCTAAGCACGTGTTCTACTACTGAGTTACATCCCCAGCCCAAGGTAGTTTCTTAAAAAGTTAAATATACCCTTATCATGTGCCATACCAACAGTAATTTCATTCCTAGATATACCTAGAAGAAATAAAGTGAAATGAGAGAACTTAAAATATATATACACTAAAAGACTTATACATGAATATTCTTAGCAGTTTTATTCATAATAACTCCAAAATGGAAACAACATATCCATTGACTTGTGGAAACATAAATTGTAGCGTATCCATGTACCCATATTACTCAGTAATAAAAGGGAATGAATTAGGGAATGAAATACTGATACAGTCAGTGACATTGATGATCCCAAAAATATACTCAGTGAAAGAAGGCAGACACAGAAGAATATTCTATAATTTCATTTACAGAAAAAGGGGATGGGCTGGGGAGATAGCTCAGTCGGTAGAGTGCTTGCCTTGCAAGCACAAGGCCCTGGGTTCGATCCCCAGCACCACAAAAAAAAAAAAAAAAAAAAAGGGGAAATAATCCATAGCAATAAGAAGCAGATCAGTGATTTCCTGCGGCCATGATTATGGGGCACTTTTTTTTTGGTACTGTGAATTGAACTCAGGGGTGCTCTATCACTAAGCTACATCCTCAGCACTTTTTATTTTTTGAGACCGAGTTTCGCCAAGTTGCTGAGACTGACATTGAACTTGTGATCCTCCTGCCTCAATCTCCCGAATTGCTGGGGTTACTGTGCCTGGCAATGGGAAACATTTTGCAAAGAGGCAAAAGGGAACTCTTTAAGGTTATAAAAATGTTCTGATCCTCACTTTGCAGTAGCTGTATAGGTGGTATGTGTTGTCAAAATTCATTAAACTTGAAATTGGTGCATTGTGTTGAATGTAAGTTATACTTCATTTAAAGCTGATTAAAAAGATAAGAATGTTCATAGTGGCATTATTTATAACAGCCAAAACTAAAGCAATACAGATGCCTACCAATAACAGAATGAATAAATAAATTGTTATAAATTCATATAGTAGACTGTCATATAGCAATGAAAAATAAATTACAGTCAAGTGAAATATGAATGGCATCCATAGATGTAATGTTGAACAAAAGAAGCTAGGTATGGTGGCACACGCCTGTAATCCCAGCAACTTGGGAGGCTGAGGCAGGAGAATCACAAGCTCAAGTTCAGACTTGGCAATTTAGTAAGGGTCTAAGCAACTGAGCAGCCCCTGTCTCAAAATAAAAAGGCTGGGGGATGTGGATCAGTGGTTTTTTTCCCCTGGTACCAAGGGGAAAAGATAAAACACAAGAAGAATATACCATATAATTCCATTTAATGACATTTAAGAACAATGTATAGTGATAAATATTAAAAAAAATAGCTATCTTTAGGAAAGTTATTTACTAAGAGAAACCATGCCTTCTGGCAGTGATGAAAATGTACTATACCTTTATCTGGTGCAGTTTACACAGACAGGCAAACATTCATTGAGCTAAATACTCAGGATTTGCATGCTTTATCACATATACATTACTCCTCAGTGAAAAATTATCATTGAGCTGAAGTACCTATTGAAGGAAAAGGATTAAAAGACAGACAGGCTGCTTTGTTTGACCATAATTATAATAGTGATGATCCTTTGCATTGTCAATGGGTGAGCTTCCTCTCATTGCATTAGAAAGGTTATAGAAGCCAGGCATGGTGGTGTATACCTGTAATTCCAGCTACTTGAGGCTGATGCAGGAAGATCCTAAGTTTAAGACCATTATCAGCAACTAAGTGAGGCCTCCTTGTCTCAAAATAAAAAATAAGAAGAACTGGGAATGTGGCTTAGTGGTAAAGTGCCCCAGGGTTCAATCCCCAGTAATAATAAAACAATTTTTAAAAGGAATGAAAGAAAGGAAAGAAGAAAAGAAAGGTTATAGAAAGTAAAATACAAGCTTAGCTCAGGAGTTGGGTTCAGTGGCACATGCCTATAACCCCAGTAACTCGGGAGACTAAGGTAGGAGGATCACCAGTTGGAGACCAGTCTCTGCAATTTAGTGAGATCCTATCTCAAAATAAAAAATAAAAAGGGCAGGGAATGTAGCTCAATGGTAAAACACCTCTTCAGTAGTATGGGGGCGGGGGCAGCAGGGGAGGCAAACTCAGGTCTGGGAGCATAGCTCAGCGGTAGAGCATGTGCTCAGCATATGCAATGCCCTGGGTTTGATTCCCCAACATGCATGCGCACGCACACACACAAACACACACACACACAGAAGACATGCTCAGGGCTTTGAATTCTCAGCTCAAAATGAAGTCAGAAAACCAGAAAGTGTCCATGATTATTATAAAGAAAATCTCTATTTCTTGTAGCTTTGGGGCAGATGTAGATGAAAAATCAACCCCAAAATTTGACATGACAATTAAAATGTAAATTGAATTCATAGACTTGCTGAGTCTCCTATATTAAAACTAGAAACTTGCTTGGAAAATAGCAGGACCCTGAGAATTAGAATAGCTACATTTGATGGACTCAGGGAACTGAGTCACAAATCTCCCTAAACCAGCCTCCTCTAATATCAGAAACAATCCTTTCCCTCCAATATGAGAGTATTAGTTTTTCTTTCCTGTGGGCCTTATAATAACTTCACTTGGGGCAACTGACTTGCAAGGGGATGCCTATTTTCCTCAAGACCCACTATACAATATTTATTGCTTTTAGACTAAAAATTGGAGTTAGCTAACATCTGGAGACTAAATAATATGCTATCGGTTGACCAATGGATAGCAGAAGAAAACGGGGATGAAATAAAAGAAATAATTAGAGGTAAATGAGAATAGCAACACAAGATATCAAAATCTCTGGGACACTGTGAAAGTGGTTCTCAAAGGAAAGTTCATTGCATTGAGCTCATTTATTAAAAGAATAGAAAGTCATCAAATGTTATGGTTTGGATGTGAAGTGTCCCCCAAAAGCTCACGTAGTAGGGTGTGACTGGAGGAGGTGGGAATTGTGGTGTGGTTTTGGTGTATATATTTGTATGTGGCCAGTGGAGTCTCACTCTCTGCTTTCTGATCATCATGTGAGCTGATTCCCTTTGCCACCCTCTTCCACTTTGAGCCCTGAGGAATGGAGCCAGCTTTCTATGGACTAAGACCTCTGAAACCGTGAGCCCTTAAACGCTTCCCTAAAATTGTTCTGGTCAGATCTTTTAGTCATAGCAGTGAAAAAGCTGAATAAAACATCAAATAACCTAGCATTACACTTCAAAGTCTTAGAAAAAGAAGAACAAATCAACACCAAAAACTGAAGAAGACAGGAAATAAAATCAACGAAATCGAAACAAACAAACAAAAAAGAAGTTCAAAAAAATCAATGAAACAAAAAGTTGGCCATTGGAAAAAAATAAATAAAATTGATAAACTCTTAGCCAAGTTCACCAAGAGAAAGAGGGAAAAAACTCAAACCACCAAAATTCATGATGAAAAAGGAAATATCACCAGACACTACTGAAATACAGATGATAATCAGAAACTATTTTGAAAATTTATATTCCGATAAAATAGAAAATGTTGAAGATATAGATAAATTTCTGGAGACGTTTGATTTATCCATAGTGAATCAAGAGGACATGGAAAATTGAAACAGACCAATTTCAAGCAATAAAATTAAAGACCCCAGCCAGGCATGGTGGCACATGCCAGAAGCTTGGGAGGCTGAGACAGGAGGATGGAAAGTTCAAAGCCAGCCCCAGCAACTGCAAGGCACTAAGCAACTCCGTGAGACCCTGTCTCTAAATAAAATTTTAAAAAAGAGTGGAGCCACCATTTGACCTAGTTATCCCACTCCAAGTATATATCCAAAGGATTTAAAATCAGCATACTATAGGGCCCGGGTCACATCAATGTTTATAACAGCTCAATTCACAATAACTAAACTATGGAACCAACTTACATGCCCTTCAACAGATGAATGGATAAAGAAAATGTGGTATGTATACACAGTGGAATAATACGCAGTCATAAAAAATAATGACTTTTGCCAGTAAATAGATGGATCTGGAGACTATCATGCCAAGTGACATAACCCAGTCCCCAGAAAATCCAAAGGCAATGTTCTTTCTGATATGCAGATACTAACACACAATAAGTGGGGCAGGAAATAGAAGTTCAGTGGATTAGACAAAGGGAAGGGAGGGAAGACGAAAATAGGAAAGACAGTAGACTGGACAAAACTTTCCTATGTGCTTATATGAATATACCACCAGTGAAACTCCATATCATGTATAGCCACAAGAATGGGATCCTATTTAGAATGAGTTATACTCCATGTATTTGTAATATGTCAAAATATACTCTACTGTCATGTCTCTTTAGATATCTAAAGAGAACAAATAATTTAAAAATCTAAATATATAACTACCATACCAAAAAAATTTTTTTGATAAAATACTGGAGTCGGATCTCAGTATGCTCCAGGAGTACTAGTGCAAAGTTTGTCTTGAGAAATGATTGCTGCTATTCTAAGAGAACAGCAAGGTTTTGCTAATTCAAAGCAGCAGACACCTGGGGAATGATGTGGGAATTGATTACAGTACTTTCAGAATAGGAGGATAGATATCATATTGGATTGTCTCAAATTTATCAATGTGGTTTTACTTAGAAGGTTTACTTAGCAGTAATATTTTGAGTATCTATGAGCAGCTTGTTTGGTAGGTAACTCAAAGATGGCCTAGGTTCAATGAGATTGAGATGCCAGAACCTTCTTATATAATAGGGAAAGAAAAAAAATTTAATTTTAAGATTGCTAAAGTTGATTTCTTGTGTGTTGCCTGAACACATGCACCTCCACCAGATTGCCCAAGAGAGCCCAGACGACACTCCCTTGAGAAGAAATCAAGAAATTAATGAAGGGAATGACAGCATTGATAAAAATTTTTGTGATATCTCATGGTGAGAGATACTGCCACTTAGGTGAACTTCTGATTTCAAGAAAAATGATTTGAGTCCAGAATGACAGAAGATTCATGATACTTAAATGCCAGAGACAAAGTATACTAGTCAAATTAGTGCTCATAAATATTATTGATAAGTGGCATTTTGACTTAATCCCAAAACCCATCTTTTAATGGGATCCAGTTTGTCTAGGATTCACACTGTGGTTATTTCTCCAAATCTGAATATATAACCGGAATTACCATAAAGAAGAGTGGGGATTAAACTGGCCATCTGAGTGTTTTGACATGCATGGATTTTCTGGGTGATCATGGTTTCCTTAAGAATTAGAATGTCTTACTATATATTATTGGCTCTATTTACAGAAAGGCACTAATTATGGAACCAGAAAAATGAAGTATGATACCACAATAGAGAGTCTTGGCCTCTTACCTAGTTCCCAGACTGAAGTCAGTTCATGTACCCAGAACTCTTTGTCTGAAAGGGAGGTTGGATCTCCTGAGGAAAAATTCTACAAGACTTCTACAAGCATGTGTGATAGATCTTCCTCCAGGCCTTCCTTAAAGGACCTACAGCTATTTACTAGGCTGAATATAAATTGAGAAAAGGGAAATATTCCAGACCTTCCAGAATTACCAGACACTGACTCCAAGTTAACACTAAGCCCTAGGATCCCAAAACACCCCGACGGTCTACTGATTAAAGCTAGGACTGATTCATGTCAGCTGATAAATACTATTGGCCCAATTATATCACAGGACTTCGCTTTGGTTATTTCTGATCCTGAATGTTTACTTGGAATAGACAACATCCAACAACTAACGGAATCCTCACATTTGTTCTCCAAATTGGAGACTGACAACTATTATGAAAGACAGGACCAAATAGAACTCCTAAATTTCTCATTTGACAAAATGGATAAAAATGAAAAAAATCAGATAAAAAAGTGAAACAGAACAATTTCATAGATATTAGATATGAAAAATACATAAAGAATACAGAGAAAGTAATTCTATCACATTCTTACCTAATTCTCCTGTTTTATCTGCAAAGAAGGGGGAGTACATCTCAACAATATTACTGTGACTTTGTTTGCAGCAGCTACTCCAGGTGTGGAATCCTTATTGGACTAGATTGATATTGTCCTCTTTTTCTTGGCTATTGATCTGTCATCTGTTATTTTTTTTCTGGAGCAGTTTACAAGGACCAACAGAAGTTTTGATTTTACCTGTCAGGAGTAGCAGTATACTTTTACCACCTTGCCTTAAAGCTAAAGGAGCTGTCCTTTCTCTATTATAATCTAGTATGCAGAGATGTTGATTGTGTTGACATATCACAGAACATCACACATATGCACTACCTTGATTATGTCCATCATGGTAATTGGACTTGATTAACCAGAAGTAGTATTAGAAGCCATGGTAAGACACATCTGTGTCAGAGTATAGGACATAACAATCCAGGGTTTACATAGCCTCGTAAATTTTTAGCAGTCCAGTGGTTCTAAAGAATTAGATGAATTCTGTAACTAATTAGTAAATTGCTATAACCTTTATTACATACCACTAAGTAAGAGGCACCATGCTTATTAGACCTTTTTTTTTTTTTACATTTTCAAAACAATCTTTACTACATTTGTATGTGCTTGTCTTATAAATTAATTTGTGTATGTTGCTCTGAGGCATTAATTGAGTCATTACCTGCCAGAATGAATTCCAGAAAAAAGAAAAGACTTTGTAGGCTTTTCTAGGCTGCAGTGCACAATCCTTTTTTTGCTTTGTGCCTTATTACCCAAAGATCGTACAGTATTTTAAGTGTATATGACAAATGGGAATGCTGTGGCAAGTCATAATAATAGAATAACAGTATAGATCCCTTGAGTTTTGGAACAAAACCCTGCTCTCTATTAAAGTTTGTTATTCTTTGAGAAACAGTTCCTGTGTGTATTTATTTATTTATTTGGCAGTGCTGGGGATAGGACTCAGGGGTGCTTGACTACTGAACTCCATCCCCAGCCCTTTCTATTTTTTATTTGAGACAGAGTCTCACAGAGTTGCTCTAGCTGGTCTTGTGATCCTCCTGACTCGGCCTCCTCAGTAGCTGGGATTGTAGGTGTACACCACTGCACCTTGTGTGTTTATCTTCTTTTAATTAATGAAACCGTACACTTAAGATTTGTGTGCTTATCTGTTTATATGTTACATTTTTTGAATGTTTAGTTAAAAAGATTGAAATGGGAAAAACAGAGGTCCAAATATAGCAAAAGGTCAAATATACAATGAAGAACAAGTTAAGGAGAATTTCCCTGATTTTTAAAATAAAGTTATATTAATTAAAACAGCTTGGTTGGTGCTAGAATAGACAAATCAATGAAACAGAATATTATACCTGACATCCAATCCATAAGCATGTAGAGATTTAGGATAGCAATATAAATTAGTGAGAAAATAACTAATTAACAAATGATATTGAGAAAATTGCCTTTCAGACTGGGAAAAATGTAAAATTAGATTTCAACATGATTCATGAGGAAAATTGAGTTTTATATGATCAGAAACATATACAGAAAACAAAATTTTGAAAATTTTAGAAGCAAATATAGAGCATATCTTTTGATTTTTTTCTAAAAGATATGCCAAGTAAGCACAAACCATAGAGGAAATTATTCCTTTATTTGACTGCCTCAAAGTTAAAAGCATTGATATGTCTAAACTCACCAAAAGTTAAATTAAAAGATAAGAAACAGATTAGGGAAATACATTTGCCACATTAACAAAATTTTACAAATTAATAAGAAACAGACAACTCTTCCCTATTGAAGAATGGAATAAGTACATGAAGAAGCTATTCACAGAAGATTAAAAGATAAATACATGGTAAATTTATGAAGATATATTTAATCTCACTAATAATCAGGGAAATGCAAATTGATGTTACCATTTTTATAGATCAGATTGGAGAAATCATAAACTAACAATCTCAGTATAGATATGGAGAAATGATAGATACTCTCATTTCTAGTGAGCATGTTAATTGGTATGGGAAACTTATGGAACAATTTGGCAATAACTACTAAAATTGAGAATGTATACATTACATAATACAGTTAATTCCGCTTTATTTACTTTAGAGAAATGTTTGTAAATGTGTGCAAGATGTATATAAGGATACCTGTTGCAGCATTATTTTGATATCAAAATACTGAAAATAATCTAAATATTCATCAATAAAAGAATTTTAAGGAAATTATGGTGCTTTCACATTATGATACTCTATAGCAGTTAAAGGGAATAAAGTATATTTCTGTATATACACAAATCAGATCTCAATGTTGAGTAAATAAAAGCAATTTGAAGAAGGATACATATATCTGTTTTGTATATGTACATTTCTGTGTGTACTTTAGTCATGATTTCTGGATGTTGAAACACAAATGTTAACTTTATCATTTTCTTTTTCTTTCTTTCTTTCTTTTTTTTTTTTTTTTTGTGGTGCTGGGGATTGAATCCAGGGCTTTGTGCTTGAGAGGCAAGCACTCTACCACCTGAGCTATCTCCCCAGCCCCAGCTTTGTCATTTTCTATATTTTTCTGTAATTAAATTTTTCTGAAAATAGAACAACACAATAGAGAACAAGTAGGGAACAGTTAATTATGACATGCTCAAATCAGGTTAGACAAGAACAGAACATCATGTGTTGAATTCAGCAATTAACAAGTCAAACAAATATTTGTTTAACATTTACTAAGTGCAAGGTATTTTATATGTCACAGAATGGGGACGTTAAGAATAAGCCTAGCCTAGACAAGATACAGCTTTCCTGATTTTGCTACTGCTGCTTTTATTTACTTGATAATGAAGGTGGGGCTGATAGTAGAGGTGGCAAAAGCTTCCAAAAGCCAGTTCTTACAGGCACACAGGCTAAGGACTCAGGAGGCTGAGGCAGGACCAGTTAACTTACTGAGACCCTGACAAAAAAATAAAATTTAAAAAGGGGATGAGGGAGGCTGGGGTTGTAGCTCAGTGGTAGGACACTTGACTAGCACATGTGAGGCACTGGGTTCTATTCCCAGCACCACATAAAACAATAAACAAAATAAAGGTATTATGTCCATCACAACTAAAAATATTTTTTAAAAAGGGGGGGGATGAGGATGTAGACCAGTATAGAGAGCCCCTAAGTTCAATCCTCAGTTTTTTCGATTGAAAAAATAGTCATTGTTCTGTCTACAGAAAAATCTTAAATCTCCTGTGACTACTAATTTACAATTTTTCTGTTTAGGTAGGGATTTTGGATCGGCAGAGGACATTGGCCTTGCTGGAAACATTCTATGATAGAATTACACGAAAGCATAAGCATTTACTCCGAAACCCAAGACAATGTAAGTGCCATTCAGAAAGAGGAGCACACTCAAGCTGAAGTGTCACAGTCCACTGATAGGATAGCACAAGATCATTCTACTCCTATGGAATGCCTTCACATAACATCTCCCTTAAGTCCTGATAGCTGTATCTATTTGTTCATTCTCCCAGAAAATTCACTCTTCATTACATCTAGATGTATTTTTCAGCATGGTACAATATTCAAAGTTGTCAGAACTCAGCTAGAACTCAATTTTCAATTCATTTAAATAAAGAGAGGTTTTAGTGACAATTTGAATGTTTTAGAAATTAACTTGATAATGGTTATTCCATTTTAATGTGCAATTTAAAGTACTAACTTTTCTAGAAAAATAGTTTCTTCTCACAAGCATTTTACTTGTATACTTTCACTGTACATTTATGGTAACATATTCTTTTTATATTTCTACAAAAATAAATTATGAGATTTATTTGTATTTTTAAAGAGAAAAATCTTTTCATGACTGGGTTTTCCAAATGATATCAATATTTTATTTCTTTACGAAGGTTTACTCTTTGAATGTTTAAAAAAAATCTATGGGTGATACACATAAGATATTTCTAAAAATTGTAGGAATCACAATTTTATAGCTTAACTATTATCCTGTGCTTTGAGTCTTACTCCCTGCAGTCCTGAAAACCAAATTTTTGTTGTTGTGTTTTTTAACAGCGGGATTTTGGTGAATGTTGTCTATTCTTTCCCTAGGGTATTGTGTTCGTTTTGTTTTGTTTTGATTTGTTTGGGTTTGTTTTGGAGATTGAACTGAGGGCCTTGTATATGCTAAGCAAATGCTCTCCCACTGAGCTGCTCATCAGTCCCTCTGTCTGGAAATCTGAACCAGGTGTCCATGTAAGTTGTGGAAGAAAAGAAATGAGGAATGAAGAGAGAAGGAAAGTAAATATTGGAAAAACAGCCCCACTGAAAGATTGCCATGAATAAAGACTTGCTTTTTATTTTTATATCACATAAAATTAAAAGATATCAAGATGGAAAGACAGGGCTGGGGTTGTAGCTCAGTGGTAGAGTGCTTGCCTAGCATGCATGAGGCACAGGGTTTGATCCTCAGCACCACTTAAAAATAAATAAATCAAATAAAGGTATTATGTCCAAATACAATCAAAAAAAATTTTTTAAAAAGATGAAAAGACATGTCCCCCTCCCCTTCTCTAAGCTACACTGATTATGGGAGTACTACAAATATAGAGGACAAATTTTATTTGGTTTAACAGTCTAAGCAACACCTCAAATAGCAAAAGAAAAATTATATTCACTTCTCAAATCATACCTTTTAGGAAGGGATGATATCTAATTCACAGTAGTGAGCATTTTTTTAATGTTCCTTTGAATATTTTTTTGCTTTTTATGGGATTGAAGCAAAAGATAACTGATGTTTATTCAAAGTAATAGGCCTAGCCAGGTGTGGTAGCACATGCCTGTAGTCCAGTGATTCTGGAGGGTGAGGCAGGAGGATGGAAGGTTCAAGGCCAGCCTGAGCAACTTAGCGAGACCCTGTCTCAAAATAAAAATTAAAAGGGCTGGGGATATGGCTTAGTGGTTAAACACCCTGTGTTCAATCCCTGGTACCAAAAAAAAAAAAAAAAAAAAAAAATTGAAAAAGTCTATATTGTGATGACTATGCTCATGCTTTTAAAACATTAGTTTAATACCTCTGGTTCTGCACTAAAGATCAATTTTTTAGATAAATGTTTTGTTTTCTGCATTAGGGCCATTTGTTGAATTTGAAGAGATAGACTTGCTTGAGTTCTGGGGAGACATGGATAATCAGAAACACATTTATGAAGACTTTGATAAGGTGCTTTTAGGGATGAATGCATTACTTTCTGAAAAACATGAGAGCAAAAACCAAAATCAATTATCAGAAAATCAACAAAAACATGATGAGCAGAAGAAATCAACACCACCACCAAGTCCACCAGAAGAGCAGAAAGAGACAACTGCAGAGCAAGGACCACAGAGAATTTCAACTGCAGAACAAGAACTCTATGAAGAACCAGAAATAAAACAAGAAAATGTCCCAGAGTCAATTATAGAACAAGAGTTAATAACAGAAAAGAGACCACACAGAGGATCAATTAAAGGACAAGGACCACGCAAAGGGTCAGCAATAGGACAAGGAGCACGCAGAAAGTCAGGGACAGAACAAGGGTCACGCAGAAGCTCAATGATAGAACAAGAACCACAGAGAGAGTCAATTGCAGAACATGGGGCATACACAGAGTCAGAGAGAGGACAAGAACCTCAAAGAGGGTCCGATTCAGAACAAGGGACACGCAGAGAGTCAGTCACAGAACAAGGGACACGCAGAGAGTCAGCCAAAGAACAAGGGACACGCAGAGTTGTAGAACAAGGGCAGCGCAAAGCATCCATAGCAGGACAAGGACCACGTAAAATGTCATCTTCAGAACCTGGATCACGCAGAGGATCAACAACAGGACAAAGTCAACGCAAAGGATCAACAACAGGGCAAGGACCACGCAAAGCATCAGATTCAGAATATGGATCACACAGAGAGTCAATAATAGAAGAACCACACACAGAAGAGCAAGGTCCATATGGAGAGACAATTCCAGAACAAGAGGATGTAGATTCAACTTCACAATCAAGGGAAGTTAGGATCTCTAAAACAAGTGCAGAATCTGAATACATTGAAATCCCTTCACAAGAAAAGAAGTCTTGGGAGCTAATACATGAAGAGGAATTATCAAAAGAACTGCAAGAGCCCATTCCTACGTCAAGTAAAACAAATATTTCAGGTAGTGATTCAGCTCCTTGTTTTGTGGAGTAGTTTTTAAAGTCTTTTCAGAATAATAATAATTTAAATTAGTATCCTTTTTGGCATGTCAGAATGTGCAAACCTCAGACATATTTTGCTACTCAACATGAGTCTAGACCTTGAATAATCAATTAAATGCAAACCAGAATGTTCTATTGTCAGTTTACCTAGAATTTCATTTGCACTAGAAATTCATTAACAAGGAAGATCTAGCAGTGTTACATGTAAAAATGTTTTAACTGTTTTTTTTTAATTTGAAAAGGTAGAAGCCCCTTTATTTTAAATGGGGTGTCTGATATTAGAAACCTCTTTTAAAAATTTGTTAACTATAAAAATGGGTCTTTTTTTCAGATAAAAGATGTATATTCTAGAAGAGTTTCTGAAAGTCATATATCAGATAGAAAACACCCTGCATGTCAAATATTTAGACATATCTCTTTGGTCAGAATAGTAATACTTCACTATAAGAGAAGCTGGGATATGTATCTCTTATTTTGCATGTACAAATTGGGATACAACAAACAGGTTTTGCCACAGAGTTTCTCTCAACAATTAAAGTTATTAAGTGATTTAATTGTGGTTGATTATGATACAATATATGTGGGGAATTACTTAGGGTTTTTGGTGTTCTATATGAAACATATTTTTCCCATTCATTAACCTTATGATATGTAACAAAAGATGTCATGCCCAATTCATAGGAATTCTCTTTTGAACCTTTTAGCTGATATAAGAAAGGACATTCAGAAAGACAAATCCTGTGAACCCAAGTCCCAAAAAATAGAAGGAAAATCATGGTCAGGTAACTTTTCATTTAATCCTACTTTCATTTATTACCTAGGACAGAAACTTTGTGAAAGTGAGTTAAATTGGCTATGTTATGAAATGTGTTTTTATAGGTGGATTTTTTGCTTGTGATTGGAGGAAGAAGTATGCCAAATTTGAAGATGAGGATCAAGCAAACTTAATCTATGATAACTCCAAGTTTACAGGTATGTGTTAACAATGAAAGTAGAAAGCATAGATGACTTTAATTTACTGTGGTATCCCATGAGAAAAACTGGATTTAACTAAGACACTATAGAATCCTTACATTGTTTTGACCCTAGAAACTGATGGGTATGAATGTATACAAGATGGGTGTTTCTGGTGGTGACATGCTATTGGTAATGACATCTACTATCAATGAAAATTCTTTGGCTTTCAAACTCATATTAATAGACTTTTTATCATTATATGACCCTAAAACTGCTTTGAAGATATGGTACAACCATATAAAAGGAATCAGATGTTAGAACTCAATAGAAATCATGCCAGCTATTTCTTTTCCTAGTAGGTTCACATCCAAACATATGAGACAGATGAGAATCTATTTTTTTTCAAGGTTTGCTAAGAAAGGTAGTATTAGTATTGTGGATTGGATCCAGGGGTGCTTAGCTACTGAGCCACTCCCCAGCCCCTTTATTTTATTTTTAAATTTTTTTATCTTGAAATAGGATCTCATTAAGTTACTTAAGGCCTCCTGAAATTGCGGCAGCTGACTTTGAACTGGGAATCTTCATACCTCAACCTCCCAAATCTCTGGGATTACAGGTGTGCACCACCATGTTCGCCAAAACCACATGTTTAATTATAATTGTTTCAAATAGTACTCTAGTCATATTTTATTAAAATTCTATTTTATATTTTCCCTTTCATATCAACAAGTAGTAGAACTAATTATATCAAGGTTATTTTCTCTCTATGTGCAAATTGTTTCCTCATTTAAATCTGGGTTAAATAACAAACTTCCTATGCTAAAAAATTTTGATGGAACAATACTTTCATCAGATAGAAAGTCAAGCATTGGTCAGTTCTTATAGCCCAAAGTTCATATTTTTCCTCCTCATCCTTATTTCCATTTACTTTACTATTTTTTAAAACTTGCATAGGTGGGGCTATGGTTGTGGTTCAGTGGTAGAATGCTTGCCTAGCACGTGTAAGGCACTGGGTTTGATCCTCAGCACCACATAAACATAAATATAAAATAAAATAAAGATATTGTGTCTATCTACAACTAAAAAAAAATTTTTAATTGCATGGGTGGCCAGGTGTGGTGGCATATGCCTGTAATGCCAGCAACTCAGGAGGTTGAGGCAGGAGGATCCCAAGTTCAAAGCTAGCCTCAGCAACTTAGCAAGGCCCCAAGCAACTCAGTGAACCCATCTGTAAATAAAATACAAAATAGGGTTGGAGATGTGGCTCAGTGGTCGAATGCCCCTGAGTTCAATCCCCAGTAAGCCCCCCCGCCAAAAAAAAATTGCACGGGTGATCATTTTTAGGTTATATCAAATCTCATTTAGAAGGTTTAAGACAGGAATAACATGAATAAATCAAACATAAGTCTCGGGGCTGACATTTTGTGACATATACTTCATATTATAACATTAAACTTCAAGATGAATACCTTAGTTATCCTTCTTAGGGGGAGGAGTTTTAGTGGTGGTATTTACTAATTTATTTAATCTGGGATTTCAGCATGTAACTGGCTTCAGTCACAACTGGATTCGACAATACCAGATACTCTGCCTCTTGGTTGTTGTTTGTGTCACTTTCAATTTTAGGCAGCTTCCTCCATATTATGGAAAATGGACCACAAGAGCATCTCTAAACTTATATCCTACTGGTTCAACAATCAGAATATAAAAAGAATGATTCTTGCCTAATAGTTCTCCTGAAAGTCCTGAGGCTAATTCTCATTAGCCTATAGTGGGTTACATTACTGTCATGTCTAAATCATTGGCCAGACCTCTAGTACACATCCATGGAACAAGGGTGGGGAGGCTTAGTACCACCTGATTCCTCGGAACTGACAGTGAAAGAGAAATGTTCTTCTAAGGAAAAAAGATAGATGCTGTCCTCATGAAGGGAGCATAGACTCCTGACAGGCAAAAATAGTATATATTACAGCTGGGGATTTAGCTCAGTGGGAAAACACAGGCTTAGCATGGATTAGGCCCTAGGTCCAATTCCCAGCACCAAAACAAAACAAATCAAAACAATAGTAGATGTCTGTTATAATAGATACTCATTTATTTTCCCTAAGATTTGAGAGAATTGTTCACTTAACTGCTTGATATCTGTTTTCTGCTTCACAGACCTACATTCAATTATCAGAAATATTCAGTTTTACAAGGAAATAAAAGATAGGAGTGCCTTCAATGGAGTTTCCTTCAATCTGTTCCAGTTTGTGCAGGTCCTAGAGACATTTGTTGGTGAAGATGCCCCCTTGAGTGTCAGTGAGAGCCTCACCTCCTTTTTTAAGAGCAGCTATGCTGAAACAAAAGAAGAAAAAATGAGTGCCTTAGAACAGGTGGGTAATATTACTTATCAATGAACAAGTGAGGTCACTATTATAAGCAAATCTCTCAACTTCAGTTGCTCCTCATGTCACTCTCCTTAAAAAAATTATCTCCAAATTTATTACTTTATTTCAGCAAGCATAGCTGTTAAATGTCTTGTTTTATTGGCAAATGCTCTAAGATCACCCTCCAGAGAACTCATTCCCTTAAAAATAACATGACTGCTCCTGGCAGGAGAGGTTTATAATATAGCTTTTTTTTTCCTTCTCTGAAGCATGAGGAGCAGATGTGTGTATGTGTGAAGATGTATGAGTGTACTGTCTTTCTGCTCTGTGAGTGTGTTTACAAATGCACATACCTAGGGGTATGTTTATGGCTTGAATACGTGTTTTTATTCTTGGGCACTCAAGTAGCACATATTTCCTAGGAACTTACTACTTTCTTGAGTGCTAGATAAATGCATATGCATCACCCAGTATAATTTATATTCTCATATGTGAAACATGAATCAGTTTCACCAAACTTATTAAGTAATCTCTTCAGCCTTATGAGTTTTCTCAACCTAATTCTAGAGTTGACTTTCTTTTTGCCTCCTCAATTGCAGTTCCCCACCACTTAAACAAAAGGCCTATATTCACTTTCTTTTTGCAATTAAATATATCTAGATATTAACTCAATTATTATCTAATTAACAGAATTAAAATAGTGAAAAAGCACAAAGGTAAATAAAATATATGCCATCAAAGTTAATATAGAAAAGAATGTTGGGCTGAGTGCAGTAGTACACACCTGTAAACCCAGCAACTTGGGAGACTGAGGCAGGATTGCAAGTTCAATGCCAACCTCAGCAACTTAGAGATGCCCTAGGTAACTTAGTAAGATTCTGTCTCAAAATATAAAATAAAAGAGCTGGGGATGTGGCTCAGTGATTAAGTTACCCTGGGTTCAATCCCAAATACCAAAAAAAAGAAAGAAAGAATTTTTAAAACACAGTAATTTTTAAATATATGAACACTCCCTTTCCCTACAAAACACATCCCTAGGAATTCAATGAGAGCACCCCATGTGTTTACCATATTTTTAATAACCAGGGAGGATGTGGGAAGGATAATCCAAGTTTCTTAAGTACAGTATCCTTCCTAAGGCAATGAGCTTTAGTCCAGTGCAGAGAATGCCTGAGTGTTTTTGGTCTAAAGGTGAAACAAGGAATGACATTAAAGGGGTTAAAATTAATAACTGCATTTTCCATTCTTATCATGGTTAACCCCCAAGTAAAGATGTTTCTATAAAAGATGCTACAGTTTTCTGGTATAAACCCAGAATGCTAGCTAGCACAATGAACATCATATCTTCTGTGCCTTGTTATCCTTTTTGTATCCCAGGTTAGACAAAATGCTTTCCAAATTCGTCGGGGACTTCTTCTAGAAGCTCTCTTTCAAAAGTGGGATAGTGATGGCTCAGGCTTCCTGGATCTGAATGAAGTTGATGAACTCTTATACACATACAAGGATGGAATGGAAAAAGAATCTATGAAGAAAGGTAAAATATAAGAATGTTCTTGTTTAAGTTGTGGTTACAACTTGGTTTCAAGTTTTCCAGAAAAAAAACAAACATTAAAACCAAACATTAAAAACCAAACATTGATTTAGTCAAAACCATCAGATACTGCTTCCTACTTACTAGTATGACTATCATTTTTTAAATGGAAAATAAGTGTTGGCAAGGATGTAGAGAAATAGGAATCCTGGTACATTTGTCAGCATGATCAGGAGTGGATCAGAGTACTGTGTTCAAAACCTTAACTCTACATAGATTCCTTCTATGGACCTGAATTCCCTCACTGGAGGTTGAGAGAATCCAAACCATGCTACAATTCTGCCTGATTTCTCTTATTTTCTCTCTTTGTCTTCACAAGGTCTGAACTACTCTCTCAAATCTGACTGGTTTGCAAATTTCTCTTCAGTTTACTAAATTATTCTCCTTAATGACTTTTTTTCCTCCTTTATTATATTTTCCCCTTCTAATCATTACTTCCCAAGCAAAAGCTACTAAAATTCTCATTCCAGTAAAATAAATTCCTTTCTTCATTAGATCCCAGTTTAAATGATTTTGCTTTTCACTGGGTTTAAAGATCTATCCAGTGACTTTTATATACCAGATTGCCAATTTTTAAAGTGTGTAGTGCATGGGTTCATTAAGTTCTTCAACCTTTTCCAAAAAAATCATATTGTTGATCTTCAAATGTGCCTAAGTTTATCAATTGTGATGTTCTCTTCAGTAACTATGTCATCTGTAAACTTTAAATTACAGTGCACTGCTTGTCTAAGAGAGCACCCAAAGAGTTAGCTATTCCCTTTATTTACTTATTTTTAAAATATTTTCTTGTTGTGGATATACACAATACATTTATATTATTATTTAATTTTTTATGTGGTGCTGAGGATCGAACCCAGGGCCTCACACATGCTAGGCAAGCGCTACCATTTAGCCACAATCCCAGCCCCTATTCCCTTTAATTTTCTATTTAAATGACAAGATTTGCCTTAATGTTTAAATTTCTACTTACATAGTATACTTAATGAAATTTTAAAAGGCATAAAGAGGTGGTTCCTGCTTATAAGCTGGGCAGATTTCATAGCATAGAACCATAATCTACAGAGAACCTTAGACAATGGTTGGGATGGCAAGGTTCCAATACTGGGTCTTCACTAACTGGACATGTGACCCTGGGCCTGGTACTTAACCTCCACAGACTTAGATTTCCTGTTGTAAAGTGAAAGAGTAAGACATGATGGTTTTTTTTTTTCTTTTCATATCAAATTTTTATTAAAGATCTTAGTCATTTTTTTTATTTCTTTTTTTTTTAATTTTTTTTTTTATGTTTACATAGGGTAATGATGTTTATTTTATTTTTCCCCCTCGCCCCCACCCCTCCCACCCCTCTTTTCCCTCTACACAGTCCTTCTTTCCTTCATTCTTACCGCTCTCCTTAGCCTAACTCTAAACCTAACCCTAAACCTAATGCTAGCCCCTCCCACCCCCCATTATATGTCCTCATCCGCTTATCAGCGAGATCATTCGTCCTTTAGTTTTTTGAGATTGGCTTATCTCACTTAGCATGATATTCTCCAATTTCGACCATTTGCCTACAAATGCCATAATTTTATCATTCTTCATTGCGGAGTAATATTCCATTGTATAAATATGCCACAGTTTCTTTATCCATTCATCAACTGAAGGGCATCTAGGTTGGTTCCACAATCTGGCTATGGTGAATTGAGCAGCAATGAACATTGATGTGGCTGTATCTGTGTAGTATGCTGATTTTAAGTCCTTTGGGTATAGGCCAAGGAGTGGGATAGCTGGGTCAAATGGTGTTTCCATTCCAAGCTTTCTGAGGAATCTCCACACTGCTTTCCAGAGTGGCTGCACTAATTTGCAACCCCACCAGCAATGTATGAGTGTTCCTTTTTCACCACATCCTCGCCAACACCTATTGTTGCTTGTATTCTTGATAATCGCCATTCTAATTGGGGTGAGATGAAATCTTAGGGTAGTTTTGATTTGCATTTCCCTTATTACTAGGGATGTTGAACATTTTTTCATATATCTGTTGATTACTTGTACATCTTCTTCTGTGAAGTGTCTGTTCATTTCCTTAGCCCATTTGTTGATTGGATTATTTGTATTCTTCGTGTAGAGTTTTTTGAGTTCTTTATAGATTCTGGAAATTAGCGCTCTATCTGAGGTATGGTTGGCAAAGATATTCTCCCACTCTGTAGGCTCTCTCTTCACATTTCTGATAGTTTCCTTTGCTGAGAGAAAGCTTTTTAGTTTGAATCTATCCCAGTTGTTGATTCTTGCTTTTATTTCTTGTGCTATGGGAGTCCTGTTAAGGAAGTCTGATCCTAAGCCAACAAGTTGAAGATTTGGACCTACTTTTTCTTCTATAAGATGCAGGGTCTCTGGTCTGATTCCGAGGTCCTTGATCCATTTTGAGTTGAGTTTTGTGTAGGGTGAGAGATAGGGGTTTAATTTCATTCTATTGCATATGGTTTTCCAGTTTTCCCAGCACCATTTGTTGAAGAGGCTATCTTTTCTCCATTGCATATTGTTGGAACCTTTGTCGAGTATGAGAAAATTGTATTTATTTGGGTTTGTGTCCATGTTCTCTATTCTGTACCATTGATCTACCTGTCTATTTTGGTACCAATACCATGCCGTTTTTGTTACTATTGCTTTGTAGTAGAGTTTAAGATCTGGTATTGCAATACCCCCTGCTTCGCTCTTGCTATTGAGGATTGCTTTAGCTATTCTGGGTTTTTTATTCTTCCAGATGAATTTCATGATTGCTTGCTCTATTTCTGCAAGGTACATCATTGGGATTTTAATTGGAATTGCATTGAATCTGTATAGCACTTTAGGCAGTATAGCCATTTTGACGATATTAATTCTGCCTATCCAGGAACATGGGAGATCTTTCCATCTTCTAAGGTTTTCTTTAATTTCTTTCTTTAGTGTTCTGTAGTTCTCATTGTAGAGGTCTTTCACCTCTTTTGTGAGATTGATTCCCAAGTATTTTATTTTTTTCGATGCTATTGTGAATGGGGAAGTTTTCCTAATTTCTCTTTCTGAAGATTCATCACTTATGTATAAAAATGCATTGGATTTATGAGCATTGATCTTGTAACCTGCTACTTTACTGAATTCACTTATGAGTTCTAAAAGTTTTCTGGTGGAATTTCCAGGTTCCTCTAAATATATAATCATGTCATCAGCGAACAGGGATAGTTTGAGTTCTTCTTTTCCTATTCGTATCCCTTTAATTTCTTTCGTTTGTCTGATTGCTCTGGCTAGAGTCTCAAGGACGATGATGAATAGAAGCGGTGAAAGAGGGCATCCCTGCCTTGTTCCAGTTTTTAGAGGGAATGCTTTCAGTTTTTCACCATTTAGAATGATATTCGCCATGGGCTTAGCGTAGATTGCCTTTATAATGTTTAGGAATGTTCCCACTACCCCAATTTTTTCTAGTGTTTTGAGCATGAAGGGATGTTGTATTTTATCGAATGCTTTTTCTGCATCTATTGAAATAATCATGTGATTCTTAACTTTAAGTCTGTTGATATGGTGAATGACATTTATTGATTTCCGAATGTTGAACCAACCTTGCATCCCTGGGACAAAACCCACTTGATCGTGGTGCACTATCTTTTTAATATATATTTGTATGCGATTTGCTAAAATTTTGTTGAGAATTTTTGCATCGATGTTCATTAAGGATATTGGTCTGAAATTTTCTTTCCTCGATGTGTCTCTGTCTGGTTTAGGTATCAGGGTGATATTGGCTTCATAGAACGAGTTTGGTAGGGTTCCCTCCTCTTCTATTTCATGGAATAGTTTGAGGAGTATTGGAATGAGCTCTTCTTTAAAGGTTTTGTAGAACTCGGCTGAGAACCCATCTGGTCCTGGACTTTTCTTTGTTGGTAGGCTTTTGATGACCTCTTCTATTTCATTGCTTGAAATTGGTTTATTTAAGTTGTGTATGTCCTCCTCGTTCAGTTTAGGTAGTTCATATGTCTCTAGAAATTTGTTGATGTCTTCGAGGTTTTCTGTTTTGTTGGAGTATAGATTTTCGAAATAGCTTCTAATTATGTTTTGTATTTCAGTCGTGTCTGTTGTGATATTTCCTTGTTCATTCCGAATTTTAGTAATTTGAGTTTTCTCCCTCTTTCTCTTTGTTAGTGTGGCTAAGGGTTTATCAATTTTATTTATTTTTTCGAAGAACCAACTATTTATTTTGTTAATTTTTCCGATTGTTTCTTTTGTTTCGATTTCGTTGATTTCGGCTCTGATTTTAACTATTTCCTGTTTTCTACTACTTTTGGTATTGGTCTGCTCTTCTTTTTCTAGTGCTTTGAGCTGTAGTGTTAAGTCGTTTATTTGTTGATTTCTACTTCTTTTTTTGAATGCACCCCATGAAATAAATCTTCCTCTAAGTACTGCTTTCATAGTGTCCCAGAGATTTTGATATGATGTGTCTTTGTTCTCGTTTACTTCTAAGAATTTTTTTATTTCCCTCCTGATGTCTTCTGTTATCCATTCATCATATAATAGTGTATTATTTAGTCTCCAGGTATTAGAGAAGTTTCTGTTTTTTATTCTGTCATTTATTTCTAATTTCAATCCATTATGATCTGATAGAGTACAAGGCAGTATCTCTATCTTCTTGTATTTGCTAACAGTAGCTTTGTGGCATAAAATATGGTCTATTTTAGAGAAGGATCCATGTGCTGCTGAGAAGAAAGTGTATTCGTTCTTTGTTGGATGGTATATTCTATATATGTCAGTTAAGTCTAAATTGCTGATTGTGTTGTTGAGATCTATAGTTTCTTTATTCAATTTTTGTTTGGACGATCTATCCAGTGGTGAGAGAGGTGTGTTAAAATCGCCTAGTATTATTGTGTTGTGGTCTATTTGATTTCTGTAATTGAGAAGGATTTGTTTGACGTACGTGGATGAGCCAATGTTCGGGGCATAGATATTTATGATTGTTATGTCTTGCTGATTTATGCTTCCCTTAAGCAGCATGTAATGTCCTTCTTTATCCCTTCTGACTAGTTTTGGTTTGAAGTCCACATTATCTGAGATGAGGATGGATACTCCAGCTTTTTTGCTGTGTCCGTGTGCATGGTATGTTTTTCCCCATCCTTTCACCTTTAGTCTATGGGTGTCTCTTTCTATGAGATGAGTCTCTTGCAGGCAGCATATTGTTGGATTTTTCTTTTTAATCCAATCTGCCAGTCTGTGTCTTTTGATTGATGAATTCAGGCCATTAACATTCAGGGTTATTATTGTGATATGATTTGTATTCCCAGTCAATTGACTCATATTTGTTTTTGACATGATTTGGTTTCTCCTTTATTTGGCTATTCCTTTAGGCTAGCACCTCCTGTTGCTGATTTGCATCGTTGTTTTTCATCTCTTCCTCATGGAATATTTTGCTGAGAATGTTCTGTAATGCTGGCTTTCTTTTTGTAAATTCCTTTAGCTTTTGTTTATCATGGAAGGATCTTATTTCATCGTCAAATTTGAAGGTAAGTTTTGCTGGGTATAAGATTCTTGGTTGGCATCCGTTTTCTTTCAGGGCTTGGTAAATGTTGTTCCAGGCCCTTCTAGCTTTTAGGGTCTGGATTGAAAAATCTGCTGATATTCTTATTGGTTTCCCTCTGAATGTAATTTGATTCTTTTCTCTCGCGGCCTTTAAAATTCTGTCTTTATTTTGTATGTTAGGTATTTTCATAATAATGTGCCTTGGTGTGGGTCTGTTGTAATTTTGTATGTTTGGAGTTCTATAAGCCTCTTGTACTTGGTTTTCCATTTCATTCTTCAGATTTGGGAAATTTTCTGTTATTATTTCATTGAAAGATTGTTCATTCCTTTGGTTTGTTTCTCTAAGCCTTCCTCAATCCCAATAATTCTTAAATTTGGCCTTTTCATGATATCCCATAATTCTTGTAGATTCTGTTCATGATTTCTTACCATCTTTTCTGTTTGGCCAACTTTGCTTTCAAGATTAAATAATTTGTCTTCAATGTCTGAGGTTCTGTCTTCCAGGTGTTCTATCCTATTGGTTATGCTTTCTATGGAGTTTTTAACTTGGTTTATTGTTTCCTTCATTTCAAGTATTTCAGTTTGGTTTTTTTTTTTCAGTATCTCTAACTCTTTATTGAAATGATCTCTTGCGTCCCGTATTTGGTCTTTTAACTGTTGATTGGTGCGATCATTTAATGCCTGCATTTGCTCTTTCATCTCCTCCTTCAATGCCTGCATTTGCTCTTTCATCTCCTCATTAGCTTCCCTGATCGTTTTAATTACGTACATTCTGAACTCCCTTTATGACATTTCTTCTGCTGTGCTGTCATTGGGTTTTATTGATGTAGTATCTAGGTTTGTTTGGGACATTTTCTTCCCTTGTTTTCTCATATTGGTCAGTTGTCAGTGGGACCCTGAGATATTGCAGTTTTCCGCTATTGGCTTATAGTGTCCCGGTAGATTTCCAGTGTATCACCTCCCAGCCTTCAGTAGCCTGATGTCTTGGAGGAATCTGATAAAGCAGCTCATCCAAAGAAAACTGCCCCTAGCCCCCTACTGGTTCCACGGTTTGGAACTGGCTCTGTGCGGAAATGCTCTCACTGTGGGCCTGCACCGTGCAGCTGGCCGTGTGGGAGGAGCCCACTGCCGGAGTGTGGAAGGCTACCTTGGGAAGACTCTAGCTGCCCTGCCCGGCTCCAATATGCCACCTCTATCTGGGCCTGCCACCCGGGCTGAGCTTTACCCAGTGGGCACACTCACCCGTGGCTCTATTTCAGTCCGAGTCTCTCAATGCCTCCCCTTCTTAACTCCTGGGTTCTGGAGCGACTGGGGGTGCAGTCTCCCTCTAGGCTGCCATCTTGGATCGCCCCGTGAAGAGAGCCTGCAGCCGGAGTGGGCAGAGCCACCTGAAGAGGTCTCTGGCTGCCCTGCCCTGATCCCAGAGGCTGCTTGCGGATCGAGGCTCTCCGCTGGTTCATTGCCGGAGTATGCTACGCTGCAGTGGCTCCGGGACTCGGAGCTTGTTCTGGTCAGAAAGGCTCTTACTAGCGGGCCAGTTCTGTTCCGAGAACCTGGAGAAGCTGGCTGTGTGGGCGGGGCCCACCGCCGGAGTGCCTCTTAGTCATTTTTTAAATGAATATCCTTTTATTGGATTTTTCCCAATTGAAAATGAAATTTCATTTTACATCTGTAATTAGAAATAACACTTAAAATGGAACTGTACAAATTTAGGTCAAAATAAATAATATGTGAATTTGTGACTTCATAAGAGACATAATGAATTTAAGAATTAAGGAATCTAAAAATAATGTTATAAGCGAATTCCATATATTGGATTATATGGACTTACATATAATTGAAGCGCAACTCTAGGGATAGGTAAAAGCACAAAATGTAAAGCCCAACAGACTGACCACAAGCCACCAGTGGAGTACCAGCTGCCTGCTGTTGCCTGAAAGTTCACTATCACAGTACCTGCAGGTTTGGTTATATGTGACTACCACCATTTTGAGACAACAGCCAGGACTTGTAGGTCCCCTGGCTGGACTGACTGATCCCCATCTCTAGGATCCCTCAGCCTGACCGATCACTCCCTGCCTCCAGGGACCTCACATCAACTGACTGCTCCCCACCACTAGGACCCCCAGATTGACTGATTGCACCCCGCCTCCAGGATCCCACAACCAGACCAACCGCACCCCGCCTCCAGGACCTCCAGCCAACCACGCCCACACCCCAAGCTGCAGCTCCCCATTTGCCACACATTTGAAAGCCAGAGTGGCTATCTTGGATAATCCTGGAAGCTGTATCTCCCATCTTTATATGGGGCAAATCTCATCCTGAGACACCTACTGGAGACTTGAAGCTCATTGTCAGGTTACTGAAGACTGGCAGGTTTGAATACTATATAACTGTTATAGTGTAAATTTTCTTTTTTCTCCTTATTGAAAAATTTTAACTTTTTATTTCTTTACTTTTCTCACTCTCTTTTCCTTTTGTTTACCTGTTCCCTCAGAGTCTCTTTCTCCCTTTTTGCATGCTAACAACCGACTTCTTTTGGTTACACTCTCACTCCTTCTATGATCTAGAACTTCTATATATTCTTTAATTATCCCATTAACAGCTACATCCTACACCCCTCTAGCATCCTCTTTGTCCTCCATTAGAAACTGCAGACCTTATTGCAAATCTGTTTTACTGAAGATAATGATTGAACTCATTCTGTTTATTATGACAATATTGTTAACATCCTCATAGGGGCTATTTGGTTTCGGGTTGCATACTGTCTGAACTGGGCACTGCTAATATTGATCTCCCCCTTAAAGAAAAGGTTTTGGAAACCTATAGAGTCACTATAAGCCTATAGGGGGGAAAGTGCAATACCCCAGATCTGCACTGCTGGAGGGGAAGATACATGAAAAAACAAGGGAAGAAAATGATCCAAACAAACCTAGATTCTATAGTAATAGAATCCAGTGACAGCATGGTAGAAGAAATGTCAGAAAAGGACTTCAGATTATACATAATTAAAATGATTCATGAAGCAAAGGATGAGATAAGAGAGCAAATGTAGGCAATGAATGATCATATTAATAAGCTTGAAAGAGCAACTGAGGGAAGCAAAAGAACATTTCAACGAAGAGAGATTCTCAAAACAAAACACGGATATCCTTGAAATGAAGGAAACAATAAGCCAAATAAAAAACTCAATGGAAAGCATCACCAACAGTCTAGACCCTTGGAAGACAGAACCTCAGACAAGATATTTAATCTTGAAGACAAAATATTTAATCTTGAAAATAAAGTTGCCCAAACAGAGAAGATGGTAAGAAATCATGAACAGAATCTCCAAGAACTATGGGACATCATGAAAAGACCAAATTTAAGAATTATTGGGATTGAGAAAGGCACAGAGATACAAACCAAAGGAATGAACAACCTATTCAATGAAATAATATCAGAAAATCTCCCAAGCCTGAAGAATGAAATGGAAAATCAAAAGAAGAGACTTACAGAACACCAAATGCACAAAATCACAACAGATCCACACCAAGGCACATTATAATGAAAATGTCTGACATACAAAATAAAGATGTGATTTTGAAGGCTGCGAGAGAAAAGCATCAGATTGCATACAGGGGGAAACCAATACAGATATCAGCAGATTTCTCAGCCCAGACTCTAAAAGCTAGAAGGGCCTAAAACAACATATTTAAAGCTCTGAAAAAGAACATGGTTGCCATCCAGGAATCCTATACCCAGCAAAACTAACCTTCAGATTTGAAGATGAAATAAAATCCTTCCATGATAAACAAAAGTTAAAAGAATTTACAGATAGAAAGCCTGCACTACAGAATGTTCTCAACAAAATATTCCATGAGGAAGAAATGAAAAACAACAATGGAGGTCAGCAAAGGGAGGAACTACCTTAGAGAAAAACCACTCAAAGGAGAAACCAAGCCAAACTAAAAACCAAAAATAAGCCAAATGACTGGGAATACAAATCATGTCTCAATAATAACCCTGAACATTAATGGCCTAAACTCATCAGTCAAAAGACATAGACAGGTAGAATGGATTAAAAAGAAAGACCCAACAATATGCTGCCTGCAAGAGACTCGTCTCATAGAAAAAGACATCCACAGACTAAAGGTGAAAGGATGGGAAAAAAACCTACTACACACATGGACTCAGTAAAAAAGCAGGGGGTTCCATCCTTATTTCAGATAAAGTGGACTTCAAGCCAAAGTTAGTCAGAAGGGATAAAGAAGGACATTTCTTACTGCTTAAGGGAACCATAAATCAGGAAGAAATAATGATCATAAATATTTTTGCCCCAAACAATGGGGCATCCCTGTACATCAAACAAATCCTTCTCAATTCCAGGAATCAAACAGACCACAACACAATAATTCTGGGTGACTTTAACACACCACTGTCACCACTGGATAGATCTTCCAAACAAAAACCAACCAAAGAAAACATAGAACTCAATAACACAATCAATAACTTAGACTTAACAGACATATATAGAATATTCCATCCATCAATGAGCAAATTCACTTTCTTCTCAGCAGCACATGGGAGCTTCTTGAAAATAGACCATATGTTATGCCACAAAGCAGCCCTTAGGAAATGCAAAAAATAGAGATACTGCCTTGTGTTCTATCAGATCATAATGGACTGAGAGTAGAAATCAATGACAAAATAAAAACCAGAAATTACTCCAACACCTGGAGACTAAATAAAATGCTATCAAATGAAGCTGGATAACAAAAAACATCAGGGAGGAGATAAAAAATATTCTTAGAGGTAAATGAGTACAATGATACAACATATCAAAATCTCTGGGACACTATGAAAGCAGTACTAAGAGGAAAATTCATTGCATGGAGTGTATTCAAGAAAAGAATAAAAAGTCAACTACTAAATGACCTAACATCACAGCTCAAAGCCCTAGAAAAAGAAGAACAGAACAACACCAAAAGTAGTAGAAGAAAGGAAATAATTAGAATCAGAACTGAAATCAAGAAATTGAAACAAAAGAAACAATTTGAAAAATTGACAAAACAAAAAGTTGATTCTTTTAAAAAGTAAACAAAATAGACAAACCCTTAGCCACACTAACAAAGAGGAGAGAGAAAACTCAAATTACTAAAATTCGTGATGAAAAAGGTAGTATCATGACAGACACTACTAAAATACATAACATAATGAGAAGCTACTTTGAAAATCTATATTCCAACAAAATAGAAACTACCAAAGACACTGACAAATTTCTAGAGACATATGATCCTCCCAAACTGAACCAGGAGGACATACACAATTTAAACAGATCAATATCAAGCAATGAAATAGAAGAAGTCAAAAAGCCTACCAACCAAGAAAAGACCAGGACCAGACGAATTCTTAGCCGAGGTCTACAAGACCTTCAAAGAAGAACTCATTCCAATACTTCTCAAAGTATTCCAGGAAATAGAAAAGGAGGGAACCCTACCAAACTCTTTCTATGAAGCTAATATCACCCTCATACCCAAACCAGGCAAAGAAATTAAAGGGATATGAATAGGAAAAGAGGAACTTAAGCTGTCACTATTTGCTATGACATGATTCTCTATTTAGAGGATCCAAAAACTCCTCCCATATAAGTACAGTAACCTCATACTAGACAAAGGTGCCAAAAACATACAATGGAAAAAAGATAGTCTGTTCAACGAATGGTGCTGGGAAAACTGGAAATCCATATGCAGTAAAATGAAATTAAACCCCTATCTCGCCCTGTACAAAACTCAACTCAAAATGGATCAAGGATCTAGGAATTAGACCCTTCATCAAACAGAAGAAAAAGTAGGCCCGAATCTCCATCACATTGGCTTAGGACCAGACTTCCTTAACAAGACCCCCATAACGCAAGAAATAAAAGCAAGAATCAATAAATGGAATAGATTCAAACTAAAAAGTTTTTTCTCAGCACAGGAAACAATCAATAATGTGAAAAGAGAGCCTACAGAGTGGGAGAAAAATCTTTTCCACACACACTTCAGACAGAGCACTCATCTCCAAAGTTTATAAAGAACTTAAAAAACTTTACACCCAAAATACAAAGAACCCAATTAATAAATGAGCTAAGGAAATGGGCAGATACTTCACAGAAGAAGATATACAGGTGATCAACAAATATATGAAAAAGTGCTCATCATCCCTAGTAATTAGAGAAATGCAAATTAAAATCACCCTAAGATTTCATCTAACTCCAATTAGAATGGCTATTATCAAGAACACAAGCAATAATAAGTGTTGGTGTGGATGTGAGGAAAAGGCTCACTCATACATTGCTGGTGGAGTTGCAAATTAGTACAGCCACTCTGGAAAGCAGTGTGGAGATTCCTCAGAAAGCTTGGAATGGACCCACCATTTAACCCAGCTATCCCACTCCTCAGTTTATACACAAAGGACTTAAAATCAGTACACTACAGTGATGCAGCCACATCAATGTACATAGCAGCTCACTTCACAAAAGCTAGATTGTGGAACCAACCTAGATGCCCTTCAGTTGATGAATGGATAAAGAAACTGTGGTATATATACACAATGGAATATTACTCAGCCATAAAAAAGAAATAAAATTATGGCATTTGCTGGTAAATGGATGAAGTTAGAAAATATCATGCTAAGTAAAATAGGCCAAGCCCAAAAAACCAAAGGCCAAATATTTTCTTTGATAAGTGCCTGACAATACATAACGAGGGGAGGTGATGGGGGGAAGAGAAGAATGAAGGAACTTTGGATGGTGTAGAGGAAAAAGGTGTGGGAGAGGGTGGGGATGGAAAAACAGTAGAATGAAACAGACAGTATTACCCTAAATATATGTATGATTACATGAATGGTGTGAATCTACATTGTGTACAACCATAGAAATGAAAAGTTGTACCCCATTTCTGTACAATGAATCAAAATGTGTCTGTAAAAATAAAAATATTTTAAAAAAAAGAGAAAGAAAAAAAATGGGGCAGTCTGAAAAAAAAAAAAAAAAAAGCCCAGCAAATGAGAAAGTAATGAGGAGGCAGAATGAAATGTCTGAAAGTGCAAAAAAATAACCATTAATTCTCTCCAAGAACAGACTTACACAAATGACTCTCAATAAACATGTATTGATAGTCACCTGGTTCCAGATAACTGTTGAGCTGATGACAGTATAGAAGAGTTAGTTTCTACTCTCTAAAAGGAAAGAAAATTCTAAATTTGAGTATTAACAGTTCTTTTGTTTGTTTATTTTTTTGTTCCACTCTTCTTTTGTTCCACTGTTCTCTGTCCAAGATTAAAAACTGAGTTGTTGGGTGTTGTGGTGCACACCTATAATCCTAGAGGCTCCAGAGACTTAGGCAAGAGGATTTCAAATTCAAAACCAGCCTCAGCAATTTAGGAGACTCTGTCTCTAAATTTTATATATATATATGTATATACACACACACATATATGGTCTAGGGATGTGGCTCAGTGGTTAAGAGACCCTGGGTTCAATTCCCAGTACAAAAAAGAATTTTTTATTTTTATTTTTATTTTTATTTTTATTTTTATTTTTGGTACTAAGGATTGAACCTAGGGGCACTGAGCTACATCCTCACTCCTTTTTTATTTTTGAGACAAGAGCCTTGCTAAGTTGCTGAAGGTCTCACTAAAGTGCTAAGGTTGGCCTCAAACTTGGGATTCTCCTGT
Organism: Sciurus carolinensis; assembly: GCF_902686445.1. NCBI lineage: Eukaryota > Metazoa > Chordata > Mammalia > Rodentia > Sciuridae > Sciurus > Sciurus carolinensis. The sequence goes on along the minus strand of NC_062215.1, from coordinate 63,399,119 downwards.
ATCAACCTCTAAAAATTGGAATTTAAATACATAAAGTCACAGGGTTAGAAGTTTCTAGAAATGTTTCTGTTGGTATTCTCAAAATGAAAGTTTGCTATATTGAAGGGAAAACTTGAAAGCTGTCATTCCCCGACTTTTTTTTTTTTTTTTGAATACTAGGGATTGAACTCAGGGACACTTGACCACCAAGCCCATCCCCAGCCCTATTTTGTACTTTATTTAGAGACAGGGTCTCACTGAATTGCTTAGGAACTTAACTTCCATAGGTTAATTGCTTTTGCTGAAGCTGGCTTTGAACTTGGATCTTCCTGCCTCAGCCTCCTGAGTCACTGGGATTTCAGGCACCGGTTCCCCCATTTTTTAAAAAATTATTTTTCTCAGAACCAACCTAGATGCCCTTCAGTTGATGAATGGATAAAGAAACTGTGGTATATATACACAATGGGATATTACTCAGCCATAATGAAGAATAAAATTATGGCATTTGCAGGTAAATGGATGCAGTTGGAGAATATCATGCTAGGTGAGATAAGCCAAAGGCCAAATGATCTCTCTGATAAGCGGATGATGATACATAATGGGGGTGGAAGGGAGGCAAGAATGGAGGAAGGAAGGATTGTATAGAGGAAAAAGAGGGGTGGGGTGGAAGTGGGGGAAGGAAAAATAACAGAATGAGACAAACATCATTACCCTTTGTACAGGTATGATTACACAAATGGTGCAACTTTACTTTGTGTACAACCAGAAAAACAACAGTTGTACCCCATTTGTGTACAATGAATCAAAATAAATTTTAAAAATTATTTTTCTCATTAAGATTTTAATGTAGATCTGGGGTTGTGGCTCAGTGGTAGAGCACTCGCCTCACACTGGGTTCAATCCTCAGTACCACATAAAATAAATAAATAAAAAATAAAGGTATTGTGTCCATCTACAACTAAAACTATTTTTTAAAAAAGATTTTAATGTAGGGAGTGTCTAACTAAAAAGAAGCAATAAAATAAATAAATAAATAAATAGATTTTAGTATAGATGTAAATGAAATGAAAATATGGAACACTTCATGAATTTGCATATCATCCTTGTGCTGGGGCCATGCTAATCTTCTCTGTTTCGTTTTAATTTTAGTTTATGTGCTGGTGAAGCAAGCACTCCCCTTTTTATTTCTGCTAATACCACCTAATCTTTTGAGCAGAAATATCACAAATAAAAATCTGTAGAACGTGTGACCTTTCTTTATCATAGAATTTAATGGAATAGGTCACTCTTACCAAATTATTTTCCATGGAATAGCTGTTAATGCTGTTGGCTATGCCCTTTCATTTTTTATTTAAATTATAAGATTTGCTTTAATATTTAAATTTCTATTTAAACAGGACATTTAACTCTTTTAAAACTAAAACTTTTTTTGAGACAAGGTCTTGCTATGACAGTATAATGATATATATTCAGTCACATACATTTATTTTTCTTAGGATTCTCAGCATATTATGGTAAACTTTTTCAGGAAAAAATATGACCACATCCTATGAATTTGAACAATCTTAGTCTCTGTAGCCATGGACTCAAAAGAGAGAAACAGAATTATACCTGGTGCAGCTCAGAGAAAGGAAGTTTTGAAAAAAGGTTAAAACTTGGGTTTTAGCCAGGCTCTGTGGCAGTGACTGAGGAGGCTGAGTTAAAAGATAGCAAATTTATGACCAGCCTCAGCAATTTAGTGAAACCAGACCCTGTCTCAAAATAAAAAATTTTAAAAGTACTGGGGGTGTTGCTCAGGGGTAAAGCACCCTTGGATTCAATGCCAAGAACAAAAACATAATAACAATAAAAACTCCTGGACTTAAAAGAGTTAGACCTTTAGTTTGAATACATACTCTCTCCCTAATTAGTGCTATTATCTCCTTGAGTATCCTTTTCCTCTTTTTAGAGAATGAAGCTAGTCCCTACTTCCCTGGTGAACTACAGGAATTAAAGATGACATATGTAGAAGTGCTTAGTATCAGTTTTACAACATTCCAAAGACATAAATTTTTTTCTTTCTTTCTTTCTTTCTTTCTTTTTTTTTTTTTTTTTTTTTTTTTTTTTGATACTGAGGATTGAACCCAAAGACTTTACTACTGAGCCACATACCAGCACTTTTAAATTTTTATTTTGAGACAGGATCTTGCTAAATCGCCAAGGCTGGCTTTGAACTTACAGTCCTCCAGCCTCAGCCTCCTTAGTCACTGACTGGGATTATAGGCATGTGCCACTGTGCCCACCTCAATGTGCTGTGTAATTGGAACTTCAGACACATGTGCCATAATGACTGATTAAACTACAACATTTTGATAATACATTGTTACCAAATTCTAGAATTCTTTTTTCCCATTCTTTATGGGTGCATTAATTTATACTATATGGGATTCATTGTTATATATTCTTACAGGCACATAAATTAACAATATAACTTGACCAGTATCATTCCCCAGTATTTCCCCTTTCCCTCTTTTCCTCCCTCCTCATAGTTCCTTTCCTCAACTCTACTCTGAAATCTTGAATATTTTTTTTTAAAGTCTCATTGAAAAGCACACAAAGTGTTTTTTAAAGAACTGAAAACTGGGCAAGTAGGTAGTGTAAAATGACTACTATTTCTTTGCTTTGGAACTCTGGAATAAGGAATCAATAGGAAACTCCTCAGTTGTTCCTTGATTTTCATGACCTTGACACTTTGAGAGACTGTAGACTTGTTTCTATTAGTCCTTCATTTAGAGTTGTCTAATGTTTCCTCATGATTAAATTCAGGTTATTGATCTTCAACAGAATATATTGTGTAATCAATGCTGTGCTTTGGTTGAATCCTATCAGAAGTCCCATAATAATAACTTTGAACAGTTTATTAAGATGATAACAGATCCCTCCACTTCAAAGTCACTTTTTCCCTTTGAAACTAATAAATATTTTATGAATGTGCTTTGAAACTATGTAAGTAGTACTTCTATTTCTTGTCAAACTTTTCATTTATCTGTTTATAGCAGTATGTACTGACTTCCTATTTTATTCAATGGGTTATAATCCAGTACTATCAATATTTGTTTTGATGCTCATATTGTACCAAATTTAAACAAAGGGGAGTCCTTTTATCTGACTCCTGTGTTCTCCCTTTCCCATTCCCAACATTGTATACTAAAAAATTTCAAACATAAAGCAAAACTGAAGGAATTTTATGGTGAGGCATCTGTATACCTACTACCTGGATTCTACCATTACCATTTTACTACACTTTCTTATTATCTATCTGCCTTCATCTATTTATCTCTTTTATTTTTGTGCCTTTCAAAGAACATTATACACTTCTCATTAAAATCCAATGTTTGTTAAAAGCTTTTTTCTTTTGAGGTAAAATTTTCATAAAATTACATACACAAATTTCAAGTGCACAATTACTGAGTTTTGGCAAATACATGACCTGAGTACTCCATGCTTGCATCAAGATAAGAACAAAAAAAGTTTCCCATTTGATCCCCTCTATCCATTCCCCAAGGCAACCCCTCTTCTGTTTTTTCCACCACAGATTAGTTTTAACTCTTCTAGAACTCATATAAATGAAATCATAAAATATATATTCTTTTTGAAAGGTTACTTTCACTCAGTATAATTTTCCTTGAGATGTTTACATGTTGTTGCATGTGTCAGCATTTGGCTTCTTTTTATTGCTGAATAGTATTACACTATTTGAGTATACCATAGTTTGTTTATCCAGTCTCCAATTGACGAACGTTTAGGTTGTTCCTAGATCTTGACTATCATGAGTAAAGTTGCGCTGAACAATTTTATACAAATCTTTATGTGGATATGTATATTTATTTCTTATTAATAAATATCTAGGAGTAGAATTTCTGAACCACAGAGTAGATGAAGTAGATGAAGTCATATATTTTTCTCTGTTGTTTTTGTTGTGTGTTTGTTTTTTCAGGGGTTTTTGTTTGTTTGTTTGTTTTGGTATTGGGGATTGAATCCAGGGGCATTTAACCTCTGAGCCACATCCTCAGCCCTTTTTTATATTTTTATTTAGAGACAGAGTCTTGTTGAGTTACTTAGGGCCTCACTAAGTTGCTGAGGCTGGCTTTGAACTTGAGATCCTCCTGCCTCAGCTTCCCGAGCTGTTGGGATTACAGGCGTGTGCCATGGCTCCTGGCTCCTCTGTTCTTTTAATGTGTTTCCATCATTCCTTTTTTCCATATTTTTATTGATGCATTATAGTTGTACATAATTGTGGGATTTGTTGATACATATTCATATATGTACACAATGTAACAGTATAATTTGGCCAATATTGTTTCCATCATTCTTAGCACACTGCCTTGATTTCTACTACAATGGCATCTTCCAGATCCATCTTATACCCCAGAATAATTTATTTCCTCAGGAAAACTTGGTTTCTTTTAATGGGAAATAATATTTAAAAACCAAGATCTAAATTCTACATATGCTCATTATTCACAAGTCTCTGCTCCCAGGTTTCTTAGTGAACAGAGGTAGGGCATTTGTTTGTATATGTGTTTGCACACACATATGTGTACAAAAACATTTATACCTATACATATGTTTTTGTCTTTTAATTTTAAAAATCATGAGTTCATATCAATACCTCCAAGTCTAATCCAACACAACAGGATTTATTCTAGTTTTCTCCCTTTCCCTTTCCATTTTTGAAGCTCCCTACTATGGCTCATGTTATCCTGGGTATGTTTATTTATTTGATCATTCAGTCCATTAGTTCTGTATGGAACTAATCTCCCATTACTGCTGCTGTCCTCTTTCCCACCCTTATGTCCTTTTTTTATATTTGAAATCATTTTTTAAAATATTTTTTAATTACAGATGGACAAAATACCTTTTATGTGGTGCTGAGGATTGAACCCAGTACCTCACGTGTGCTAGCAAGTGCTCTACCACAGAGCTACAACCCCAGACCCTTTATGTCTTTCTTATATCACTTAAGGACACTATACTACACTACCCTTCCCATGTGCTTCATTCAGGCTCTTGACATCCCACATGAGATCTCCCTCCAAGTGGTAATCTTGAAGTGGTGATATTCCTTAGGCTCTGATGCTGTGTGACAAGGCAGATTTTCACTCACATACCTTCCTCAGTCCATTCATATTCTGGCTCCCCATGCTTGGCTTGGTCCAGTTCCCCATGTTGGACTTCTCTTCCACACTGAAGTCTCCTTCATTCTTTTTAGATTATGACTCCCCAGGACAGGCTGTCCCTTCTATTTGGATGTCCTTTTCACTTTGGTCAGGGTTAAAAATCCACATGGGGCTTTGGTACCCCGATCTAAACCACCTCTCTGTTAAACTACTCTCTTTACCCGTATGGGTTGTATGTTGCCCTTCCACACGGATGCCTTCTGCACGCTGTTCACACTCTGATAACCCATGCCAAGCCACCTCTGCACAGATGCCCTCCTCAACACATTTGGACTCCGATATCCTGCCCTGCTCCTTGACCAGGAGCAGATACTTACCCTGCTCTGCCCCACCTAATGGCTCGAGGATCAAATTGCTCAAGAAAAGAAAGGAATAGAAGAAGGAGAAGGAGAAAAAGAAAAAGAAAGGGAGAGAAGAGGAGGAACCCACAAAGCCCTTTAATAGGAGACTATTACTTAGGATCCTTTTGGTTTAAATAATAGAAAACACAATCCAAAATGATTAACCAAAAAAGAAATTTAATCAAACTATGTTATTTGCTTGTATGAACATGGCACAAAAAATCTCAAAATAGTGTAATTATAATGTACCAATGAAAAAAAGAAATTCATTCATGCAATGATAAAGTCCAGTGCTACTTCATGCCACAACTAGGTTTGGGAGTTCAAATAATGACTTTAGGATAGGCATCTGGTTCTTTCTCTTTCTCTCATTTTCAACCCAGCCCTGCTCTCTTCTGTTTTATCTCCATGGTCACAAAACCTCTCCATTTGTGGCAACCAGGTCCATCCTCACAGATTCATTCAAACTACATATAAATAAAATAGAAAGTGTCCTCTTCCTAATGATTCAAGCATAAATCTTGTACTAAACCAACCATTCAGGCTAGAAGAATAGAATGTCCTGTCTGATATAAGCCTAAGATGCATGCTCCATCTCTAGAACTATGAGTGGAACCCAACTCAAACACATAAACTGAGATGGGAGTGGAGTGGTGGTAACACTGGAGATAAAGCCACCAAGACAAAGATGAGTAGATGCTAAAAAACAAAAATCATTGAATGTCCAACTACAGAAATAAGAAGCTCACTGCATGTGATAAAATGACTACAAGTTCCTAGTAGTATTTGTTAATTGTCAAATAAATGGCATAGAATAAATGCTAGTATCTTTCAGGGGAAGGAGAAATCAGAGTAGAAGACTTCACAAGGAAAGAGGGACTTAGGACCATACTTTAAAAGGAAAGGGTGGTTACTCTATGATGTTACCTTGTAGGAAATGTCAAAAAACTTGCACATACAAACCAGGAGACATGTATAAAAATGCTCAAAGGGCTGGTCCCAAGGACAAAATATTGAAAACAACTAAATATCCATTGCCAGGAGAAAAAATAATCAATTATTGTACACTCCTGTAATGACTTACAGTGATGAAAATGAATGAATCACAGCTACAGGAATAATATAGATGGATATGGTTGCATGATGTTGAAAAAAAAGCAAAACTGCATATGACTTGATAACCTTTTTCTAAAGTTTAAAAAGACAAAACTAAACTACACATGGTTTAGAGATATGCATGTAACATATATTGTTGTATAACTCTAACACTATTGAGAAAAGAAAAAGGAAGGGAAAGATAAAATCAGATTTCAGGATATTGGTCAGGGTGGAGAGAGAGGATGGAATAGGGCAGAAAAGAGTAGAAGATATAAGTTACCGATCACCTTCAGGTTTTACAGTAGATTCAAAAGAAAAAAAGCATGGTTAGGAACCATGAATAGAATGGGGGTACTGAAGCAAATGACTCCTATATGGTATTAGGAGCAGATTTGTTTGGAAATAGATTAAATTCAAATATGGCAGGACTTTGAACAAGAGAATTGCATAATGCGAACTGCATTCTAATTTAATTTTACAAATGTGTACTGAGCATTTTACTATTGGCAAGTCAATTATGAAGTGATAAAAGCTGGTGTGGGGTTATGAAAATAGAAATGAAAGGAGTGACCACAAGATACATTGCCAAAGAATAACTAGATAATTGTTTATTGGATATGGAACGGCAAAAGTAGGGAGGAGTCAAAGTAGACTCTGGGAGTTTTCCAGCTAAGGGGTAGAATTAAAACAAAACAAAACCAAGAGAAGATGACATAGGTGTCTTATCGAATTTAGTGTAGGAAGTCCCTGTAAAATACCTGTGGGTCTCAGAGATGCCTTTGATATACTTGATTTTCTACAGAGAGCAGTTGTTAAGGGCTTGAGCTTGAAGAGAATGAAAATTTTCCCAATAGATGAATGAACTTTTGGTTAGTTCTTGGCTTTGCATTTGTGTCTTTTAGCTAAACTACACATCCAGTTTCCAAAGTCACACCATGGTCATGAAGTAAAGTTGTCTTCAAAACAATTTCAGAAATACATAGAATTGGTAGTATCTGAACTCAGGGGCAATGAAGATCAAGTTTTGGAAAGTGTTGTGGAATTTCTGATGAATAGTTTAAAGAGGAGTCATATTGAGGGTCTGAGGAATTGTGCAAGACGAAAATGGCTACATCAAATCCAACATGCTGCAGAGACAAGTGGAGTGTCTGTGGAGCCAGTATACACTGAAACCTTTAAGGCCCTCACCCAGGTATGTTTTCTCTTCTTTTTAAAAATATTTATATTTTTTCTAATTAGTCATACATGACAGTGGAATGCATTTTGATACATCATATATAAATGGAATATAACTTCTCATTCTTCTGGTTGTATGTGATGTAGAGTTACACAGGTCATGTAATCAGATATGCATGTAGGGTAATAATGTCCTATTCATTCTACTATCCACCCCCCCCCATCTAATCCCAGGTATGTTTTTGTTTGTTTGTTTGCGGTGCTGGAAATTGAACCCAGGGCCTTGTGCTTTCGAGGCAAGCACTCTACCAACTGAGCTATATCCCCAGCCTCCTAGGTATGTTTTCTAAGTGAGCTATAAGAGAAAAAATTTCTGAGCTGGGCACAGTGGTGCATGCCTGCAATCCCAGCGATTTGCGAGACTGAGGCAGGAAGACCGCAAGTTCAAGGCCAACCTGGGCAATGTAGGGAGACCCTGTCTCAAAATTAAAAAACAAAAAAAAGAAGTGTTTGTCGGGGGGTGTGCTGAGTGGTAGGATGCCTGTTTTAGTCAGCTTTTCTCTGCTGCTGTGACTAAATGATCTGACCAGCATAATTATAGAGAAGGAAAGGTTTATTTGAGGGCTCTTAGTTTCAGAGGTTTTAGTCCATAGAAGTCTGGCTCCATTCCTCCGGGCTCGAGGTGAGGCAGAATATCACAGTGGAAGAGCATGGCAGAGGGAAGCAGCTTGAATCATCAGGAAGCAGAGAGAGAGAGAGAGAGTCTCCATGCTCCAGATATAAAATTTATACCACAAAGCCATGCCCCAATTCCAATCTCCTCCAGCCACACCCTACCCCTTTTTGTATGATGCCTCACATCCAAACTATAACAGTGCCCTTGGGTCCCATGCCCCAATACAAAAAAAAAAAAAAAAAAAAAAAGAATTTCCTCAAAGTGGGTGATATCCAATGGTTGCATAGAAGTGGCACTTGATTCTAATACATTACAAATGGCTCAAAGCCTAGATGAGATGCCACTGGGATTATGGCTGGTGGGTAAGATAAAAGTAGAGAGGAAAGGTGTAAAGATGTGAAAAAGAACTCTTGGGATTTCTAATTTCATTTGTGCTGAGAGTCAACTAAACCAAGAATAGACAATGAACTAATAGTTCATATCTAATACCAGAAAAGAGATATGCAAACATTTCAAGCTCTATTTCTCTGACATTATGTTAAGGTAACATCAAACTATAAAAATGAACTATTTAAATCATAAACTCATCATAAAGTAGGCTCCAACATTACACAATATTTCACAGTACTGCCTAGAAGCAAGCTGAGACTATTAGAATCCTGTCACTTAAAAGACATGGTCCTGTGGAGCCACTGCCCACAGCCTTGCACCTTTTCAGAAACTCCCAGATTGCTACTTCTCTTAAGCAGAAATAGCACAACTGTTTTCTACATATATCCCAGATTCCTCTGATCCAGGAGTCCTGTGCCAGTGATCATCATCATTTTATACATTTTACACACACACACATACACACACACTCAATTGAAATCATCTCCTGAATGGCTGGATTTTCCAGTGTTGTTGGCAGTGATGCAGTCAGGACCAGGAATCCATTCAAGGAAAGGAGACATTGCCCCACTTGCTTTAGAGATCTTTGGTACCCTAAGAAAAATCTTATTTTATATTTGTTAATTACTCCATATGTCTTATATGTGGAAAGGAGGAATGAAAGCAGAAGAAAAAGAAAGCATGGAAAACAAACCTAAATAAATAGAAAGGAAAGACAAATAGCAAGGAAAGTGTCTCTCATGTCCCCAGTTTATGAATATGTTCAATATATATGTTATCACATAATACTGTTAATAATTTATTTTTTGATATAGAGATTTTCATTATTTTAATTAGAAATAGAAACTGCAGAAAGTTAGAAGTCTTGGGCTCCAAGAAACCCTTTCCTGAAATGGCATAGATCAAATATGTGTGTTAATAATGCAAACTGTGTTAATAATTCCTTGAGAACATTTTGTTTCATATTCACATATTTAGATGGCCAAGAGATATGAGTGAAATGAAGGCATCTTCTTACTTCAGCTCTCTAAAATCAATACTTTTAACTGAAGCCCAGAAAATACGCTTATAGTTCAAAAGGATTTAAGGGAGTTTTTTTGTTTTGTTTTGTTTTTGTGTGAGTGTGTGTGTGTGTGTTGGGGGTTTTTTTTTGGTGCTGAGGACTGAACCCAGGGCCTTGTGCATGCAAGGCATGCACACTACCAACTGAGCTATATCCCCAGCCCCTGGATTTAAGGTTTTTTAAAACAATTTTTTAGTTGTAGACAGACACTATACCTTTATTTTATTTATTTATTTTTATGTGGTGCTGAGGATCGAACCCAGTGCCTCACACATGCTAGACAAGTACTCTATCACTGAGCCACAACCCCAGTCCAGGATTTAAGTTTTAAACCTTTAATTTGATTAGACTTGAGAGGTTTGATTTTGCTTTGTTCTTGTTTTCAATAAAGTAATCTAGTTGGCATTAGAGGAAATCCATTCCACTCATGAAAACTCAGGTTTGGAGGACAACTGTGGTGTCAGCCTTTTTCCCACTGCCCATGAATGGTAGTATCTGCATCATTTAATCAATAAAATGAAATTATTGGTGCCATGTTCACAAACTGAGTGGTGAAGGGATCGGGAGATTTCTTTGGCTATCGGCAAATACATATCCAGAAATGTCGTGCCACAGGATGCTGAAACTCATGGAAATAAGAAGATCAGTGCTCACATTTCCCTCTTAGAAGAAAATGAACTACTTCCTGATCGAGGATCTGTTCTGCTGAGGAATGTGGCTTGTACCCTAGATGATGCTCCATTTGTACTGAACAGAGTGCTTTACCGGGACATGGAGGGAATCAGGTGAGAACTCCTTGAAGTGATTAGTTTCATCTTCCTTAAAAAAAAAAAAAAATTCTAGCACCTCCAAATCCTAGTGAGCTGCTCCAGAGAGAAATGTCTCAAGTCACCAGGCTTCTAGAGTGGGAACTGATGTGTTTCCAATCTTGAGTCTTGAATGGTTTCAGTTGATCAATTCTAGAACTTACTCTTTGGCAATGATTCATCACCTAGGGACTCTGTTTCACAGTATTAGCTCAATAAATTATGTCTTCTTTATTCAGTTTATATATATTTTCTCTGGTAAGACCTGTCTTTAAAATCCTTCCCTCAAATCTGTAATTTTACTTGAGTTCACTTCTCTTACTTATAAATGCCCATGATTTTGCATAAAGAATTGATCTAGTTTCCTCTGTGGTTTAATCTAAATCCTCCCCATGTGTCTTATTCCTATCCTGTTATCCCTTTTCTTAAGCTTTACAGTAGTGGATGAAGGGAAACCAATCCATGTCCCCCAAGTACAGTACCATGGGAACATCGTCTTCTGGAACAATTCTCGCAGTAAGAATGATCGTAATGGGTCATTACTGGCTCTGCCTCTGCATGATGCATATATGAGGATCTTTGGAGTCCTGGCTGTTGACACACTTAGAGATCCCCACAAAATAAATATCTTCGTCCCTCATGAGATCAGATTCTATCAGGTAAGTCATAGAAGCCTTTAGGAACAATGGTAGAATTGCCTCTCCTTCTATACTTAAAAAGGCCTCTTGTTTTATACTTCTTAAAAAGTGAAACCTGAAACCAGATGAGAGTAAAGTCATGTGTATAAACAATATTATCATGCTTGCTCCTGTTCTCTATACTTGTCAGACTTTGGAGAGGTTCCCCATTACTTATGAAAGGACACTCAGTTTCAGTTGCACATCTATGCCTCAGTCTTTCTAGGAATGTGTTAATATGTGTCTCATAGGATTAATCATAGACTAGAGTTTGATGCTGTGGAACAGAATCCAACAATTAAATTACTAGGACCCTATAAAATAGGAATAAAACTTTAGAAGGAATATATTTGTGTTTTATTAATCATGCTACCTACAAATCCTTTGTTCTTTCTACAAAATATGCTAAATATGATATGCATCCCCATAGCTCTTGATTTCAGTGTTATCATTTTTAAGAACAAAGAATAAAGAAAATGTTTCTTAAATATTCAAGTTAGACCACACATACACACACACACACACACAAGACAGGCATTTATCTTGTTCTTCTGACTCTATTCTCCAATAGTACATATCATAAATTTCACTGGATAATTATCAGAAAGCAAATCATAAAAAGTTAGGTAGGTCTCTCTTTACACTGTGTGTGTGTGTGTGTGTGTGTGTGTGTGTGTGTGTTGCTGATAATCACACTAAGGATCTCAACTAACGTCTCCAGCTCACACATCTTTGCTTTCTTGGCAGTCCTTTTATCACAGTAAGATCAAGAGCACTACCTTTTGAGAAACAATGAATAATTGTAGAAAGTAGATTATTATTCATTTAAAAGATGATCACATCAATGCATTAATAATTATTTATTTTGCTTTTTTAAAAATAAAAGGTCATTTGAATTTTCTTTCTTCCAGGGTGTTGCCAATGTCTTTAGCACTGCCTATCACTATGTGCACAGCCGGGAGCACATCCTGCATATTGTGATCACTGGCCTTGGCTGGCTCTACAATGTCACATCCAACATCATCTCCATCACTACATACTTTGTTGAGCCTAGCCCAGACCAGGTAGGCAAACCTTGGCAGTGTTAGACCCCTTCCATGTAACCGGGTTATAGTTACTAGATATTGATATCTTACTGATGTCTAAAAACCATATTAGTCAGTCATTAAGACTAACTAGAGTTGTTTCTCATGACTCCAATTCAAGACCCCTGGTTAGGAATCCATCTCAAACTGCCTTAGACAAAAGGGAGAATTGTGACCAAAATGAAGAAAAGGCAGGCATCAAGCTGGCTTCCAGCATGACCAGATCCAGGGTTTCCAAACCATCAGGGCTCAATCATGTTCTTTATGTTTCCACTTCTCATGTTTGCTTCCCTCTGCATGTTAGCTTTGTCATTCTGGAAAAAGATGAACTTTCTCCATAAGTCAAGTCAGATGTCTAGGAAAGCATCCAGTAAAATACTCCAATTTGGAAAACCCAAGAAAGAAAACTTTTTGACTCATCCTGGGATACATCCTAGTAACCCAAGAGGCAAAATCCACCAGAATCATATGAGTGAAGTAGGAAGGGAGGAGGGGCTGCTATTTGAAAGGACATAGTTATGTCATACCAATTATATATATACATACATATATATACATTTAACTAGAGATTGAACTCAGATGTGCTTTACACTGAGCTGTATCCCCAACCTATACTATGGTGAATTCTTGATGTTTGCTTTGCTTTTTTTACACTTACCATTAGGATTTTTTATATGATGAGAATGAATGGCAAGGCATATTCCTTTCAAAAATGCTAAATAATTCTGCAGTGTGCCAGATCAGTTGGTGGCCTCACCTTGGTCATCTCCCAGTTCCTTTCCTGGCCCACTACAGACATCTCCTGGCTTCTTTTTTTCTTTCCCTCCTACCAGCTCTGGGCTTTTCCCCTCTGTGGCTGGGGCAAACTGATGAAGCCTGGGTCATAGAAAGTAGAATCACATAGCTCTTGGTAGGGTGACCATTCTATGGAGGTGGAGATCACCTCATCATTGACACTGCTCTTGGAAGGGGAAGGATCAGGAGTGGAAGTGGGAACCTTGAAGTGTCCTTGGATCTGCAGCAGTCCACCCCATCTGATAGGGCCCTTCTCCAGTAAAAGTGTGTGGGGGTCTGGGGAGGATTCAGAAGTGCCTTTCCAGGGCCTTAAGGAAAACAGTATATAGGGCACCATGGAAAAGGCCAAAATGATCCAGAGCAATCACCAAGAAACTTGGCTTCCATGGTGTATAATCTCAGATCATGACAACATGGACCAGAGTCTCAAAGGTCATGGTCTATCCCTAGGGCTATCTCATGGTGACAAAGAAGAGCATGTTGAAAGATGAGGTGAGAGGAGATCCATCCAGCAATCAGGGTTTGAGTGAGGTTACAGCGGGGCAGAGACCAGAACAGCCTATCCAAAGCTATAGTTAGGATTTTATCTTAGGTGCAAGATGCTGTGGTTAAGTTTTGATGTTAAAAATAGCTGAGAACTTCCAGGTATTGTGGCATGCATACCTGTAAACCCAGAAACATGGGAGACTAAGGCAGGAGGGTTAAAAATTCCAGGCCAACTTCAACAATTTACCAAGGCTTTTAGCAACTTAAGCCAGATAATTAAAAACATAAAAATGTTTCAGTGATAAAGTGCCCCTGGATTTAATCCCCAGTACAAAAAAAACCAAAAAAACAAAAAAACAAAAAAACTGAACATTGCCAGGCAGGGCAGTACACACCTATAATCCCAGCTACTGGGGAGACTGAGAGAGAAGGATCACGAAATTGAGGCCAAACTGGGAAACTTAAGAGAAACCCAGTCTCCAAAGAAAAAATAAATAAATAAAGAGGTCTGAGGATGTATCTCATGGTAAAGCACTTGCCTGGCATGCTTGAAGCCCTGGGTTCAATCCCCCAGAGCTGCAAAATAAGTAAATAAAATTAAGCTGTTAAACTGGGGGGAAACTGCTACCTTTTTAGCAAAGGATTAACAGTTACATGTGAATCCATGAGGGTTTTTTAATTGGTTTGTTTGTTTTGCAGTGCTGGGGATCAAACCTAGGGCCTTGCATGTTCTAAGCAAGTGCTCTACCCCAACTCCAGCCCCTTTAATGAGAGTTGTTTGTTTTTTTAATTTAAAAGAGAATGCTGGGTGTGTTGGTGCACACCTGTAATCCCAGCTTCTCAGGAGGCTGAAGCAGGAGGATAACAAGTTCCTATTGTGCAGGGAGGTGGGGCTTAATGGTAGATGTGTAGGTCATGATTCTCCATCCTCATAACTGGATTAATGCCAATTATAAAAGGACTGGAGGCTGCAAGTCTGATCTCTAACCCTCTATCACCCTTGTGCCTTCCATCAGAAGATATAGTAAGGCCTTAACCAGATGCTGACACTTTAATATTGGACTTCAGCATCCAAAACTATAAAAAATAAATTTATTTTCTTTATAAATTACCCAGTTTGGGGTATTCTGTTTTGCCAATGAAAATGAAACTAAGACACCAAGTATAATGTAGAAAACATTTTTTCATCTAAAAAGGTTCGTAGAACATTTGAGGTCAGAGAGTATCGAAGCAAGAGGAAGTTTCACTTCACAAAGCAGTTGTTTATCTTCCCAGAACAATTCAGCATACCATCACTATGGATCCTCTTATTAGGACTTCTCTCTTATTCCAAGAATTATTTTTTTTAAAGGGGACATGTAAGAACTCCATTTTATTTCCCCTAATTGAATTTTTCTTTCCTATGGGTTAGTGTATTTTGCAGAGTATATTAATATTGCTTTCTTATAAATAAACTAGTTTCTACAAAAAAAAATGTTCATTAAGACTCAAATAATAGGGCTGGGGATTTAGCTCAGTTGGTAGAGTGCTTGCCTCAAATGCACAAGGCCCTGGGTTCAATCCCCAGCACTGCAAAAAAAAAAAAAAAGACTCAAAAAATATTTTCATAGGTTTTGACCTACAGTTTGAAAATCTTTTAGATGTAAAGGAGATAAAGAAGAAGCAAAGAGAATAGAAGGAGTGTTTAGGTTGGTAGGAGAAGGTGGTGTCTCAAAAGCCTAGTGAAGAAAAGAATAGAAGGGAAGTGCACACCTGTAATCCCAGCAGCTTGGGAGGCTGAGGCAGGAGGATCACGAGTTCAAACCCAGCCTCAGCAATTTATTGAGGCCCTAAGCCTTGATAAAGACAGTGAGACCCTGATTCTAAATAAAATGTAAAAAAGGGCTGGGAATGTGGCTCAGTGGGTAAGCACCCCTGGTTCAATCCCCAGTACCAAAAAAAAGGGGCGGGGGGAGAGGAGTTGTTCACTAAATCAAATGCTGTCAAGAGGTAGATGAAGATGAAGACTCGGGATTAATCAATGGATTTGAAAATGAAAGAGTTTCTTGTAGCCCCTTGACAAGAACAGTTTTACAGTTTCAGTGAACTGGTGGGGACAAAGACCTCACTGGAGATTTTTTTTTATTGTATTTATGGGACTGGAGTTGTAGCTCAGTGGTAGAGCACTTGCCTAGCACATGTGAGGCCCTGGGTTTGATACTCAGCACCACATATAAATAAATAAAATAAAAGATCCATTGACAACTAAAAAAATACTTTAAAAAAAAAGTTCAAAACATTGTATTTATTTTGTTTGGGCTTTTCTATGTTTCCCAAATATTCTACAATGCTTTTTTTTTTTTTTTTTTTTTTTTTGCAGTTCTGGGGATGGAACCCAGAGACTTATGCATTCTAGCAAGGTTCTACCACTGAACTACATCCCCAGACTTTTAAAAAATTTTTATATTTTGAGAAAGTCTTCCTAAATTGCCCAGGCTGGCCTGGAATTTGTGATCCTCCTACCTCAGACACCCCAGCCTCTGGGATTACAGGCGCATGCCACTGCATCTGGCTACAATGCATTTTTAACATCAGAAAAATAATAAAAACACAGTTTTGTCATAATTATAAAAAATAAGTTTGTGCATTTAAGAAAAATATTGATTTTTGAAATTTTTCTTTTATGGAACACTTTGTTCTTTAATGGTACTGAATAAAATGTCATTGTCCATAAAGCTAGAGGTCCTACTTTCCTAATTTTTCTCCATTTATCTGTCCCCAAAAGCTTTAAAGAGAATATGAGATCTAATTACCACTCTCTAATGAAATCTCTTCCTCTTTTCAAGGATTCAGACTATGTTTTACGCAATATGATGGTTACAGGGCAGCTGGGTCTAACAGAAATCCACACAAATCCCCCTACTACCTTTAGGAAATCATGTGTCTTCAGGTATGAAATGTGTCTCTTTTCTTCAATTGCCAGAACACAATCCAGTGGTGTGATAGTAGATCTGAAAGACATAGCTTCTACCCTTTATTAGTGCATACTGACTCATTCTTCATTATTATAAAATTGTTATTATTGATTATTACACTCATTATTTATTATTTTAAAATTTACATATACCAAAAAATTACTTATTTTGTTGTTTTCAGTCCTGTGAGTTTTAATTATGCATATATTCTTGTGATCATTAGACAAATAGGATACAGAACAACTCTAACACTCCTAAATCAGTCTTTTAACCCATTCCTAAACCTGAAAACCACTGATCTGTTTTCCATCAATTGCCTTTTAAACAAAAATTCCTTTAGAACATTGTCTCCCTGGGACATATTAACTCATTTTCTATCAACTGCCTTTTAAAACAGATTTCATTGGTATTCCAAATTAAAATTGCAAAATTGTGTATTTTAAAGCATGACAGTATTTTATTTTCTATGATTTTCTTATAAGTATTGAATTTGGCAAAAATGATAATGAATAATAATTTTATTCATTTTCCCCCATGATTGTGAATAATCCCTCCATAGCACTTATTGGAGCTCATCTGTTAATGTTGGCTATATTGTGAATGTGCATTTTTTTTTTTTAATTTAAAGAAGATAGGCAGAGGAAAAGGGAGGAGAGGGAAAAGTAGATAATGTTGTATTCAATGGGTCCCCAGTTCTAGTTCACTGAGAATGACTGTTACCTATGGAAGGCAAGGAACATTTTTAATCTGAACAGATACAAAACAGATCTTAACTGAGAACACGTGTATTACAAAATGAACTGATTGCATTAACCCGTTTCAGACTAGTAGGCTAATTTGAAATTTAAGTACATATGTTAATTAAATTTTAATTTGGTCTTATGCCTTTTTTTTTGGGGGGGGTGCTGGGGATCAAACCCAGGACCTTGTGCTTACAAGGCAAGCACTCTGCCAGCTGAGCTACCTCCCCAGCACCCATTTAGTCGTAAGCTCTTTTCCACATGGTTATTCCTATGCTAGTCAGGCATTTCGCTGGGGTCCTTCTAACACCTAGATTCATAATCTGGATTCCTGTGTAGAACTCAAGAGCAGATGCCTTTGAAGGAATGCTATTGGCCCACAGTCTTTATTAAGATGCCTGGAAAGTTTAATACTATGCATCATTACTGTGGTCTTCATAAATATACAAAGTGGGGACTTAACAGCAGGAAGGAATGGGAATAGCAGAAGGACTCAATCTTACCTGTCATTATTGGATTAATATACATGTGCTTTTTGAGGCTAGACAAAGCACCAACATTTTTCCAAATTATTGAAAGGAATGGCAGCCCAACATCAGTGTAGATGGGGGAAAAGAGATGTGCCTATGATTCACTAGAGAAAGAATCAGCCACTGCATTTCCATGAAAATCTCAGTCTCTCACTGAAATAAATGCTAAAGAATGCCCTGCCCAGATTCCCCAATATGCCTTTTGCCAGCTTCTGCAGGTACTGCTGCATGAAGCGACACCTTACATTGTAACTTTCCCTGGGAGGAGTGCCTTCCAGTGATTAGAGCCCCTTCTGGAGAGAGGTAATCAAGAGCTCTGTGAACACTCTCCAACCACAAACCACCACCTCGCACCCAGAGCAACTTAGAACCAATGACTGACCAGCACTGAGATGCAAAAGACCCTTCCCTTGCCTCAAGGTGGGACAGTTTCTTCTCTACATTGACCTCCCAGATCTTCCCCCTTGGGATCAGGATGAGATTAGATTTCACCTGAAATCATATGGTACTCAGTTTCTGCCACTTCCTTTCCTGCTTTCCTCAGTCCCTTGAGTGTTTCACACAAGAGCACTCCCTCAGTAAATTACTTGCATAAGCATCCTTGTCACAGGCTCTGCTTCTAGGGAACCTGACTTAACACACTCATCTTTCCTTCCTGAATTTAACTAACACATACTGGTCAAGAAAAGTAAAAGAACTGAACACCCTCAGTCTAAGTACCTGTACAATAAAGATAATGAAGCAGAGCATCCTGATGCAGAGTGATTTGAGTGTTGCTACTTTAGTTAGATCAGGTGGCCAGGGAAGACTCCCATGCAGAGGCGATGTTTGAGCAGAGAAACATCCAACTGAGTTGAACTGAGGGAGAGAACCATGTAAAATCAAGGGATGCAGCATTCTACGCAGGCAAAACAGCAACCAGGGCTGGCATGGTGGCAGTGAGGTGGGCACAAGAAAGTAATTCGGTGTGTTTGGGTGGAAGGATGTGAACAGGCTGATGTTTAATATCCTTGTGCTTATTTGGGTTTCGTTTCAGAGATTTCCTTTTTAAATGTACAGACAGTTCAGAAGTTGTTTTGGATTCTATCTATGGAGAAACCCACATAGTAATTCCACTTCGTGAGAGAACAGGAGAGGCTCTGGGAGCCCTTGATGTTAACATTGGCCGGACCAGGATGTTGTTGTATCAAGAATATAAAGATCTACAGAAAATGATGAAGGTGATCCAAGCTGCCTGCTATGAAATACTAGGCGAATGCTCTGGAGAGATAAAGAAAAACATTATCTTAGGTATTGTGAATGTCTGGATTCATGGGATTAATAGGTTTGGGGGAAATCACAGGCAGTGTGATGAAGGATGCAGTTTCTAAAATTATTCATTTCAATATGTAGGTCTTTCCAGGTGAAATGAATTCCCTTATGCAGTCTTAGCCTGAAGAGTATGGTCCATAAATTAAAGCTAAGGGCATGAATCACATTATCTTTGGTTAGAAGTATACATTTTAGAACTGGAAGGACTTGTAAAGGAAAGATGGAACTAGCATTATCAAATACCCTGTCATGTGTTCTTTCATTTAATCCCTACTATGGCCTTCTGAGGTAAATGGTGAGACCCCATTTTACAGGTGAGGAAAATGAAGTGCAAAGAAAGTAAACAATAAATGGAGAAGGTTGGATTGGAACCCAGGTTTGGGTGCTCTTTCCAAGATATTGCACAGCATTAACCAATCAGAACATCTCATTTAACAGATAAAGGAGCTAAAGCTCACAAAAATCCATTGCCTGAGGTCCAATAGTAAACTAGTGGCAGAGCCAAGACTAGACCCAATTCTTGTGACTCCACATCTACTAGGCTATCTAAGTATGATACCAGGTTAGAGAGGAGAGCAAAAAGGAGGCATGGAAACCCTTGGCAAGAATAAAGTACATAGAATTAGTATAATACTATGTAGGATTAAGTGGAAAGATTGCTAGCCATTACATAGTATGATAAGAGAGAAGAAAATCAAGTGCAGTGGCACAAACCTGTAATCCCAGTCACTTGGGAGGCTCACTTGGTCTAGATTCAAGACCAAACTGAAAAACATAGTGAGGCCCCATCATAAAGGAAGAGGAGTGTTCTCTCTGTGTAAAGACTGAGATGGAGCACTTTTCTGTATATTATTTTATTTAATTCCCACAGTTTACCAGGGAAATAGGGATTAGCTTCATTCTCACAAAAGAGAAAAAGGGTACTCAAAGAGACAATAGTACTAATAGGGAGAAAGTATGCATTAAAACTAAAGGTCTAAATCTGAAACCCAAGTTTTTAATCTTTTCTCAAAGTCTCCTTCCTCTGAGTTACCCCACACATAATGTCGTATTTATTTTGATTTCTTGGATAGAGAGAATAAGAAAGTTTAAAATTATAGGACATGAGTCAAGAGTGGTGATGCACACCTGTAATCCCAGCGACTCTGGAGGTTGAGGCAGAAAGATCACAAGTTCAAGGCCAGCCTCTGCAACTTAGTGAGACTCTGTCTCAAAATAAAAAATAAAAAGATCTGGGGATGTAGCTCAGTGATAGAGGATTTACCTAGCATGCTAGCATGCATGAGGCCTTGGGTTTAATCTCCAGTACTGCAAAAAATAAAATAAAATAAAACAAAACATAGGACATGGTCTTTTTCCCAGAAAAAAAAAATTACTGAAATAGGCTTACAATCCTAGGGAAAAGCAATGTATGTGACTCACAGCAATGTGTGATGTCATTAATGTCATTCTGTTATTCCAGAGATGGAAAAAGTGGGGGAAGTCCAGCGAGCAGGAATTATCTTCTTCCGAATCATGCTGCAGGAACTGCAGGCATGTCTCCAGCTACTTAGTTCCATGGACTTTGTGACACTGTTGCTGTACGATCATAATACTCAGATAGAGTCAACATCTTCTGAGGACAGCAAATCCATGGAGTTGAAAGCCAACATAAACCTAGTGCATGACATCCTGAAGGGAGTTATCTTATTCTTTCATCCAGAATTGGAATCTTCAAGTGACTTGGAAGATTGGGATAAGGATAAACTTGTACGTTTCTTAAAATCACTCTTTTTATTGAATAATAACCTACACAAATTTAGGTGTACAAATCGTAATAGCACAACTTATAAGTACACAAATACAAGATTCTTCATATAATGAACACATCCATAAAACAGATGCATCAAGAAACAGAACATGTTAGGTACTGTGACACACACCTGTAATCCCATCAGCTTGGGAGGCTAAGGCAGGAGGACTGCAAGTTCAAATCCAGGCTCAGAAACTTAGCAAGGCTCTAAGCAACTCGGTGAGACGCTATCTCAAAATAAAAAAATAAAAAGGGTTGGGGGTGTGATTCAGTGGTTAAGCAAACCTGGATTCAATCCCTGATACCAAAAGGAAGAAAGAAACAGAACATTAGTGACATCCCTTTAGCTCTCCTTTGTATCCTTTCCCATAATCTCTGCCCGCTAACCCATACACCCCAGGGAGGGTAACCATGATCTTGACTTCTAACACCATAGATTAGTTGTACCCATTTTAAATTTTATGTAAATAGAATCATGTAAACTGGTGAACAGGTCACTGTATTTCTACTTGCTGTTGATCCCATACCTTTTCTTTTGTTCTTTGTTCACAGTATGTTAATAGATATTTAGTGGAGAGTATTTGTTCCTTTGATCCAACTGCTAGCCATGTGAAAGTCAACTTACAGCTCATTAATAAATACATCAAAGGTAAATTTCCATTTAATCATAGTTTAAATCTATACCAAGAACCATAAAACATAATTATAATTAAAAAAGCAAGTGGTTCATAAATTGAATTTTAGGAGAAAAGTTATGACTAAGTTTTCTAAAAGGAGGGATATAGTTTATGATCTACTATATTTTCCCCAAAGACTGTCTATTCCACATATATGAGAATTTGAAAGTGCCTCTGTCTCTCACTTATTGAATACATGTACATTGTTCATTAAAAAAAAAAAAGAAGAAGAAGAAGAAGCAAAACCAGGCACAGTGGCATTGTGTCCCAACTACTTAGGAAGCTGAGAAGGTAGGAGGATCACTTGAATCCAGGAGTTAAGACCAGCCCAGGCAACATGATGAGACCCTGTCTAAAAAAAAAAAAAAAGAAAGAAAGAAAGAAAGAAAGAGAATAGGGGCTTCAGAGAGGATAGGAATATTAAGCAAAAAAACTATTATCTTTTACTTTAATAAAGAATTGAATAAAATAAAAGATCACTAGTCTATATTGAGGAGAATCAGCAGGACTGCACAGCAGCAAAACTCAGGTTAGAAAAGATGATAAGCTCTTTGGCCACAGTTGTAGGCCACATCTAAGAGTAAATGTATAAATTTGTGCTGTTCCCCCACTGATATGTATTCCCCTACCAGACACCTCAGGCTGTGGATGTGATGGAACCAGTCACAAAAATAAAGTTCACTTCTTTGTTATTTATGAAAAGTTAATCATTAATTGGGAAAATGGTTCTGTAGAAATCACTCCCTAACTCTGTCCTCCACTATCTCCTCTTCTCCTCTGTGTGGACTCCAGACCATATCAGAGGTTTCTGTGTTTCTGTGGTATATTTATTAGGCCAAAAGGCTCAAACCATTAAGATTCCTAGGAAAAGGCAATCCAGGGAAGGATGGCCACACTCCTCAGGCAGTGGGCACATGCAGCACAGGAGTGGTGGAGCAGTGAGCCAAGAGGATGATCGTGAGAGAGATCATCTGGCAGGGGAAGGTGAGATGCTTCCCGCAGTTCAGGAGTGCTAGAGAATAGGAGAGAACTTGAGATTCACATAAAAGTTTGCATGAGTTAATGTGACCATGAGTGATGTGAGTCAAGTTTAGAATTCCTATTTGAAATGGTGCTTCCACTATAGCCTCATGGCTCAGTTCATTCATCGGAGCTTCTGGATTCATAGATGTTACGTGTATAACTTCTAAGGTGTTATTCAAGGGAATCCATAACAACAACACCAACAACAAAAATGAATGCTCATTCATTGTATACTTCTATGTATTCATTCTGTACTTGTTCACTATTCAGAGAGGCAAGCCTAGAAGAAATGTTTTCTATGTCAGTGATCCCGTCCTGCCTAACTCCCAGTCTCAGCCCCACCTAGTTGAGAGCTTGCTCTTGGAGTGCATTTAGACCCTGTGATGAGCCCTAGCACCTCCCCCAAGGTGTGACCAGCTTCTCTAGTTTATATTCTCCCTGAGTCTCTACTCCACTTTGGTTCCCACCAACCTGCCAGCCCCTTGACCTAGAGCCAGCCCCTGCTGCCAAAGTTCCTTGTGTCCTCAGAACACACGCAAATTTCTATTTCTCTGCTTGCCCCCCACTTTGAACTATCCCAGCTGATTCTGAGCAGCCTCGACTACCAACTTGCCCCATTTTCTGCTTTCCAACAGTGTCCTCATGTGGTAGGAATTACAATTGCAGCTAACAGAGCAGGACTCAGCCAGAAGCAAATAGCTGTAGACTCCACCACCAGCCAACCTTTAGTGTTATTGCCCACTCCAGAAGCAATGAGAAAGTTCATAGGCCACCCAGACACCAGTCCTCTCTCCTTCAGATGCAATTATATCAGAAAATTCTGAACTTCCTGTCTGGGGGAAGGGAGAGGCACTCTGGAGTGTCTTTCTGTTTGTGCCAGAAGAAGTGGAGTCCTCTGGCAGGGCAATCTTATTGCACAACATTTACATGACCTTCTAGAAGCTTTAAGTAAGGTCCTTACTCAGTGACCCCACCCAGTGAGAAATGCCACCGACAGGATCTGTAGGTTCTGCCTGGCAGGGAAGGGACTGTTAGACTACATAGCAGAGTTCCTAACCCACCCACCAAACCTTCTAAATTAATGATTTCTATCAAAAGCATAGAATTAAGGCTGGTGATATGCTCCTACTGTCTTAGGGTTCTGTTGCCAACTCTCAACCACTTCACCCTAATTGGAGAAGCGAATATTTGGTATTCTTGTGAAACTCCAGGCAGTCGTGCCCTGACTTTAGATTGAGGCAGTCATCCATGAAGGAGCAACGGGCAGCTTTGCTCAGCAGGTCTGATTTCCCAAGGTTATATCCTTGGATATGAATGCTGCTGACATACTTCCCTGAGGGGTACCCTGTGACTCCAGTGGCCACTTCAGGGCATCTGTGCATTCAGGAGCACATCAATAACCTGCTATCCTCTGTCACTCTGACTCTGTCACTCTGCCTCGGGTACTTTTTTTTTTTTTTTTTTTTTTTTTAGGGGGGGTGCTGGGGATTGAACCCAGGGCCTCATGCTTACAAGGCAAGCACTCTACCGACTGAGCTATCTCCCCAGCCCCCTGCCTTGGGTACTTCTAATAGTTATTTTCTTTTACCTGGAGTCCCATGACCTGACCACCTTCTCGGAGATCACATCACTTTGGACCTCTGAGGCCAACCTCACCTGGTCTTTCTGTAGGGTGCCCTAGAACTGTCCCATATCCCCATTCCATGAGGTTTGGAGTAATATTGCCTGACAGGAAATGTTCTCAGACCCAGAGGCTATCCCTAGAACTATTCTTCATTGCACGTATGCCTGGAATCATTCTGATGTCTACACTGGTCCTGCCAGAACTTTCCCAGGTTCTCCGCTTCTTGTACAGGAGTCCCAAGGATCCTCCTCCACCAAGGCAGTCAAAGTCTCAGTGAATCACCATCTATGAAGAAACCTGCTAGCTTCCTCAACAAAACACTACCATGATCCTCCCAAGCAGACAATGGAGGGAGGTGCTTTGCCATGAGGGAAAGGACCGCTGGACTCCCAGTCCTAGTTAACTCTTGTCCAAGATTCCCTTCCCCCGGAGATCTTTCCCTAATTGCTACTGCAATTAGGTGGTTCTCGCTCCCTCTCCCTCCATTTCAAAAGTTAGACACAACTCTTTCCTTCATTCTCACTCCCCTGCTGAGGATTAGACAGGAGCTTCTTATAAGAGCCTACCAATAATTGAGGAAATACAGCACCGAAATCAGTCTGCAACTCAGATGTGCCTGATTATTTTAAGTGAGTCAGAGTGAAATGGTCAAGATACCAACACTGCTCTTTACTATTAACTTGAAGATATACTAATGCTGACTTACGTTCAATCACAGTTCTCTATCATCTCTTGGAACCTAACCGTCATGGGTGGTGATATCTTTTGGGAATTGTTGGTTCTTCCTTGTTGGAAAAGAGCCGCCATCACAGCTAGACCTGGGTTTAACAGAGAACCCAGAGTGTGCCATTTATGGGTTGCTCATGGGTTTCAGGCTGTGGAAGAGGAAATATCAGTTCAGTTTTAGAAAAGAATCCCTTTGCTGGGCACAGTGGTGCACTCCTATAATCCCAATGACTTGGGAGGCTGAGATAGGAGGATTATAAATTTGAAACCAGCCTCTCAGCAACTTAGCAAGACCCTATCTTAAAATTTTAAAAAATTTTAAAAAAGGTGTGGGAATATAGCTTGGCTCTTTGCAAGAAAAGAAGGATGAAAAGAAAGAAAAGAAAAGATAAGGTTCCCTTTTCTTGGGCAGAACCTCTTATAGGGAGTATTAGACAAGTACTCACACACTGTTCAGAAAGAGTGTAACGGGCTATTTTGGGGTTTGGAAAAGAACTGGGGCCCAGATGTCTGACTCATTTCCCATGGATACAGATCCCTTCCATTTTCAGTTCAAAGTTATTCAGAGGAAAAAAGAAAATCAAAGCAGCTAACACCTTTCTATTCCTTATCACTCCTTTTGATTTTAAATTTCTAAGTTTTCCAACAGTAGTTTTTAAGTTAAGAAGAACAACTAAAAATGGTTTTAACTTGTCTAGTAATATCACTGCTGCTTGGATATCTGATTAAAGGCTTTTAAATTAGTTTAATGAGAACATTTTTCTACTTAATATGACCCTTTTTTTCATTTTAGTGGATGTTAAAACATTCTTTTTATAGCAAAAGGATTTTTAAATTGTGTATTTTTATTAAAATACTTCAAAAGGTCAAATAGAACTAAAAACATTTTAAAAGTCACTAGCCCATCACTTCTCACTCTCCTTAGTTCCCCCCTGAGAGGTAATCTTTTTGCCTCTTACTACTTCTTCTGGTATTTGCAAGTCTTTTTCTAATATTATGCACACATTGCTAACTTTTGAGTCACCAGTTTTAAACCTTATTAATTCATTTTCTGTTGTTCTACATGAAGGTTTACTTCTATGCCACTATTCTCTTACCCCATCCTACCAGTATAATTACCTTATAAATTTGGATTAAATTAAAATACAGTGTTTGTATGATTTTCCTTGTGCAAGCATTATCTACAGCTGAGCATTGTGCTATATTTTGTTATGTTTTGTTTGTACAGGGGTTAAACCCAGGGGTGCTCTACCACTGTGTCATATCCCCAACCCTTTATTTTATTTTATTTTGAGACAGAGTCTCACTAAGTTGCTTAGGGCCTCACAAAATTGCTGAAGCTGGCCTTGAACTTGCAGTCCTCCTGCCTTAGTCTCCTGAGTCTGTGGGATTACAGGCATGCGCCATAGAGCCCAGCTGTACTATGTTTTGATCATTTTTTACTTTTTGTTTTTCCTGAATAATATCCTTCTATTTTTAAATGTCTTAGATTTCTTTATATTTCTGTGTTTTATTTTGTTTTTACAGTACTAGGGATTGAACTCAAGGGTGCTCTACCACTGAACTATATCCCCAGCCCCTTTTTATTTTTTATTTTTTTGAGGCAGGATCTTGCTAAATTGCCTAGGCTAGCCTCAAACTTGTGGTCCTCCTACCTCAGCCTCCCAAGTCACTGGAATTATAGGAGTGATTACTGAACCTGACCTGTACTTCTTGATAATTTCCACTGCTTTTATTATTTTCTTTATATAATTTTCCACAAAGGATAATCTAACCAGGTAATTTTTAGTTTCAATTTAATTTTTTTCCCAAAGTCATCTCTTCCAGAGAGCTCACTTCTTTTTCTATCTGAAGTCTTCCCCCTAACCTTAGATCTGCTTTAGCTACCTTCCTGAGATTCATTGTGATACTATCAGAGGAATTTACTTCATCATTCGCTTAGATAATTCTTGATCTATTCCTTTGTTTTGAAGTAGTTCATCTCCAACAGTTGTTTCCTGAGAAAGCGTACATGCATTGCAAATTTTTTAAACATTCATGTCTGAAAATATTTTCATTCAACCCTTATACATGATTCACATTTTGCTGAGGAATGTAATTTTGAAGTCATTACTCCATTTTCATTTTTTAATCATAAATTTCACCATTTTGAAGGATGCAATTCTGTTGTTTTGAATATAGACCCAAGGTTGCATAATCATTCCCACTATCTAACTCTGTGACATTTTCATCACCCCAAAAAGAAACTCTATACCCAGTAGTGCTCATTCCCTTCTCCTCTCCCCTTATTACCTGGCAACCACTAATCTGCTTTCTGTGTCTATGGATTTGCCTATTCTGAATATTTTGTATAAATGGAATCACAATAGGTGAACTTTTATGTCTGGCTTCTTTCACTTAGTATGCTTTCAAAGTCCATGTATAGTCCAGCTCATATCAGTACTTCATTCCTTACTTATGGCTTTATATGGATATACAATCTACTGTTTATCCATTTATCAGTTGATAGACCTTGGGTTGTTTTCATTTTTTGGCTAATATGATTATGCTGCTATGAATATTTGTTTACAAGTTTTGTGTAAGGATGTGGGCATATCAGTTCTCTTTGACATATACCTGAGGAGTGGAATTGCTGGGCCACACAGTAACTCTGCTTAATTTTTTGTGGAAATGGCTCTATTATCTTCTGACTTTCAAGATTATTGTTAATAAATCTGAAGCTTTGGACTGGAGTTGTAGCTCAGCGGTAAAGCGCGTGTGAGGCACTGAGTTCAAACCTCAGCACCATATAAAAAAATAAAAAAATAGTTTGTGTCCATCTACAACTACATATATATATATTTCATATATATATATATATATATATATGAAAAGAAATCTGAAGGCTTTCTGATTTCTGATTCTGTGAGTGTGGTCTTTTTGTTTTTGTTTTGTGTCTTTCCCAAACTGTCCAATCACCTCTTAATCCCCAAGGTCATGAAATTTCATAATGATATGATTTGATTTGGGTCTGTTTTCATCCATTGATCTGGGTACTTGCTGCTGGGTCTTTTCAATCATGAGATTCAGGTTCTGAAGTCCTGGATGAGTCCCTTCACACTAAACGATGTGCCATTGCTTGAAGCTATGTCTGCTTGGAGGAAGAGCATCCTTTCCTTTATACATCTTTTTCTACTCACCAAGCTGTACCCATACTGCATTTACTGAGGGTAGGTGTCTTTTTCTCCTAAGGGATGATGGTATCCCTCACCTGCCTTCTTTGCAATTCTTATTATTCAGTCATTACATTTCCTAGATTCAGAGATTCAGTCTTTAAATCCTGCTTTCTTGGCTGGGATGCAGTTCAATGGTAGAGCACTAACTTAGCATGTGTGAGACCCTGAGTTCCATCCCTCACACTGCAAAATAAATGCACACACACACACACACACACACACACACAAACACACAAATTTCCCATCTTTTTGTCTTTTTGCTTAAATTCCTGAGAAATTCTTATTTTCTAATTCTATTGATTTTTTTATTTCTGCATTTTTTATAAGAGCACAAATTTACATCTATTTGTTTACTTTTCATTAGTTTAAATCCTTGAAGGGTACAGAATTACACAGATTCTGTGTCCAGTGACTTTAGCAGGAAGGTTACTTCAGAATTTGGCACTAACCATGCCACTATTTCCAATGGTACAAGCTCCCTTTCCCCAGATTACTCTGGTTTGGTTTGGTTTGCTGCCAAGAATCACAGTGTTTGTTTGTTTGTTTTGTACACATTAGCATATCTGTGCCCAAGTAGAATTTAGTTTCATCTCAGGGATAAACACCTTCAATTTTATTTATTTTATTTATTTATTTTGTACCAGGGATTGAACTCGGGGGCACTTGACCACTGAACCACATCCCTAGCCCTATTTTGCATTTTATGTAGAGACAGGGTCTAATTGCTTAGCACCTCACCATTGCTGAGGCTGACTTTGAAAAGTTCCTCCTGTCTCAGCCTCCCAAGCTGCTGGGCCACCGTGCCCAGCCACCTTTGATTTTAAGAAGAGTTGTGCACTCTCTTTGGTTCTGAAGACCCTGCTGATAACCAGCAAAAATGGTCTTCTACCAGTCTTCCGGACATATTTGCTTGTTCCCAGTGGCCTCCCCAGGCTCCAAGATGATGGTATTCTCTAGCAAATGACTTTTTTTTTTTTTTTTTTTTAAAGTGGTGTGGGGATCAAATCTAGTACTTGAAGTGTGCTTGGCAAGTGCTCTACCACTGAGCTACACCCTACCTCAGGCTGTTGTTCTCTAAATAATTGGTTTCTACAGCATCTTGTTTATGCATCATTTTATCTTAGAATATGAATGAAAATTTTTTCTTGAAGTTGTCTTCTCTCTGTTGTTTCTCCTCTTTCTTTCCATTTTAGTGTCTGGGTCTGTGTGTCTCATACTAGAGGTGTTGATAACCTGTGGTTGTTTATATTTTAGAATGAAGAGACTAAAGAAAAAGCTGAGAGCTCTGATGATGGGGGTGGAGGGTTGTTAACCAAGCTTCACCGGGATTATCCAGGGGACCTTGTGGGGAACCTCCAGCATCTTTATCTCTAGGTTCTTGATCTTGGGTGGTCAGCCTCCTAAGAAGATTCTTCCAGTACCCTGCCTGGAAAGGAAATAATCTGTCACAATGCAGAAGACTACAGGGTCTTAGTATTCAGTGTACATATCCACACTCTCCCTGTTTTCAGTCTAGTGTCCCCCAGTTCATAGGCTTTCTACATAATCCTCTCTGAGAAACAAATTTCTGGAGTTGGGAAGGGGTGATGTGGGGAAGATTTTCAGAGGATTTAACTGTTTCCTAGACAATCTCAAAAAACCCTCCTAACCCTTTTGAGAATTCTGGAACATACAGTAGTAGATTGACTACTACTAGACTTTTTATTGCTGATTTTAAAATCCTGTTTTGCTGAGCATGGTGGCACATGCCTGAAATCCCAGGCCTTGGGAGGCTAAGGCAAGAGGATTGCAAGTTGAAGGCCAGACTCAGCAACTTATTGAGGCCCTAAGAAACTTAGTGAGACCTGGTGTCAAAATAAACAAATTTTAAGAAGGGCTGGGGATCTAGCTCAGTGATAGAGCACCCCTGGGTTCAATCCCCAGTACCTAAATAAAGTTTTAAAATCCTATTTTTCTCTTGTCTGCTATCAGTTATCACTCCTTCATCTATTTTTCACTTCCAAAATTTTGTTGCTGCATCCTGTACTCAACCAAAAATCTTTAATGCTAACCATGTGCCTAAAGGTCGTATTTTAGGCTCTTGAGGTATAGTAATAAACAAAACAGACCAACATCCCTGCTCACAAGAAACTTACATTCTGAAAAAGGAGGGCAGAGAATTAAAAATGAACATAATACATAAATAAGTTATATACTCAGGTAGAAAATATGTGCTAATGAAAAAAGCAAAGCAGGGTAAGGCAGAGGAGCAGCATGTGTGGAATGCAGAAAGAGGCATGAGCAGGAAATATTTTTTAAAAAAATTTTTTGCGATACTGGTGACCAGACCCACAGCTTTGCACGTACTAGGCAGCGCAAACTTTGAGTAGTCACAAAGACCTCATCAAGAAGGTAAGATTTAACCAGGTGCCATGCACACACCTATAAGTAGAGCATCCCTGTGTTCTATCCCTGGTACTGGGTGTTGGGGGGGAGGTGAGATTTAAGCAGAGATTAAAGGAAAGGGAATCAGTCAGATAGAGAATATTCCAAACAGAGAACACAGCCCATGCAAAGACCCTTAGGTCGGAATAAGGAGTACGTTCAAATAGTAGGAAGGATGTCACTGCATCAGAAGCAGAATGAAAAAGGAGGAGGTAAATAGGAGATGGGGTCAGGAGGTAATTGGGGGCTGAATCAATTAGGGCCTCAAAAACTACCATAATGTCTTATTTTTTACTCTAAGTGAGAAAAATCATTGCAGGTCTTTAAGGAGAGGAATGTCATGACCTGACCTGTTTTAAAAGGATCACTCTGCTGCTGTGATGAAAAGGGACTTTGAGGTTCAGGAGGAGATGCAGAGAGAACAATTAGAGAAGTTGCTGCAGGAATTCAGGTGACGGTGGTGCCAGTGGAGATAGTGAAAATGTCATATTTTAAACAGTGTATATGGGAAGTTTAGCCAAAATATATCTTGACAGTTTGGATGTGGAATGAGAAAGAAACAAAGGAACCAAGCTTGACTCCATGGATTGGAAGGAAGGAAGGAGCTGTTCTCCATCAACTTGGATGGAGAACACTGTAGGTTAGGCAGGTTTTGGTGGGGGAGGATGATGTATGCAAATTTTCACATGCCGAATTTGAGGTGTCTACTAGATATCCAAGTAGAGATGTGAATATATAAATAGATAAATAAATCTGGGATTTTGGAGGAAGCTCTAGGCTAAAATTGAGATTCATTGGTAAATAGACAGTTTGCAAAAGAAGGAGAAAAGACCAAGTAAAGACAATTTTTTTAAAATGTCTTCCCACAAAGGGTAGCAAAGAAATTGTGCAGTAACTGGGAAGAAAAATGGGGTCAAAGAAGTTTTGTTTTGAAAATAAGAGAGATAACAGCAGGTTTGATTCTGTTGGGAGTAATCCTGTAGAAAGCAAGAAGTTGACAACGTTGGAGATGGAGAACTCCCAAAACAATGTCTTCAAGATGAGGGAGAATGGGATCTGGCTGAATTGGGACAGTTGCAATTTTTGCTTATTGTTCCAATGACCTGTTCATTTAGTACTCTCTCAAGTGTACCAGTTTGGGCTGGGTGTGGTGGCACATGCCTGTAATCCCAGCAGCTCAGGAGGCTGAAGCAGGAGGATTGTGAATTCAAAGCAGCCTCAGCAACTTAGTGAGGCTCTAAGTAACTCAGCAAGACCCTGTTTCTAAATAAAACATAAAAAAGGGGGGTGCTGGGATGTGGTTTAGTGGCTAAGCACCCTGGGTTCAATCCCTGGTACCAAAGAAAAAAAAAAGTGTACCAGTTTGGACAATGAATTATACAACTACCTTGCATCTGGTACACTAAGGGAGGAATTGGTTTATGATGACAGGATAGAGTAAGTGGTGCATAAAGGAATAAGTAGGTAAATGTGCTGATGAGATTGTAAAGGCTACCTTCTATTGCTTCAGCTTTTTTTTTTTTTTCCTGGTTTGCTTTAGTATATTGGACATCTTTCTAATATAAACTATCAGAAAGCAATTCCAATTTAATGGAAGAGATGCCAAGAGATTCAGGATTATTGTTATCCACTACTGGCATGTAAAACTGAGGGAAAGATCAGTGATTGTGCTCACAGAATTCTGTACCCATGGGAGATGTAAGGGTCAATCCAAAGCCACTGACGAAAAGATGAAGAAAGATGGACCCTCAGAGCACGAGTTTCTGGCTAGAATTTGTTCCTTGCTCTCTATGTCATTTTTTCTCCCAGTCCCCTCAGGGTAATTCTCTAGGTTAACATGGTGATCATGTTTGCTGTAGTAGAGAAAGGAAGTGACGGGCTGAACCCAGGGGCAGGTTTGAAAAGCTTCCCAAATCACACTTGGCCCAGGCTTCTCCAGGGGAGATGGACAGAGGGAAAGGAGGTGCTGGCACCAAGTGAGGGCTTGGCATAGGGCTCTGGAAAGTTCAGAGGAGCTTGAGGCCCAGGTGGCTGGACACACCTGGATAGCCACAAACTCCTATGGCCATGAGAGTCTGCAATACCCATACAACGGACAGCAGTCCAAAATCCATCATGCATAAGCAGATGGAGCCATATGGGGAATGACAAAGGGACTTGCCCTAACCTGTCTCCCATGTGGGACTGTCCCAGCCCCATTAAGCCTATGGTGGGCAGCCTGGGAGAGTGGAGGTCAGGGTAGCCCAGTGTTGGACAGGACACCATGGCAGACAGATCCCAGCTGGTTTCTGAGGTGAGCTACTGTCTCCATCCCTCAAAGCCTTTGGACATGCACAGAGCTGAAGGAGGTCTTGCTGGCTGAGAACTTTGGAAAGCTCCCTCTAGTGAGACTGGGCAGGGGTGGCAGGGTGGGGACTGCCTTGAGAGAACAGCTGAGGAATGGATGGATTGGGATTTCCAGAGACTTCAGAGACGATGCCTGGTCTGACAGGAACCATGATTCAATGCTCTGACTTGGGGTTAATTTGCCGAATGAGGTAGTTCCATCCTGACCTCTCTAGGCAGGGTTGGTCTGGGAAGACAGAAAACAGGCCTTCCCAAGACTCATGGGGATGAAAAGAGGCCAAGAAAAGCTAGATTTGGGCTCCCAGAATACAATGAGAAAAATAGAGGGCTGTGAAGGATTCTAGGTGCAGGCTGAGCTGATGGAGCCTTCTATTCATGACTCTGATCCTGACATTGGCTTGGAGGCAGAGGTGGCCCTCCCCTAATCTTCCAAAGCCCCTAAGGAGATAAAGGGACCAGTTAGAGGATAGGTCTTGGGGCATCCAAGGGCACAAGTGTGTGACAACCACCCTTATGGAACTCAGCAGGGACCACAAAGTTCCAATCTCAGTTTGTTCTCAGAGCAACAAGCATGGCATGGGATTTGGGGGGCTTCAGTCTTGGAGACAAGAGCAGGACTGCAGGTCTATCTTCTTGGCCAGGGGATATTTGGGACCCCCCAGCTGGGCCATCCAGATCACCCTTCTGGAATTGCCAACTCTCTCCTCTCTCCTCAGTGGACAGGAGAGTGGGTGGGAGGGCAGCTTCAGCCAGCAGGAGCCACCATCTCCTCTCCGTGGGACACCTAGCCCCTCTCCTGGGCAGGACCCCTGGGGCCACACAGGCATGTCTAGATCTCCATGTCCACAGCATGAACGTTGCCCGTTTTGTGCTCTCTGACCTACAGCTCTCTGTCTTTGACCGGGTCCACTTTTGGAAGCAGTTGGTCCACAGGCTCAACTGTGCTTTGGTTGAACATGTCCATCTTGTGCTGCAGCTGTGCTTACTGGCACAAATGTTGCGGGATCATCTCCACCCTCTCCACTTCCAGTCACTCCAGTTCCAAAGTGGTGGTCACCATCTCTTCAAGTCACTTGGACTGGGCCTGGTTGTAGAGGTCCACACAGCGCATGAGGTCATCACCAGCCTGTGTGGATTTCCTCTGTGCCTTCTTGATGTCCTCCTCTGTCTTGTTGCTGAGCTTGATCTCTAGCTGCTGGGTCTTCATCTCCAGGTCTCTCTGCCACTCTGTGAGGGCTTTCCCATCCCTCTCCACCCATGCATAGCAGCTGGCGAGTTGCTTGTGGAGGTCAATGATATGGTGGTCACGCTTTTTCATGTCTTTCTTGAAGTTCTCACGAAAGTTCATTAGGGGCTTCTCTACCTCACTGTGAAGCTTGGTGGGAACTTGAGATGAACTTCTGCTTCATCTGCCAGGCTCTTCTTCACCTTGGTCCAAGCTTCTCCCAGGGAGTCTTCCTCCTGTGCAGCCAAGGAGTTCTGAGAGCTTAGCCAAGTCCTTTGCATATTCTTCTTCAATCTTTATCCTCTTTCAGACGAATTCAGACATTTCTTTTGCATTTGTTTGCCTTTCAGTTGCTTTTGGAGCAGCAGTTCAAATCGATATGGTGCCATTGCCTTGGGGGTCTTTCTTATCAGCCCAGAAGTAGTCACAGTAGCTCCACTCCATTGGCTTCAGCAGCTGCTGTTCAGGCATTATGTCTGGGTGATGGAATGGCTCGCAATTTATCGTCTTCTCTGTGTGGTCACCTTTATTTTCAAAGTTATATATTTTGTCTTCATTGCCTGAGGTTCTGTCTTCCAAGTGGTCTCCTCTGTTGGTGCTACTTTCCACTGAATTTTTATTTTGATTTATTGATTCCTTCATTTCAAAGACTTCTTCTAGATTTCTTTTCAGGATCTTCATCTCTTTATTTAAGTTATCTTCCTTCTCCTGAAACATAGCTCTGATTTCACTCTTTATATTCTCCTTAAAGTTGTGAAGAAGTTTTACTACATAAATTCTGAACTAACTCCTTTTCTGACATTTCTTCTACTGTTTTGTCAATGGATTTTGGAGCATCATGGTTTATTTGGAGTGCTTTATTCCCATCTTCTTCTTCTTCTTTTTTTTTTTTTTTTTCATTTTGTTTGTGTGTCTTCCCATCTAGCTGTGGGGATCTGAGGCAGTACAGTTTCTACCCTGTAGACTTATAGTGTCCCTGAAGGTTTCCAGTACCTCACAAATCTGGGTTTCAGTTTTTGTAGGCTCAGCCACGCTGCAGTCCCAAGATGGCTCCTGGATCCCAGTTGATCGATAAACTCCAGTAGAGAGTGAACAATATGGAAATAGGTCCCAGGGAGGGAACTTCCCTTCCCTTGCTTCAGCTTTTACAGTGAAGTTGGAAGCAGGGTTGTCTGTAAGCATGAGAATGGGGGAGAGGAGGTTGTTGTGGCTCTGAGAAGACAGCGGCAGGAGCAAAATATTAGTGTTTCTCTTTTCCTGATCTCCTCATCCTTGTGATATTTTTAATATCAGTCTTAGGATTTTAGAAGGGAGCAAAACTAAACTCACATTAATTGTCTAGAAAAGAATTATCTGTTTCATTTCTTTCATATTTTGATTTGGTGGTCTCCAAAGTAAACTCCCAGTGTCTGAAAATTTTGAAAAATGTTATCTTTAAAATGCAAGAATAATACCATAGAACTTTTGTTCA
Organism: Sciurus carolinensis; assembly: GCF_902686445.1. Taxonomy (NCBI): domain Eukaryota; kingdom Metazoa; phylum Chordata; class Mammalia; order Rodentia; family Sciuridae; genus Sciurus; species Sciurus carolinensis. The sequence goes on along the minus strand of NC_062215.1, from coordinate 63,363,270 downwards.
TAAAGGTTTTATCTCATCAGAGTCTAACTTCTATTTTTTTAAAAAATTCTTTAAATAGAGCTGGGGAGGTAGCGCAACAGTAGAGTATTTCCTAGCATGTTGCAAGGCCCTGGAATCAATCCCCAGTGCTACCCCCCGCCAAAAAAAAAAAAAAAAAAAAAAAAAAAAAATATATATATATACACACACACACACACACACACACACACACAGTGGTGCATGCCTGTAATCCCAGGAACTCGGGGCTGAGGCAGGAGGATAACAAGTTCAAGGCCAGCCTCAGCAACTTACTGAGACCCCGTCTCAAAATACAAATTTTTATAAAGGGTTGGGGATATGGCTCAATGGTTAAGCACCCTTGGGTTCAATCCCTGGTACCCTCCCAAATTCAAATAAATAAAAAAATAAACAAACATATATTGGGGTATGTGGTCAACATTTGTTACTTTAAGAGGTACATCATCAAAAGTTTGGAGATCACTGCATTAAATTATGAATTTTGGGTGTGTGCATTGTAGTACTGGGGATTGAACCTGGGGGCACTCTACCACTGAGATACCCAGCCCTTTCTATTCTTTGTTTTGAGAGAGGGTCTTGCTAAATTGCCCAGGTTGATCTTGAACCTATGATCCTCATGCCTCAACCTCCCAAATTGCTGGGATTACACAGGTATGTACCACTGTACCTGGCTAAACTATGAATTTTTGTAAAGATAAATTACATTGATTTCAAGACACTTCTGATTTATAACTACATTGGGAAAAAAAAAAGTCAGGCCATGTGGTATTGCAGAAATTATGCTTGCAGTAGGAATGAAAATAATGTACCCACAAGAACTAGGTGTTTATCTTGTAACAAACTTTGATAATCTCAAGAAAAATGTGACCGAGCATGGTGGCGCATGCCTGTAATCCCAGCAGCTTGGGAGGCTGAGGCAGGAGGATCTCAAGTTCAAAGTCAGCCTCAGCAACACCAAGGCACTAAGCAACTCAGTGAGATCCTGTCTCTAAACAAAATACAAACAAGGATTGGGGATGTGGCTCAGTGGTTAAGTGCCCTTGAATTCAATCCCCGGTACCTCCCACCCCCCAGAAAAAGAGAAATGTATTTTTACCTCCCCATTTAACATTTATTCTTTCCTGATAAGCCTGCAAGGCAGCACAATACAGTGTCTTTGGGACCACATTAAATTAAGAGACATATTAAGTAGCCATCTGCCATGGCAAACGTAAGTGCCCTGCCTACATAAAAACTAATTTAAATTTGCATACACATATCCTTTTATGTTTACATTATTGCATGGACCTTCCCCTCATTATGTGACAGTAATGTTGAGTGATTTAGGGCATGTAAAGCAATGGGAAAAAAAAAAAAAGAACTAAAAGGAGAGGAGGAGCATTCGAGAAATGCTGCAGATCTTGAGTTAGTTGGTAGTTGAAAGGAGCAGTTACAAACTAGCTTTTGAACTTGACACTTACACACTTCATGCTTTTTGCTTTGCCCATCTTTAGTAATTGTCTATAATCCCCAAAGAATTTAATTTAATTAATCCAGTGTTAAGGCAGGAATTCATAAATGGAGTTTTAATTTTAAAATATCCTTTTTATAGCCTAGTGTTTCTAGCATAATGAATTCCCTATGCAATTAAAAGTTTGATTAAACTGAAACCTGCAAAAATACTATAATAAAAGGTTTCTGAATGAATCCCTGAACAGATTCAAAGACTGACCCAGAAATATTTATAGCTTGGATGTATTAAAATATTTACTATAATCTTTGCAACGGTAAAGCAAAACCCCCCTTAATCTCTTATGGTTATTAAAGAAATAAAAATAGTATGTCTGCGTGAAAGAATTGCTAAGTTTATGCGAACAAACTGTCTCTGCCAACATTCAAAGAGCTGCCACCTATTCACCACAAGAGGGCAGTAGTGCTCAACCAACAGCGAAGAACTCAGCTGGCAGAAGGCATCCTTAGACCAATCATTAGAGCCAGTTGTTAAGGCATCAGTCTCTGGAAAGGACAGGGAAACAGAAACCACCACCCAATAGGTTTGGGGCTTTGTCTCTGGTAACAGTAAGATAGGAAATAAGCAACTCGGGCTTGTGAAAGGGAGCGACCTCTCTCCCCATCCGCGTGTCCTTAAATCACCATGGAGATAGTAACAAGCTTAATAACGACTGTAGACAGGGGTCTGTTCATTTGGATGTTCAACAGAGAACACCGAGACAGGCATGGATGAAACAAAGCTCTTAATGTGGATTCGGGAAGGGCAGAAGAATAAAGCTGTGGGAAGCAATAGCTGTTTTATCAAGAAAATCAGGATTGGTTTTAGCATTGTCGTAGGGTGAACTTTAATCATAACACTCAAACATTAAGGTAACCAAAGTAATCTTTGGAAACCTGTAGCATTAAGTTTCCAGGAAGCGAATTAGTACAAAGGAGATCAATTATTACAAATGCACCCTCAATATATTATGTATTTTGATTGATCTAGTATTGCCCATAAAATAAAATGTATCAGATATTTTTAATGTGTTCTCATGACTAGCATCTGGTTTTGTTTTTATTCTTAATTGTCACTAATGTTATTGAGCTATAATCTGGAAAAGCTTTTAGTATTTGAAAAAACAAATTAAATTATTCTTTAATGTTATTTCAGCTCAACATTTATTGAACACTTAGAATTGAATGAGAAAAGACAGTGCCTGCATGTGTGTGAAAAAAGAATCTTAGAAAATTAATTGAACCCACATGTTTTAAAGTCAACTTCAGATAAAAATGGAGACTTGTGAATATTTTCCACGTTTTTTGTCCCTTTCTTTTCATATATTGTAACTTTTGTTGTAATAGTACCTTCAAAACTACAGGATAAACCTAATTCCGGGAACCTGGTTCTTTGCATTAGTAGAAGACAGGGAAATAAAATGTTGTTTTTAAATTCTAATAGGTAACCGTCATTATTATAACAAGTCATGGGGTAGAAGACTTTAAAACTCTTACTCAATTATAAGTACATTTAATGGTTTATTCAATTTAAATCAGCAAATATTGTTTTAGACAATAGATACTATGAATAACAAAAATAAAACATAGACCTGGGAGTGGGCGATACCTCAGTAACAGATCTTTGCATATGTTTTCTTACTAATCCTCATAAAAATCCTGAGGTATTACTCTTATACTTAGAAACTTAGGTTTAGAACAATTAAATGACCTACTTGCCGTCACAGAATTAGTTGGAGTAGAACCAAAATTGGAATCCAGGTCTGCTCTTTCTACTGGACCATTCTGTCTAAATATTAGTTATTGACTCCTGGGAAAAATATTTTTATGAATGGCGGTTTAATAATTTTCAATTTAACATCTTTAAAAATGGAGGGTAACTGTATATTTTTAAATAATTTTTAATTAGTGTAATCATTATAAAGGTAGATTCTATACCCAACTTTAACATTATGCCATGTTTGAGTAAGACATTTTTAAAGATATAAAACATAGTAGCAGTTGATGCTTCTACCTCTCCATGATCTCCTTCTCTTTTCCCATTACACTTTATAAATTTGGTGTTTATCAGTTTCATGCATGATTTCTTCTTTTTTTTTTTTTTTACTACATCCTTGTGAATTTATAAACAATATAATACTGTTTAACAAGTTTAAATTATATGCAAATGTACATAATATTCTATGACTTTTGGGGCTCACTATGTTTTTGAGATTGAGCTATCAATGTTTCTTTAATTGCTAACTGCTATGCAGTACTCCCTTGTCTGTAAATATCAAAATTTATCTGTCCATATTCTTTTTTTTAAATAAGGTTTTATTATTTATATGTGGCACTGAGGATCAAACCCAGAACTTCACACATGCCAGGCAAATCCTCTACCACTGAGCCACAACCCCAGCCCCTCTATCCATATTCTTGTAATTACATATTTAAGTAAGATTCTGCTATGGTTTTGACTCCGAATATATCTAATGAGCTTTAATCATAGTATTGGAATTTAACCATTTTAATAATAAAATTATAAAACTATCCACACTAACTTTTTTTTTCCTTGATGCAGATCATTCCCGAATTGAAGTATGGAAATTTGGTAATACTGTCATTGAACTTCTTTATCACTGGATACACATCTGTTTAGCTCTTATGCAACTAAGCAAAAAACTTAATAAGGCTATTGTACCTCCATTGCCCTCCAAGTCTGACAGTAGTAGGTATGCAAAAATGCCTGGGGAACCTTTGCCAGAGAAATAATGTTAATGGAAATGGTACTAGAATTAGAACATGTTGGTCCATGTTCAATGTAACTATAAAATATTTTCAACTGGAAAGAAATGCCATGTAAACATATTCTGCTCCTAGACATTTACCTCAGCATTTTTTTAAATCCATAAGTGCTACCTAAGGAGAAATTTTATCTAAAAAATATCCAGTTAATATAACCATAATTGAATGTGTATAAGTACATTATAGAATATATTTGAAAGTTTCCTTTTCATTTGAACTTTGTGTCTACCATGAAACTATTATGGTTGATTGGGTGGTTATTTTTAATATGTTTTAAGGGACAAAGTAAGATGACTTAGGACTTAGGAAAAAATGGCTGTTTTACATCAAAAGGGAATCAAATAAAGACTTTAAAAAACAGACTTGAAATTGTTTTTCTAATTTTTCAGAGACTTAACTGAATGCTACCTCTTTCCCCTCCCCTTTTCTTAACAACTTAGAATCATTTTAATGAGCAGATGTTCTTGTGGAAAATATTTGTCCCTGACTCATGGAAAAAAGAAAACAGCATTTCTTTTTAAATGGCATAAACCTCTCAAGTTTGAGAACTACAAAAAGAATTTATATTTGCTTTAAGCTTGTTATTACAGCAAACTTTACTGCTGTGCTGCAAGATTTCATCTTTGCAATAAGCTATCTGATGAAAGATTCCATTTTTAATAAAATTTGGGGAAATTAAACTTTATTTTCTTTATTAGGTTGACAAAATGTGATATGTTCTAAACATTTTATAATTGGAGATTGGAGGTCCCTTTTTAACCTTTTCTGATAAGATGGCAGTGTTTATTACCAGTTCTCATCTCTTGGATGATCTCGGGCCCTGTTTTAACCCATCAGCCTATTTCATATTTGGAGGAGGGTATTTGGGGAGATTTGCAGCAACATTTCTAGGAACAGTTGTTCTTGAAGATATTAAACTGATAGCACATATCCTAATGGTTTCAGAACAAGCTTATTAAGAGTTCACTGTGAATACAAATGGCATTTTAGGCAGTAAAGAAGGGAAGATTTTGCAGAATACTGTTTTTAACCATTGTCATGGTAATTAACTAAATGACCTCTAGCTTAATGATAACAAACATCATAAAATTTTTGTCGCATTAAACTTTTTGAAGTATTTTCACATATTAGCTCAATTGATCCTCTCAATAATCTGTAAAGTAGGTAGTCCTGCTATTATCTCCAATTTATAAATGAGTAATAAGCTCAAAGAATGAGTGAGTTGCCCAGTTCTCAACAACTAGTATTCTTAGAAGCAGGTTAAGAAGCTAAGAAGAGCTGGGGTATTGGTGCACGCCTATAATTCCAGCAACTCTGGAAACAGGAGGATCACAAATTCAAGGCCAGCCTCAACAACTTAGCAAGGCCCTGTCTTGAAATTTTTAAAAAGTAAAATGGGTTGGGGATGTGACTCAGTGGTTAAGTGTCTCTGGGTTCAATCCCTGATACAACAACAAAAAGTTAATAAGAAGTACCCATGTGCTGGGTGAGGTGGCCCATGCCTATAATCCCAGCAGCTCGGAAGGCTGAGGCAAGAGAATCACAACTTCAAAGCCAGCCTCAGCAAAAGTGTGGCACTGAGCAACTCAGTGAGACTCTGTCTCTAAATAAAATACAAAATAGGGCTGGGAATGTGGCTCAGTAGTTGAGTACCTCTTAGTTCAATCCCTGGTTACCCACTGCCCCCCAAAAAACGAAGGACCCATGTATCCTAATTTCTAGTTCATTGTCTTTGCCAGCACCCCAGACATTTTATTAACACTTTCCAAATGGCTTTGGGCTAACAACCATACTATAAGTCTTTTGAAAACTACTTTAAAAAGTAAGTAACAAATCGGCCAGACTGTTTGAATTTATTTAACTATCATTCAAGTAAAATACTATCCTTTAACACCAAGAGCTGATTTTTTTCTTTTATTGAGAAGAATGTTACTTAACAAAAGATTCATGGACTGAGGAGATAGCTCAGTTGGTAGAGTGCTTGTCTTGCAAGCCAAGGCCCTGGGTTCAATCCCCAGCACCGCAAAATTTGACATGGAGTATATCTAAATTCATTTATTACATTGTTCATAGCTTTATCAGTTTACTTATATTTACATATACTTCAGAAGTTTTGACTGGGTTGCTTGGATTTTGTACTGGCCCTTTCCCCAGAGTGCATCAGTAAAATGACACCATGTGGTATGAGCTCTCCAGACCACTTTCTTTGATAATCATGGCTTTCCCTAGCCAAGAAAGAACAACCACCTAACTTCTTTTTTTTTTTTTTTTTTTTCCCCAGTACTAGGGATTGAATTCAGGGAGCACTCTACCACAGAACTATATACCCGGCTTTTAATTATTTGGAGACAGGATCTCACTAAATTGCTGAGGTTCCTCAGTAGCTGGGATTACAGGTGTGTGCCACCGCACCTGGTACAAAAAGACCTTTCAAGACAATGATCTCAAAAAAGCTCCAAGGACTGGGATGTGGTTCAGTGGTGGGGGGCTTGCCTAGCATGAACGAGATCCTGGTTTTGATCCTCAGCACTGGAAAAACAAATAAATATTCTTATTGCCTCTGTTAATGGCTTTTTTGAAATATAATTCACATACCATACAATTCACCTATTTAACTGTACACTTCAATGGCTATTACTATGTTTACAGAGTTGTGCAACTATTGTTTAACAATTTTAGAACATTTTTACCACCCAAGTAAGAAACCTCACACCCATTAGTAGCTACTCTTCACTTTCCCCACCCCCTGCCCTAGGCAACCATCAATCTACTTCCTTTCTCTACAAATTTGCCTATCTAGACATTTCATAGAAATGGAATTGTATAATATGTTTGTGGGCTTTTGTGACTGGTTTCTTATTCCCTCTTAATCTAAATATGATCAAGCAATCAGTTTTCCTGAACTTCCATAGATATCTTCAATCCACTAACTTGGAAGACCATTTGTAGCTAATTTAGGGGATTTTCATTTTTCTCATATATGAGGTTTTATGCAATCCAATTACCACCTCACATTATCAACTGTGTTCTTACTTTCCTCTATATAATTGTATTATGAAGAACACTCTTAGCTGATAAGATCAATGAAATACATAGATAAGGTATAATTCCTTAAATGTGATCATTTCTTTTTCCTTAAATGTGATTTTTACCCTTGGTAGGTGTTTCATCTCCTAGTCATTAAGTATACTTTATCTCCCCTCCATCTACTGCCTAAGCTTAGACTGTCCTACCCACAGACCTCAACTAATGAGGTAACTCTAGAGAGTCATACTCTGTTCTCCAGCCATAGCTGTTTGAATTGGGGTTGACCTCCTATCAAAGTGATGCCAATTTGTGAAGTGGCATAACACAAAAGTACCCAAACCATGAACAAACCAAATAGGTAAGTAGCAACTAAAACACTGTCTAAAAAGTATTTAGAAAAGTCAAAGGTGTCATAAAAGGCCTTAAAGAGATTGAAGCACACTGACTTCTAGACACCAAGTTAGCAGAAGCTGTAGGCAGGAAAAGAGCGAGAGAGTAAGTTGTTGGTTAGGGGAAAAAGCATGGATATAAAGAAAAGCAGAGACTGAAAGTAGTGATGGTAACATTAGTAACATTAATGTCAAAAGATTAAAGGGAACTTCCCTCAATTGTCTTGGACACACTTCCAGGTGACTGTTTTGTTCTCCAAAGTTTATTTCTAGAAATCTAAGATAGTGGGAATTCTCTGTTGTAGAACAACCAGGAGTATGACAGTGATGAAATATCTTTTACTGGCTCACTCTCCTTCTCTCTTTATAGCATTTCCAGTTAAAGTCCCCAAATGTGTATTCTAAATGGTAGGCTTCGTTGTGTTCTTGATTCACTGATTCAGTTACCAATGATAACTATAAGACACTGCTGAACAAGAGATGAACCCTGAAATACTGAATCTGAGAAAAAAATCTTCTCTCTTTGGGAATATCCCATGGTTGCTTCAATTACAATGTCTGTAAGGCAATAGGAGAATACATCCAATACAGCAATTCAAAAATTCATATTTGGAGATCCAAGATGGCGGACTAGAGGGAGGCTGCGTTCCTTGTCACTCTGTAACTCCGGTTTCAAGGAGAGGATATCTGTTTCTTGGTGAGGCAGTTTTTGATCCCCTGCGGCTTACCCCATTTGTCTACTGTGATCACCTGCAGTCTGCCAGCGTATCGACGACTTTTTTGAGTGCAGATTGCTCACTGTCAGGCGCCTATCATCCGCCATTTGCCTGCCTCTTCCCTGTCCATCGCCTGCCCTTCATATACCCATCACCCACCAGCCAAGGTTCACCTCCCAATCCTCTGACAGCTACCAGCAGACTGATCGCAGACCGCCGGTGGAGCGCCAGCTGCCTGCTGTTGCCTGGAAGTTCACTGTCACAGAATCTGCAGGTTTGATTACACGTGGCTGCCACCATTTTGAGAAAACAGCCAGGCCCCTTAGGACCCCTGGCGGGCTAACTGAGCCTCGTTTCCAGAATCCCTCAGCCCGAACACTTCCTGCCTCCGGGACCCTCACCTTGACTGACTGCTCCCTGCCGCCAGGACCCCCAGACCAACTGACTGCGTCCTATTACAGGGACCCCAGACTGACTGATTGCACCCAGCCTACAGGATCCCACAACCACACCAAACACACCCCACCTCCAGGACCCCTGCCTGACCAACCACACCCTGCCTCCAGGACCTCCACCCGACCACATCCACACCCCGAGCTGCAGTTCCCCATTTGCCAACACATTTGGAAGCCAGAGAGGCCATCTTGGATAATCCTGGAAGCCTTAGCTCCGATCTTTAGGTGGGGCAAATCCCATCCTGAGATGCCTGCTGGAGACTTGAAGCTCATTGTCAGGTACCTCATGCATCAGGCTACTGAAGACTGGGAGGTTTGAATACTATATGACTGTTACAGTGTAGATTTTCTTTCTTCTCCTTATTGAACAATTTTAAGTTTTTATTTCTTTACTTTTTTTGCTCTCTTTTCCTTTTGTTTACCTGTTCCCTCTTTCTCCCTTTTTGCATGCTAACATCCAATTTCTTTTGATTATACTCTCACCCTTTCTATTACCTAGAACTTCTATATATTCTTTTTTTATCCCATTAACAGCTACATCCTACATCCCTCTGCATCCTCTTTATCCTCCATTTGAAACTGCAGACCTTATTACAAATCTGTTTGTTTTACTGAAGATAATATTTGAACTCATTCTGTTTATTACGATAATTTTGTTATTGCCCTCATACGGGCTATTTGGTCTAGGATTGCATAGTGTCTGAATTGGGCACTGCTAATATTGATCTTCCCTTAAAGAAAGGGTTTTGTAAACCTATAGGGCCACTATAAGCATATTGGGGGAAATCTGCAATACCCCAGATCTGCACTGCTAGAGGGGAAGATACATGAACAACAGGAAAAACAAGGAAAGAAAATGATCCAAACAAATCTAGATTCTATATTAATAGAATCCAATGACAGTATGTTAGAAGAAATGTCAGAAAAGGACTTCAGATTATACATGATTAAGATGATTCGCAAAGCAAAGGATGAAATAAGAGAGCAAATGCAGGCAATGAATGATAATACCAATAAGCTGAAAGAGCCAGTGCAGGAAGCAAAAGATCATTTCAACAAAGAGATAGAGATTCTAAAAAAAAAAAAAAAAAAAAAAGGAAATCCTTGAAATGAAGGAAACAATAAACCAAATAAAAAACTCAATGGAAAGCATCACCAAAAGACTAGACCACTTGGAAGACAGAACCTCAGACAATGAAGACAAAATATTTAATCTTGAAAATAAAGTTGTCCAAACAGAGAATATGGTAAGAAATCATGAACAGAATCTCCAAGAACTATGGGACATCATGAAAAGACCAAATTTAAGAATTATTGGGATTGAGGAAGGCACAGAGGTACAAATCAAAGGAATGAACAAACTATTCAATGAAATAATATCAGAAAATTTCCCAAACCTGAAGAATGAAATGGAAAATCAAATACAAGAGGCTTACAGAACACCAAATGCACAAAATCACAACAGATCCACACCAAGGCACATTATAATGAAAATGCCTAACATTCAAAATAAAGATAGGATTTTGAAGGCCACAAGAGAAAAGCATCAGATTACATATAGGGGGAAACCAATACAGATAGCAGCAGACTTCTCAACCCAGACTCTAAAAGCTAGAAGGGCCTGGAACAACATATTTCAAGCTCTGAAAGAACATGGTTGTGGGGCTGGGGATATAGCTCAGTTGGTAGAGTGCTTACCTTGCAAGCACAAGGCCCTGGGTTCAATCCCCAGAACTGCAAAAAAAAAAAAAAAAAAAAAAAAAAAAGAACATGGTTGCCAACCAAGAATCCTATACCCAGAAAAACTAACCTACGGATTTGAAGATGAAATAAAATCCTTCCATGATAAACAAAAGTTAAAAGAGTTTACAAATAGAAAGCCTGCGCTACAGAATGTTCTCAACAAAATATTCCATGAGGAGGAAATGAAAAACAACAATGGAGGTCAGCAAAGGGAGGACCTACCTTAGAGAAAAACCATTCAAAGGAGAAACCAAGCCAAACTAAAAACCAAAAATAAGCCAAATGACTGGGAATACAAATCATATCTCAATAATAACCCTGAATGTTAATGGCCTAAACTCATCAATCAAAAGACATAGACTGACAGAATGGATTAAAAAGAAAGACCCAACAATATGCTGCCTTCAAGAGACTCGTCTCATAGAAAAAGACATCCACAGACTAAAGGTGAAAGGATGGGAAAGAACCTACCATGCACATGGACTCAGTAAAAAAGCAGGGGTTTCCATCTTTATATCAGATAAAGTGGACTTCAAGCCAAAGTTAGTCAGAAGGGATAAAGAAGGACATTTGTTACTGCTTAAGGGAAGCATAAATCAGGAAGAAATAACGATAGTAAATATTTATGCCCCAAACAATGGTGCATCCCTGTACATCAAACAAATCCTTCTCAATTTCAGGAATCAAATAAACCACAACACAATAATTCTGGGTGACTTTAACACACCAATGTCACCTCTAGATAGATCTTCCAAACAAAAACCAACCAAAGAAACCATAGAACTCAATAACACAATCAATAACCTAGACTTAATAGACATATATAGAATATTCCATCCATGAATGAGAAGATTCACTTTCTTCTCAGCAGCACATGGAACCTTCTTGAAAATAGACCATATGTTATGCCACAAAGCAGCCATTAGGAAATGCAAAAAAATAGAGATACTGCCTTGTGTTCTATCAGATCATAATGAACTGAGAGTAGAAATCAATGACAAAATAAAAAACAGAAATTACTCCAACACATGGAGACTAAATAATATGCTATTGAATGAAACATGGATAACAGAAAACATCAGGGAGGAGATTAAAAAATTCTTAGAGGTCAATGAGAATGACGATACAACATATCGAAATCTCTGGGACATTATGAAAGCAGTGCTAAGAGGAAAATTCATTGCATGGAGCGCATTCCAGAAAAGAATGAAAAGTCAACAACTTAATGACCTAACGTTACAGCTCAAAGCCCTAGAAAAAGAAGAACAGAATAACAGCAAAACTAGTAGAAGACAGGAAATAATTAAAATCAGAGCTGAAATCAATGAAATTGAAACAAATGAAACAATTCAAAAAATTGACAAAACAAAAAGTTGGTTATTTGAAAAAGTAAACAAAAAAGACAAACTCTTATCCACACTAACAAAGAGGAGAGAGAAATTACTAAAATTACTAAAATTAGTGATGAAAAAGGAAATATCATGACAGACACCGCTGAGATACATAACATAATGAGAAGTTACTTTGAAAATATGTATTCCAACAAAATAGAAACTACCAAAGACACTAACAAATTTCTAGAGACATATGATCCTCCCAAACTGAACCAGGAGGACATACACAATTTAAACAGATCAATATCAAGCAATGAAAGAGAAGCCAAAAAAGCCTACCAACCAAGAAAAGACCAGGACCAGACGGATTCTTAGCCAAGTTCTACAAGACCTTCAAAGAAGAACTCATTCCAATACTTCTCAAAGTATTCCAGGAAATAGAAAAGGAGGGTACCCTACCAAACTCATTCTATGAAGCTAATATCACCCTCATACCCAATCCAGGCAAAGACATATCAAGGAAAGAAAATTTTAGACCAATATACTTGATGAATATAGATGCAAATATCCTTAACAAAATATTGGCAAACCGTACCAAAAACATATTAAGAAAATCGTGCACCACGATCAAGTGGGGTTCATCCCCGGAATGCAAGGTTGGTTCAACATCCGTAAATCAATAAACGTAATCCATCATGTCAATAGACTTAAGGATAAGAATCATATGGTTATTTCAATTGACACAGAAAAAGCATTCCACAAAATACAACACCCCTTCATGTTCAAATACTAGAAAAAATTCCACAAAATACAACACCCCTTCATGTTCAAATACTAGAAAAAATAGGGATAGTAGGAACATACCTGAATATTGTAAAGGCTATTTATGCTAAGCCCATGGTCAACATCATTCTTAATGGAGAAAAACTGAAAGTATTCCCTTTAAAAACAGGAACAAGACAGGGATGTCCTCTTTCACCACTTCTATTCAACATTGTCCTTGAAACTCTAGCCAGAGCAATTAGACAGACTAAAGAAATTAAAGGGATACGAATAGGAAAAGGGGAACTTAAGCTGTCACTATTTGCTGATGACATGATTCTATATTTAGAGGATCAAAAAAAACTCCTCTAGAAAACTTCTAGACCTCATCAATGAATTCAGCAAAATAGCAGGCTATAAAATCAACACGCATAAATCTAAAGCATTTTTATATACAAGCGATGAAACATCTGAATGGAAGTAGAGGAAAACAACTCCATTTGCAATAGCCTCAAAAAAAAATTAAATACTTGGGAATCAATCTAACCAAAGAGGTAAAAGATCTCTACAATGAAAACTACAAAACATTGAAGAAAGAAATTGAGGAAGACCTTAGAAGGTGGAAAGATCTCTCATGTTCTTGGATAGGCAGAATTAAAATTGTCAAAATGGTCATTCTACCAAAAGTGCTATACAGATTCAATGCAATTCCAATTAAAATCCCAATGATGTACCTTTCAGAAATAGAGCAAGCAATCATGAAATTCATCTGGAAGAATAAGAAACCTAGAATAGCTAAAGCAATCCTTCACAGGAAGAATGAAACAGGGGGTATCGCAATATCAGAACTCCACTATACTACAAAGTAATAATTACAAAAACGGCATGGTATTGGTACCAAAATAGATGGGTAAATCAATGGTACAGAATAGAGGACATGGACACAAACCCAAATAAATACAATTTTCTCATACTAGACAAAGGGTCCAAAAATATGCAATGGAGAAAAGATAGCCTCTTCAACAAATGGTGTTGGGAAACTGGAAATCCACATGCAACAGAGTGAAACTAAACCCCTATCTCTCACCCTGCACAAAAATCAACTCACAATGGATCAAGGACCTTGAAATCAGACCAGAGACCCTGCATCTTATAGAAGAAAAAGTAGGCCCCAATCTTCAACTTCTTGGCTTAGGATCAGACTTCCTTAACAGGACTCCCATAGCACAAGAAATAAAAGCAAGAATCAACATCTGAGATAGATTCAAACTAAAAAGCTTTCTCTCAGCAAAAGAAACTATCAGCTATGCGAAGAGAGAGCCTACAGAGTGGGAGAAAATTTTTGCCACTCATACTTCAGATAGAGCACTAATTTCCAGAATATATAAAGAACTCAAAAAACTCTACACCAAGAATACAAATAACCCAATCAACAAATGGGCTAAGGATATGAACAGACACTTCACAGAAGATCTACAAGCAATCAACAGATATATGAAAAAATGTTCAACATCTCTAGTAATAAGAGAAATGCAAATCAAAACTCCATCTCACCCCAATTAGAATGGCATTTATCAAGAATACAAGCAACAACAGGTGTTGGGGAGGATATGGGGAAAAAGGTACACAATATCATATATTGCTGGTGGGGTTGCAAATTAGTGCAACCACTCTGGAAAGCAGTGTGAAGATTCCTTAGAAAACTTGGAATGGAACCACCATTTGACCCAGCTATCCCACTCCTTGGCCTATACCCAAAGGACTTAAAATCAGCATACTACAGAGATACAGCCACATCAATGTTCATAGCTGCTCAATTCACAATAGCCAGACTGTGGAACCAACCTAGATGTCCTTCAATTGATGAATGGTAAAGAAACTGTGGTAAATATATGCAATGGAATATTACTCAGCCATGAAGAATAATAAAATTATGGCATTTGCAGGCAAATGGATGAAATTGGAGAATGGATATCATGCTAAGTGAGATGAGCTAATCTCAAAAAACCAAAGGATGAATGATCTCGTTGATAAGTGGATGATGACACATAATGGGGTGTGGGAGGGGTGCAAGAATGGAGGAAGGAGGGACTGTGTAGAGGGAAAAGAGGGGTAGAAGGGGTGAGGGGGAAGGAAAAAATAACAGACTGAATCAAACATCATTTCCCTATGTAAATTTAGGATTACACAAATGGTATGCCTTTACTCCATGTACAAACAGAAACAACATGTATCCCATTTGTTTACAATAAAAATAAATTTAAATAAATTCATATTTATTCAGGATACTGGGCTCCCTAATGGCTAATTCTGTATAATCAATTCCCAGTCTATTCAAGCAAGAGGCAGACAGCCCTGGCAGGCGCTTTATTTTTTACTCTTTGATTCTTTTTATTTTAAACAATGTAACACATGACCACAGTTTAGAGTCTCCTATTATACAAAGATATGTTGAGATCAGAGCATTTCCTAGTCCCACCTCATCCCTATCTTCTTTGCTTCTAATTCTTTTAGTTCAGGTGTTAGTAAATGGCTCATGGACCAAATGTGGCATGCCTGTTACAGTAAATGAAGTTCTATTGGAATAGTCATGCCCATATTGTCTATAGCTGCTTTCAAACTATAAGGGCAGAGCTGAGCAGGTAACAAGACCATATGACCCCAAAGCCCTACATATTTACTATCTGAATGTATGCAGAAAGTTTGCCAAACCCTATTTGGGCTATTTTGGCATTGACCTTCATATTGCTAAATAACATTCTATGTGGCTATTGTTTTCTCACCAATTTAGGCAATATTTATTAGTTTCCCAGTATGCAATACAAGGATTTAGCTCCTTCATGTTTTCCTATTGGCATACATGCACACACATGTACACAAACACACAACTTCCCATTCCTTCATTCTTCCCCCCATTACTACATTGTCATTTAAGTTAGAATAGATAATCAGTATTTACATTATCATGATTATATATGCTATTTAGGGCTTAGCCATGTAGTAAATTGCAATAATTTTTCACTCCTGTACATCTTTTCAGTTTTCCTGGAGATAAGATCAAAAGAAAATTGCAGCAGCTAAAATAATTTCACATAAGCAGATTTCAGAGCCAAGAATATTAACATGATAAAGAAGGTTATTTCATAATGAAAAGGGTCAGTTAATTAAGAAGACATGACAATCTTAAGCATTTATACATCTAGTAATGGAGCCTCAAAATACAAAAACTGATAGAACCTCAAGTCCATAGAAATAAAGCAGATTAGTGGTTGCTTAGGACTGAAGGGTTTGGGGGAAAACGGAAGTGACCAATGGGTACAAGTTTGCTTTTGGGAGGGTACTGAAAAGTGTTCTAAAATTGATTGTGGTGATGGCAGAACTCCTTGAATATGTGCCACTGTTTGTACACTTTAAACGTGTAAACTGCATGTGAATTATATCTCAGTAAAGCTCTTATTAAAAAATATTTAGAATCAGTGTGGTGGCTCACATCTAAAATCCTAGGGACTCGGGAGGCTGAGTGGGAAGATTCTAAGTTCGAGGCCAGTCTCAGCAACTCAGCAAGACCTTGTCTCAAAATAAAAAATAAAAGGCATGGAGATAAAGCTCAGCAGTACTGGGTTCAATCCCCAGTACTAAAATTAATTAATTAAATAACTGACTATTTGAAGCAAAAATAGTAACCATTTAGTATGCATTTACAACAGGTAGAAGAAAATGTGTGACAACAGCACAAAGAAGAGGGGGAAATATATATATATTTGATACTGGGGATTGAACCAAGAGGGGCTTTACCACTGAGCTACATCCCTGGCCGTTTTTATTTTTTGAAACAGGGTCTTGCTGAGTTTAAAGGTATTGTGTCCTTCTACAGCACAAACATTTTTTTAAAATTCTCTATTAATCCAAAAGAAGGTCAAAATGGGGGAGAAGAGGATAGAAAAAAGAACAGATGGGAAAAATAAAATACAAATAATAGCAACCACTTATAATCACTTTAATTAAAATGTTTTAAACACCTTTTTTGGGGGATGGAGTACTGGGGATTGAACCCAGGGCACTTTACCACAGGCCACACCCCCAGTGCCAGGCCACACTACTGTGCCCGGAAACACCTTTTAAAAAGAGGAAATTATCAGAATGGATAAAAAAAAGGAAGGTTCAACTATATGCTAACAGTAAGAGATCCAATTTGAATACAAATACTGTACAGATGGATTAAAATAGTTTAAAAGTAAAAGGATGGAAGGCTGGGGATATAGCTCAGTTGGTAGAGTGCTTGCCTTATATACACAAGGCCCTGGGTTCAATCTCCAGCACCATGGGGGAGAAAAAAAGTAAAAGAATAGAAAATGATATGGCATACTAACTAATCAAAAGAAAGTTAGTTGGGCTGGGGATGTGGCTCAATGGTTGAGTGCTTGCCTAGGCCCTGGGTTTGATCCCCACCACTGCAAAATATAAATAAGAATAATTAGAAAAGAAAGTAAGCCAAGTGCAGTGACACATGCCTATAATCCCAGAGGCTAGGAAGTCTGAGGCAGGAGAATCACGAATTTGAGACCAGCTTGAGCAATTTAGCAAGGCCCTCAAAAACATGGAGAGAATTCATCTCAAAATTTAAAAAAGGGTTGGGGACACAGCTCAGTGGTAAAGCACCCCTGGGTTCAATGGAAGGAAGGAAGGGAAGGAAGGGAAGGAAGGGAGGAAGGAAAAGCTAGTTATATATCCAAGTAGACTGAGATGAATGAATAAAATCTTACTTTTTCCCCAATGTCAGGGATGGACCAGGACCTCAGGCACGCTAGGAAAGAACTCTACCATTGAGTTACAACCCCTGAGGGTCACTTAATATGAATCAAGAGGACATCACAATATTAATGTTTACATACCTAACTTGAAAATACATAAAACAAAAACTGACAGAATTGAAAGAGGAAACAGACAAATCCACAGTGGTGATAAGAGACCTCAAAATCAACCTTTCTGTAATTGAGATCTCCGGCTGCTATGAGATTAGTTTGGAACGAGTCAAGAGTGTAAGTGTGGATATAGATGGACTGTGGCTAAACAAAAAAATAGTATCATATATGATCTTGATGCCTATACCCAGTGGCTCCACGAACAATACTGTTACTAGTAATTTTGGTCCTCTATAAAGCACTATTAACAGCATACAGATTTTTGTTTTCTACCTAATTATCCAGAGTCAATTATACTTAAATGAACACTCAGAATGAAAAAAACAAAACAAAACAAAAAGGCTGGGTAGAGGATTCAAATCTGCGTTTCAGAATGACCCCAGAGATCTCAAGAAATTCATACTGCTTAGCTCGACCCCAGAGTTTCTGATTGACTAAGTTTGGGGTGGGGTCCGAGAACTTGCGATTCTAACAATATCTTTGGTGATGCTGATACTGCTGTTTCCATGATCACGCTTTGAGAATCATTGGGTTGGAATTTTGTCCTTCCTTTCTTCCCACTGACTTCGAGGCAGTCGGTCGGCCCCAAGGCGGAACACGGTTTTGAGTCTAGCTCCCAAGAATGCGACTCAAAGACACAACAACAAAGCAAGTTCCCGGCCGCCCAAAGCCGCGCGAGAGTTTACGTTACGGCGTCGGCGTCGGCGTCGGCGTCACGTCGTCGTCGGCCACGTTCAGCGGAGACGGGAGCAAGATGGCGATTCCGGGCAGGCAGTGAGTGATCCGGGAGTTAGGGTCAGGCTGGGGAATGAAAAGCTACGGCGACTTTGTCCTTTGTCTTTGGCTGAGGAGTTAAAGTGCGCTGGAAGTGAAGGGACCGTGTCGTCAGGGATAGAGACGGGGAAAAGCGAGAAAGCCTCTGCAACATAGATTCCCCACCCCCATACATTTTGCAGGATGGAAGCCCGAAGTTTGAGGGAGAAACTTGTGAGGAAATAAAGGAAGTTAGGCTGAGGGGCAGAGAGCGAGACTTTTCTATTTTCCAAAAGCTCGGTCTGAGGCCCCTCAGTCTTGCTTCCTACCCCGCGCTTGAGTTTCTCCCTGGTTGGATGCTCTCTCAGGAGCACTAAGAAGAGACAATTCCTGGTTTCCTTAGAGGGCCTTGTTCTCCTTGGCAGAAGCTCAAGTCCTGATTCCCGCCCTCCCTTCTTGTTTTAGGAATGTTGTGCTGAGAAGCCACAGAAAAGGGTAGGCATATAGGGAATTGGGTTATACGTTGCTGCAAAAGAGAAATATTGTACGTACTTTAAAAGTTTTTACTTTTGTTGTGTAATCCTTAACTTTTGATGCGGTTCTCGTGATCTCCGCATCTTACAGGCCAACACGTGAGAAATTAAATGAATTTAATCTGATGGTTCTCTCAGATGCTCCAAGACAAAGCAAGTGAGCTTAATGAAGTATAATGGGAACTTAGCTCGTGGCTACTTGGGTTTCTCAGTTAAATTATTTTCTTAACGTTTTTGTGCATTAACATTTTCTAATAACTTCTTTAAAACTGTCGAAGTACGCAGGAGAAAAAAGTCTGGCTGTTTTCTTGACTCTTCTTAGACCACCAGGGTAATTTAGCGTTTTTTATTTTTAGCAGACATAACTGAGCTTTCCACTAATTTTTTTCAATGTTACTGTCACATCACCATCTGAAGCATTTTTGAACTTTTCATTTATTTCTTTTCCTTGACAAAAATAATACTTGAGATTGGCCCATGTCTACAGATAATCAGAGCTGTTAATTGTAAAATCGTGTGGTGTATTAAAATTTTGAGGTCACTGAAAATCAAAAAAGTATGTTTGTTTTCATAGACTATCTGACATATTTTGACCTGGTAACTTCATCTGGAAGAGGTAGTGGATGTATTATTTTTTAACATTTAAAGATAATGGTGTAATTTCTATTTCAAAAAAAAAAATGCAGGTATGGGCTTATTTTGCCAAAGAAAACACAGCAGTTGCACCCTGTTTTGCAAAAACCTTCAGTATTTGGGAATGATTCTGATGATGATGATGAGGTAAGGGAACCTATGTTTTACACCTACTTACTTTGGAAATATAAATTTTTAAAATCTAACTTGTGAGTTTGATGTCTTTGCCTTTGTTATTTGTGAACAGTGTTTTAGAATATAATTTACAGAATTATCAAAAAAGAATGTTTAATGAAAACACCTCTGATTTTTCTTTATAATGTAAGGATTTTTTCTTTATAACCTAAAGCTATGAACTTCATGTGCTTTAAGAGTTATGCAAGGGCTGGGGATATAACTCAGTTGATAGAGTGCTTAGCAAACCCTGGGTTCAATCCCCAGCACTGCAAAAAAAAAAAAGTTATGCAAAATTTTTTCAGATAACTAAAACTGAGGTAGCAAACTTGTTTGTATTAAAATCCCTGGGAGCTGGGTGCAGTGGCACCTACCTATAATCCCAGCAGCTGGGGACACTGAGGCAGGACACTTGCAAGTTTGATACTAGTCTGGGCAACTTTTTTAGTGGTAGAATGCTTCCTTAGCATGCAGATGGTGACCCTGGGTTCAATCCCCAGTAATGGGGATGGGGAGACCTAGGAATGAGTTATTAATATGTTAACAATTTCCTAGAAAGTTCTATTAGCAAAGTCATTTCTAATTTGTTAACCATGCTCTAGCAAACATGACAGAGTAACAATTCTTTATGGGATTACTTTTGTGGTTATTCAGTGTCTGCTAAACTAATTGCAGAGTTATACTTACAGTAGTGAATACAGTTATCATTGATAGTACTACAATAATATATGAAAATTTTCTGTTCTAGCAGCCATAACTATTTTTGTGTGGAACCTAGTTTGTAGCAGAAACAGCTACATGTGCACTTCTCCTAATACTTGTGTTTTTAAAATATTTCTTTAAAACAAAGACCTTTGCATCAGTTAATCTGGTACCCCTTTTGCTCTGGCAGAAAAATAGGTTCTCTTTCAGTTTTTACTAAATACATAGTAGCATAGGTAGTATTTGATATTTCTTTGCTTCTTTTGAAGAAATGGTCTGTATTTGAGTCACACTTTTTAGAATTCAGGTTAAAGTTGCATGTAATAAATTTTGTAGGTTTTAAATATACAGGTTGATGATTTTTGATAAATGTTTATGCCCCTCTTTTTTGTAATTCCATGCCTCTCTTCAGTCTACCTTCCTACATTTTGCGCCAGAAAACTGCTTATATGAGTTCTATCACTAGTTTTCTCTGTTGAAGAATCTCATAAAGGAAATCATTCAGTGTGTACTCTCTTATGTCTGATTTCTTTTCCCTAAGTATGTGAGATTCATCCATGTAGTTATAGAATCACATTTTAATGAAAATGGATTTTTCCCTTAATAGTTGTTTTTCTCGCATTTTTCTGAGTTTTTTTTTATTATTATTTTTTCCATTCATTGTATACAAATGGGATACAGCTTTTTATTTCTCTGGTTGTACATGAGGTAGAGTCATACTGTTTGTGTAATCATACATGTACATAGGGTAATGATGTTTGTCTAATTCCATTATCTTTCCTTCCTCCTGCCTCTTCCCCACCCCTCATTTCCCTCTGCACAATCCATATCCTCCATCCATTTTTCTGTTTTTATTTTTTTTGGATACTCACTTTTTTTTTTTTTTTTTGGGTGCTGGGGATCGAACCCAGGGCCTTGTGCTTACAAGGCAAGCACTCTACGGACTGAGCTATCTCCCCAGCCCTGTTTTTATTTTTTTATTGCGGTGCTGGGGATTGAACCCAGGGCCTTGTACTTGTGAGGCAAGTGCTCTGCCAACTGAGCTATATCCCCAGCCCCATTTTTCTGTTTTTGTTTCCTCATAAAATTTAAAAATAGTTGATTGTAAGAAATGAATCAAGATTTCTAGTTAAATCTTATTCCTGTGTAGGCAGCTAGATTATTTTCAAATAGCATATTTAGAAAGTTTATTAATTACAACTTGAATTTTTTGTTTTTAGGTACTTTGTTTCAATAAATATTTAACACCAGTTGGGAATTGATTAGTTTTATAGTTGTAGCCTGTATGCTTTATTCTTTGTGGCACCTTTATAACATTCTTTTGGAGGGAAGTAATATACAGTCACTGACGAGGATTTTTTTGACTTTATGAAAATTCAGAAGCAAAAAGCATTCATTAGAAATCATACATTGAATTTTGATCTTTTCCTTGGACTGGCTGCAGAATGCTTTCTTGTGTGATGGTGGGCAAAGATATTAATCCACAGGTATCAGTCAACTACACTATCATGAGAATAAAACAACCCATCTATAGAGTACTGTGTTACTGAGCGAAGATGTTCAAGTTAAGTGTATTAAATGTATTTTTGACTTAAGATAGTTTCAACTTACAGATTTATCAGGCTGTAACCACACTAAATCGTGGAGCATCTGCATAGTGTTATGTTCAGCCCATTTGTAGTTTAATAGGAAAGACATGTACATATTAATATAAATCAGATTGAAATTTGAAAACTAACATTACTTACAATTCCTCTGTGCCCATTGTACTTTGATTTTCTCTGTTATTACTGTTTTCATTTTATAGATGAGCAAATAGAAACTCAGATAAGTAATTTGTCTAAACTGTACAGTTAATAAATAAGTGGTGAGATTGGGATTTGAATGCAGACCTATCTAACCCCCAGACCTATATTCTTTCCAATCTTCTATCTTGCCTTATTTTTAAAATGAGTTACAAAATGTTAATGAAATGTAGATGATGAAATGATTCACTTTGCTGAAGGAAAACCAAGGCAGGAATAGGCATTTAAACAGCTTTAAAGCTGGTTTAAACTCAGTGAATAAAAACAATAGATGTGGAAATCATTTCAGTTGGGTGAAAAACAGCAAGAAATACAGTGTCATAATTAGGCATTTTCATGGAGCAATGTGACTAGAGAAGAGTGTGCTTAAGAAAAAGTTACTGCAAGTGAGATTTTAACAGGATTGGGCCAAATTGTAGGGTACTTTGAATTTTTGGAATGAAATTTCAACTTTGTCAATAATTTTTGAATAATTCAGTGATATGGTTATAGTTTTAAGATAACTCTTGAATTGGGAAGCATAGAAGGGAAGAAACTGAAATGAAGAATCAGGATCTCTTATTTAGTTTCTATAGTAATTCAGGTGAGGGGTGAAGATGTTAAGTAGAGTGACATTATTGGGAACTAAAGGGGTTCAAATAAGAGAGATAACCACAGAAATAAACAGGATCTGGCAGCCAAACTGGATATACAGGAAAGAAAAAAGGTGGGTCGAATGGTACTCTAAGGATTTCTGTTCTAGGTAGTGAAGAAGGTAGCACAGGAGGAAGAGGAAATTTGATCTATACATTTTAAGATTAATTTATATATTTTAAAATGTTGTGGCTCATTATTAGAGCATTTACCTAGCATGTGTGAGGCACTGGGTTCAATCCTCAGTACCACATAAAAATAAATAAATAAAATATTTTTTTAAAAGAAAGATTAAAAAAAAAAAATTTCCTGTGTAAGTTCTCCCCAGGTATGCTAGGCAAATATTGTACCACTGTGCTACATCTCCAGCTCCAAGAGCTTTTATTTTATCCTTTATTATATTTTTTTATCCTTATATGAGATTTTTCTGGTCTTCTTCCCCCTTTAAAATATCATTGAACTGGGCACAGTGGCACGATTTGGGACACTGAGGCTGGAGGATCCTGACTTCAAAGCCAATTTCAGCAACTTAGCAAGACCTTGTCTCAAAAGCAAAACATAAAAAGGTCATCGTGGCTCAGTGGTTAAGTGGCCCTGGGTTCAATTCTTGTACCCACCCCCTAAAAAAAATCGTTGAGATAAAATCCATGTACCGTATACTTCACCTTTATAATTGTGCAATTCATTGGTGTTTAGAAGTTGTACAACCAATACCATCTAATTTTGGAACATCTTCATCACCCTGAAAGAAACTTGGATCTGTTGTAGTCACTCCTCATTCTCCCCACCCCAAACCCTGGCCACCATTAATCAGCTTTCTGTGACCATAGATTTACCTATTCTGGACATTTCATATAAACAGAATATGCAATTGGTAACCTTTTGTGACTGGAGTCTTCCACTTAGTTTTCAAGGTTGTACCATGTATCACAACTTTATTTCTT
The DNA here is from genome assembly GCF_902686445.1 of Sciurus carolinensis. Lineage (NCBI taxonomy): Eukaryota > Metazoa > Chordata > Mammalia > Rodentia > Sciuridae > Sciurus > Sciurus carolinensis. Next base: position 63,339,452 of record NC_062215.1, on the reverse strand, counting down.
TTCCATTTCCTCACATACTATTTTTTTTTTCCCCCCATTGCTGGGGTTGGAGTCCAGGGTGTCATGCAGACAACTTTCTTTTTATTACTGAATAATGCTCCATTGTATCTATATACTACATTTAATACACTCAGCAGTTGGTGGACATGTGAGTTGTTTCCAGTTGCTAGGTATTATAAATAATGTTGCTATATATATTTGTATATAGGCTTTTGGGTGGACATGTGTTTTCCTTTGTATTGGAGATATATTTAGAAGACACCGTTCACTTTCCAATCAAGCAGTATTGAGGGTTCTGGCATTTCCACATCCTCCCCAATCCTTACTTTTTTTTTTTTTTTTTTTAATAGCCTTCTAGTGGCTATAAAATGATATCTCATTATAGTTTTGATTTCTTTTTTCCTAATGACCAGTAATACTGGCCATTTTTAGTTCTTTCAAGAAATGTCTGGGGCTGTGGCTGAGTGGTAGAGCACTAGACTAGCACGTGTGAGGTACTGTCCTCAGCACCACATGAAAATAAATAAATAAAGGTATTGTGTCCATCTACAACTAAAAATTTTAAAAATTTTAAAAGTAAAAAAATGTTCATATCATTTACCTGTTCTTAAATTGAGTTGTCATTTTGAGTTGACCTCTTATAAAGAGATCTTTATATATTCTAGACTCAAGTACCTTATTAAATACATGATTTGCAAATATATATGCTTCCATTTTGTGGGCTGTCTTTTCACTTTCTTGGTAATGTACTTTGAAGGACAAAATTTAAATTTTGAATAAGTCCAATTTATCCCTTCTTTTGCTTGCTAGTGCTTTAGTGTCGCATCTAAGAAACCTTTGCCCGATTGAAAGATTTACACCTATGTTTTTTTTTTTTTTTTTTTTTTTTTAACGGTGCTGGGGATTGAACCCAGGGCCTTGTGCTTGCAAGGCAGGCACTCTACCAACTGAGCCAGATCCCCGGCCCCACCTATGTTTTCTTCTATAGTTTTTGTAGTGTTAGCTCTTAACGTTAGGTCTTTGATTCATTTTGAGTTAGTTTTTGTATGTGGTATAAAGTAGGGTTCCAGTTTCAGTCTTAAATGTGAATATCCAATTGTCCCAGCATCATTTGTTGAAATGACTGCTACCCATTAAATTGTCTGGCAACTATATGGTTCATTTTAATATACAAATAATTTTTTAAATCACCAAGGATATGACAGAAAGATGGGACATGCTTATTCTGTAGTTTTACATTAACTTAATCTGGTATACTGTGTAATACAAATTATAGTGTGCCTCAGTTTGAGAACAGGTTTACACAGTCTAAAAATTTACTCATGTTATTACTGTTTCTTTTCCCTTGAGAAATGAGATGATGGTAACTGAACGCTGGGGTATGCTAGTCAAAAAGAACGACCTAGGCCATTTGTTCTAACTTTCTTCTTCCCTCCCACAGAGGAACTTTAATGCTGAGACTGTGTTATATAGGTGATAGAAGAGTAGAGATGCCAAATAGAAGATGATGAGGCAGTCCAGGGATTAGCAATGGGAAGAAGCAAGAAGTGGTAAATGGAGGGATGCAGGTAGGTGATGGGTGTTGGAGGCCCAGGACCAAGGTTACCAGATGGGAACTAGGCTTATTTAGAAAGAAATGAAGCTAATAGGGAGATTCGAGTTTTGGGTAGAACAATAGGAAAAAATACTCTGGCATTTTCCTACTCTCTGGTATATTATCTTTGGCTTCCATTGGTGGAGCCTAGTCAGAAGCCAGCCAACAGGGAGCTTAATTCTTAATGAACTGACTATGAAACTTTTTTTTTTTTTTTACATATTTTACTTTCCTATAAAAAAATCAGTTTGGGGACTGGGATTGTAGCTCAGTGGTAGAGTGCTTGCTAGTATGTGTGAGGCACTGGGTTCAATTCTCAGCAGTGCATATAAATAAATAAAGGTCCATCGATAACTGAAAAATATTTTTTAAAAATCAATTTAATCAATTCCAGCTTATTCTCATGCTGAGAAGTAAATTTCTTAGTTATGTTTAAATACTGTGTGGTTTGAATATATGTTGAAATCTTTTTTTTATGACTAACCAATAATTTATGCAACAATAAAGTTATGGGTGCTTTGGAAAATGTAGAGAGTTTCTTTATGGTTTCCCTCCTAAGGGAAACATTTGATACACCTGGAAAGGAACTGCTGTGAAGCAAACTATTGTTGTTTTCATCAATTCAGCAGAAACATTTAAGATACCAAATTTAAGATCACACTTCCATCTCCAGTGGTCCAGCAGAGGGGGCCCTAGCACATGAATTGTTTCATTAAGTGCATATATTCAGAGTTAGTTGGAAATGGGAAGGGGGAAAATGGTAGTTTTAATTATTTAAGTATTTCTCTTTAAAATTATCAGAACTAATTAAAAATAATTATCACTTTGTTCAAAGGCAAGGGAAATTAAAGTTTTTTTCCCCCAACTGAATAAGAAAGAATATTCCAGTGCTTCTATGTGAACATAAACGTTTGAGTGGTTTTGCTGCCATACTAATGTGCTTATTCCAGTCTTTCTGTCCTTTTCCAGTCCCATGATTATCACCTTTATTTTCTCTTGGATCAATTTTAATAGCTTTATAAATGGTTTCCTTGTTATTTCTCAAATTCATTTTAAATATTATTGTCTGATTGATCTTCCTAAAACACTTCTAATCACTGTTATTTCCCAGCTCCTTAACTTAATTGTATTTAATGCTTTAGCCCTTAAATACTTACTAGCATGTTCTTCTGTTTCTCCATGCAAAGTATACCATCTGGTGGTAATTTTTGTCAGGTCTGCGTTTCTTCACAGCATAAGTCTTCTCTGCAACTCTGTACGTCCAAATTATAGCCATCCTTCAAAACCTGACGCAAAGTTTTCTGTAAGCTTCCATTTTTTCCCACTAAAAATAATTTTTTCCTTTCTCTGACACTCTTTACCTTTCTTATATCTCTTAGCATTTTAAATTTTGTGTTAAAAGTTCTTTGCATACATGTTTTTTTACCATAGTAGAGTATCTGGACGTCTAGACTGTCTTCTAAGAATCAATAAAGTTATTTACTCAGGTGGTTTAATTGTGTTTATTTTATAGAGCCAGATACATAGGTTGAACATCCTTAATCTGAATATCTGAAATTCAAAATGCTCTAAAATCTGAAACTTTTTGAGTGTCCACATAATGCTGTCAGTGACAGTTCCATGCCTTAATTCGTGTGCAGGATTACAGTCGAAAGACAGGTACTCTAAAAGTTCTGTATAAAATTAACTTCAGGCCATGTGTGTAAGTCATATACGAATCATAAGTGAATTTTGTATTTAGACTTGGGTCTCATGTATATGCAGGTTTTCCAAAATCTGAAAAATATGAGAAATTCAAAATATGTCTAATCCTGAACATTTTGGATAATGATAAATGTTCCAGGATTAACTGGCAACTACTCAACTTTGCTGTCAATGTGAAACAGCCATTAGATAACATGTAAACATTGAAAATGAGTAAAAACTATGTTCTAATAAAATTTTATTTATAAAAACAGGTGGAGCAGGGCACAGCCCAGAGACAGAGCCAGCCACTCCAGAGTCGGGCTGGAGAATCACAAGTTCAAGGCCAATTTTAGCAACTTGTGAGACCCTGTCTCAAAAAATAAAGGACCAGGAGTGTAGTTCAGAGGTACAGGGCCCTTGGGTTCAGTCCCCTCTAACAGACAGACAGACAGACACACACACACACACACACACACAAACCAACAACAAAAAAATGGGTGGGTTTAATTTGTCCAATAGCCTATAATTTGCTGAACCCTGGTCTATATGATTATTCTCAAAAGTACTTGTGACAAAAGATAATTTACAAGTTTTATGAGGTAATTAGTGACAACTATAGTTAGGTGTTGGGTGAGAGATTAAACATGGAACTTTGTTTTTGATGTTTTTTACATGATAAATGCTTGTTTATTTTGCTGAGCATAATGCATTTTCCTTTTAATCCTGCCATTTGAAATGCTTATTTCTAGGCATACTTTTTGAGGTCCAGTTATACAAAATAATTCATGTTCTATGTAAAGGTATGATGTGTCACCACCTGAAAATTATTGCTTCCAGAAAGAGAAAACTGACCTCTTTAAGAGAGAGTATAAAGTTAAACAGGATAGCTAAAATTTATGAACTTAGTTTTATGTGTATTTATGTGTATATATTTATGCACACACATATATAAATCATGTATAAATTTACTCAGAAGCTGTAGTATATTCCTTTAGCATTTTCATAAGTTGTAAAGCACTAAATACTAGAAGAATAACACTACAGTCCCCGCATATTCTTTTATTTATTTATTTATTTTTTGGTTGTAGGTGGACACAATACCTTTATTTTATTTTTATGTGGTGCTGAGGTTGGAACCCTGTGCCTTATGCGCTTTACCACTGAACCACAATGCCAGCACTGCCCCCGACCCCCAATATTCTTTTTCTGTACTGGTGATTAAATGCAGGGCCTATGCTGGGCAAGTGCTCTACCACTGAACTACATCCCCAGCCCTTTTCACTTTATTTTGAGACAGTCTAAGTTGTCTGGGCTGGCCTCAAATTTGTAATCTTCCTGCCTTAAGCCACCAAGTATCTGAAACTACAGGTATGTGTCACCATGCCCAGTTGAACATTAAAAATATTTAATCTTACTGTTTCTAAGAAATGTAAACTAGGACAAAACTTTTTACATTTTATACAATAGCACATTTTTTTAAATAATGGCAAGATTTTGAAATCTATATAAGAATTTATACATACTCAGAAGTATCTCACAGTGCTTTAAGATTGCAAAATTTTAAGTCAGTCCAACTTTAACAGTGAAAGCGTGGCTAAGTAAAAGTATGTGCAGATATCAGCTGTTAGGTACAGCTATTAAATTCATCATGAAATAACAAAATTTTGTCATAAGTAACCGGTTATAGTGGTATATGCCTATAGTTCCAGCATACTCAGGAAGATGAAATAAGAGGATCTCTTGAGTTCAGGAATTTAACACCAACCTAGGCAACTTAGTGAGACCCTGTCCCAAAACAAAAACAAAATGTGAGGATAATAGTAAACTATGAACAGTTACTTTTACATACTTTATTTCCCAAATTGTCATCATTGTTATTTTTTATTTATTTGTTTTGGTACTAAGGGTTGAATCCAGACGCTTGCACTTGGTAGACCAGTGTTCTACCATCCCCAAGTCTTTTTTAAGTTTTATTTTGAAACAGGATTTCACTAAGTTGCCCAGGCTGGTCTTGAACTTGGGAGCCTCCTGCCTCAACATGGATTATAGGTCTGTACCACTGCACCTGGCTCCAATTTATTTTTTAAGGAAAAATTCTGATGAAGGATTTTCAGTATGGGGATTTAGTTTCTAAATCATATTAAAATAAAAGGGAGAATAATATATTTACTTAACAGAGCATACTAAGAATGTTGGTAACTATTTAAAAACAAAATGGAATAAGCAGAATGCAATATTGAACATAGGTAGTTGTACAAAACTATGCATAGGTAAGTAGAAAATAGTAAATGAAAATGGTTTTCTTTTGAATGATAGTATGAGTTTTGTTTTTCAAATTTGTTTGTAGGGGCTGGGAAAATAGCTCTGTCGGTAGAGTGCTTGCCTTGCAAGCACAAGGCCCTGGGTTCGATCCCCAGCACCCAAAAAAAAAAAAAATTTGTTTATAATTTTATGCTTATAATTTTGAAGAATGATTGCTTTGAAAAAGATAACCATAATTGTATTTTTCGTAAGTTAACAAGTTATCGGATTTTACAACATACTTTCTTAATCTTTCTCCACTTTAATTCCAATCTTTGGAATATTTCTTGAGCTAGGACATGGTAGTATACTACTGTAATGCCAGTAACTTGGTTGAGGCAGAAGGATCACAGGGTCAAGGGCAGCCTCAGTAATTTATCAAGGCCCTGTCTCAAAGAAAAAGAATAAAAAAGGTCTGCGGAGATAGCTCAGTGATAAAGTCTCCTGGGTTCAATCCCCACTACCACCAAAAGCAAAAATCAAGAAAGCCATCTTCATAGGTATGTTTTTCCAAATGAAAAACTAATTTTATTTTAGCTGGAAGCCTGTTGGCTGGCTAATTGGTAAGAAAAAGTTTAAATTTTAATCTATCTGAACATTATAATACATCTGAATAAAGTGTTTTAGTTGTGGTTTTTCATCGGTTATAATCAAATTTCCTATTTTTTTGAGTAGTCTGGTATAGTTCAAATAAAATGACAACTTTACATAGACGTGACAAAGCATATTATTTGTGAATATGTCAGGAAATTTAGGTTATAATGATGGCTAAGAATTTTTGAACTTTACTCATGCTATCGAATTGAATTCCTACTGAGTTCATGATGCTGAATAAATCTAAATAGCAGCCTAAGCAGTGAAGGATTTAAAGTAATTGTGAAGTTTTGCTTAAAAAAATTTATCCTTTAACCTGCTGTCTAGGAATGAAAAAGCAAGAGGAAAGAAAGGGATGCACTAAATGACAAAATTATTTTATGAGTGGGAGAGATGGCAAGAGAATTCTTTTCCTCTTATTTTTTTTCTCTCAGTAGGATAACAGCATTATAGAAGTAGCTGAGAGAACCCAGAATGTGAAGATGGGATGAGGAAGGAATTCTTATTCTTTCCCAAAAAGGAAATGATATTAATCTTGGGTCCTTTTAGATTGAAAAGTTGCTTTGAGTCTTGATTATATCGATATGCTTTTGGCCAAATTGACCCTCATTGACAATGTGGTCAGATTTTTTTTTTTTTTTTTTAAATCTTTTGTTGTGAAATAGAATGCCTTGTACTTTTCAACTCCAGAATTTTGTGTTTTTGTTTTTTATGATTGATGTCTCTCTTGGTATTCTGTTTGATGAAACATTGTTTTCTTTAGTTCTTCCATCATGGTTTTCTTCAGCTCTTTGAACACATTCCGTTCTTGTTCATTGGGAGTTTCATACTTTTTTTTTTAATTTGAACATTGTAAATTGTCAGGTGCGGTGGTATTGTAGGCCTGTAATCCCAGCGGCTCAGGAGGCTGAGGCAGGAGGTTTGGAGTTCAAAGCCAACCTCAGCAAAAGTAAGGTGCTAAGTAACTCAGTGAGACCCTGTCTCTTTAAAATGCAAATAGGGCTGGGGATGTGACTCAGTGGTCAAATGTCCATTAGCTCAATCCCCAGCACCACCTCCCCCTACCCAAAAAAATAAAATAAAATAAAATGATGTAATGTGACAACTCTGGAAAATTCTCTCCTGTACTCAGGGTTTGTTGACTTTTTTTTTTTTTTTTTTTAGCAGTGTTTTTTGTTGTTGTTTTGTTTTTTTGGTTTTTTTTTTGTTGTAGATGGACATAGTACCTTTTATTTATTTTCATGTGGTGCTGAGGATCGAACCCAATGTTTCACATGTGCTACGCAAGTGCTCTACCACTGGGGATCAAACCCAGGGCCTTGTACATGCAAATCACACACTTTTGTCACTGAACTATATTTATAGCCTGATTTTGTTTAGTAACTTTTTAAAAACTAATCTGCAAAGTCTGTGTTCTTTTTTGCATGCAGCCATTGAGGTCTTTGCTCTGTTAGTGGTCATCTAATGATTTGACAGATTTCCTTAAACACATGGAATTAATAAGTTTCCTGGCCTTTGCCAGTGGATAAACAATACATATGTTGTAGCATTCCTTCAATACTCAGCCCTGCAGTTTACAAGTCTGCCTTAGCCTTCACTTCTGGCAGATCCTCAAGGTCACTCATGAGAAGGTAAGATCTTCTCAGGTCTTTACTGGTCATATTCATTGGCTGTGTATGCATGTGACAATCAAGATTCCCAGGAGTGTTTTGGAGTTTTTAAAGACCCCTATTGACAACCTAGTCCCCAGCTTTTAAGAAACCTGTAGTTTGCACAACTCCTGTAACTGTTTCCCACAACCTCAAGCAACCCTTGTCTATGTTGTTTGTTTTGGTGCTGGGGATCAAACCCAGGACTTTATGCATGCTACATATGAGCCCTACACTGAGCTGTATCCTTAGCGGTTGTTTTTTAAGCTTTTTTTTTTTTTTTTTAATGTTTTTTTTTTTTTTTTTTTTTTTTTAATATACCTTCATTTTACTTATTCATTTTTTATGTGGTGGTGAGAATCAAACCCAGTGCCTCACACATACTAGGCAAGTGCTTTACAACTGAGCCACATCGCCAGCCCCTAAATTTTTAAAATATTTTTTAGTTATGTACTTTTAAAAATTCACTTATTTATATGCAGTGCAGAGAATCGAGCCCAGTGTCTCACACATATGAGGCAAGCACTCTACCACTGAGCCACAACCCCAGCCCAGTTGTCTTCCTTTTTGACAGACATTCAGAAAAAAAGCTATTTGGCACTGATGAATATGAAGTCAAGTCAGTTAGCCTTGGGAACAAGTTGGTAACATAGTTGGTAACATCTGGGGAACCACCAGACAGGCATGGGATTTTGAAGGAGCTCTAACTCTTCACTTGCCCCTCTGTGGTTGCCAAACTGCTGGTTTTCCTCATGATGACATATTTTAGGCTACCATGACACTAAGTGGGGTGGAGGAATGATGGGACTAGAGCAAGTTAAAACGCCAGAAACTTCACTGTTCTTACTGAGGTTCAACTGGGTTTTCTTGAATAAATACCCCCTGGACTACTGTAAGCCCCTGGTTAATTTCCAGAGTTCTAAAAAGTTAGATCTAACATTTTTTTGCTAGTGTTTTTGTTGCTTTTATGGAAAGAGATTTTTCAGCAATCCATTCTCTGCCATTTTCAGTGATTTTTCAGGTTGTCTTTAAGCCTTTATTATGCCTTTTTGCATACTTCCAAATGATCTTGTTGGTTTTAAAAATCACTATTGACTTCCTGATATTATTAGGATAAACAAAAAAAAAATTTTTTTTTTTTTTGCAGGGGTTTGAATTCAGGATCTCACATAGGGCCTCACACATTCTAGGTAGGAAAGGGCTCTATCATTGAGCTACATACCCAACTCACGACCAGAATTCTTAACTTTAAACTACAAAGCCATCCGTGGACTTGTTTTCTCTCAACCTCTTCACTGTAGTGCCTTATCTTTAAAATTGCCTTGAGTCAGCCATGCAGGGTGGTACACACCTGTAATTCCAGCTACCCTGAAGACTGAGGCAGGAGGATTGCAAATTCAAGGCCGGCTTCACAACTTAATTGAGACCATCTCAAAAAATAAAGGACTGGGGATGTAGCTCAGTGGAACAGTGTCTCTGGGTTCAGTCAAGATTGCCTTGGGTAATGTAAGTGAATTTTAAAAATTTTGTGGGTTTGTTTATTTGTTTGTTTGTTTTTTGGGAGACAGGGTCTTGCTGGGTTGGTAAGGGCCTTGCTAAGTTTCTGAGTCTAGCTTTGAACTTGTGATTCTCCTGACTTGGCTTCCCAAGTTACTGGGATTGTAGGCATTCTCCACCACACCCAGCTACTAAGTAAGTGAAATTTAGAGTCACTTTCAGTTTCATCATGGAAAACTCTGGTGTTTTAATTGGAATTTCACTGAATTTATAGATTAATTTTGGAGGTAATTTATACCTTTCAATAATAATTCAGTGTTTCCATTTATAGGGATGGTTTCTTTGTTAAGATGTTTTAAATACTCTTTGGTACAATTTTGCAATTTTTGCCATAAAAATAACACAACACATAACTTTTTTTAGTTTTACTTATATATACTCATGACTTTTGTTGCTATTGTATGAGGGAATTTTCTAGTTTATTATTATCGATGTATTTGAATATTTTTTATTGTGTTAATTCTAGTATCTATATAGTTCTAATACTTTGTTTTTTTTTTTTTTTTATTCTGCAAATAAGGTATTTTTGTCTTTTTTCAGTTCTTTTTTTTTTTTTTTTGCGGTACTGGGGATCGAACTCAGGGCCTTGTGCTTGCGAGGCAAGCACTCTACCAGCTGAGCTATCTCCCCAGCCCTTTTTTCAGTTCTTTATATCTCCTGTTTCTTTCTTTGTGCCTATTTTAGGTGTATATTATATTGCATTGACTGGAAATTATAGTACAGAGATAAGTAGAGCAGTGATAGAAACATTCTTGTCATGTTCCTTTAATGGTAGTTGCTTATAAAGTTTCATAATTAAATATATTTGCTGTAAGTTTTTTGCTACAATTTCTAGTTTGCTAAGAATTTTAAAAATCAAAATGAGTATTAATGGTTTTTAGCATTTATTGTGATAATTTACATTAATTTTCTGGAATTATCCTTGCATTACTATAATATTGACTTTAATTTAATTTGATTCACTCCACTGGTCCTTTTGCCTTTTCGTTTCTGAGGTCTTGGGCTTAATTTCATAGTTTTCCAACATGTGCTTATAGGACATTATTTTCTCAGTTTTCATTTGTTAAAGAATGCTTGTCTGTTGCTTTTATCATTTAAATACCTACTTGAAGGGTGCAGCATATCTAGAATAACAGTTTATTTTAAAAACCTTGTAGTTGTTAGTCATTTTCTTTGGCGTGAGTATTTTTTTGAGGAAATGAAAATAGTTTCTTTTATTCCACTTCCTGACTTAGGCAACTAGAGTATGTATTTTCTTTGTATCCTTAAGTTAAATATGATGTTTTGATGCAGACAGATTTTGAATTACTTTTTCCTGGAATACATTGTCATTTTTTTATCTAACTATTTAGTTTTTCCTTAACTTCATAGAAATTATTATATTGGAATACTTTCTGTGGTCTGTTTGCTGGATTATCTTTTTGGAGGATCATTTTTGTCTTCCTGTATCCTTATGCGTTTATTCATTCTTTCATTCAACTGGTATTCAGTGATGCTTAGGGATTGAACACAGGTGTTCTACCACTGAGCTGTATCACCACCTCTTCTTATTTACTTTGAGACTGGGTCAAATTAACAATCCTCCTCTCTCAGTGTCTCAGGTATTTGTGATAACAGAAATGTGCCATCTCTTCCAGCTCTCAGCAGTTATTTATTGATCCCCTTCTCTGTGCCAGTGAAATACAACAAAAGCCACTGCCTGTGTGGAGCTTATATTCCATTGGAGGAAGGAAAAGTGATAAATAATTAACATAAGTAATAAATAATGTGTTAATGTGAAAGATCACAAGGTCCATGAAAAAAGTAGAGCAGGATTAAAGGAGAGATATTTGGGAAATTAATGTGTTTATTTTTTTTCTCTGTTAAACATTATTATCTTAAACCTTTGGTATTTCAGTTCTGTCTTGTTTCTAATTTACTTAATAGTTCTATTGGTATTACTTTAGGCCCAGTGTTTCTTTAGCCCTATAATCTTCCCTTTTATTTAATTATGTGATCATTAACTTGTGGATTTTATTAATGGTCACATTTTGAAAATTTTACAGAAATGGGAGAGGAGGAGATGAAATACTAGTTTAAGAAATAAAGGTAGTGGTAGGCAACTTAGCGAGACCCTGTCTCAAAGTAAAATAATAAATAAATAAAAAGAGCAGGAGAGGTGGCCCAGTGATTAAGCACCCCTCAGTTCAGTCCCTGGTACCCCACCCCGCCCATAATAAAGAAAGAATGGTAGAATTGCTGGAATTTTCCTTTTTGTTGTTGTCTTAGGATAGAGTTGTTTTGTGTATGTTTAGACTAAAAGGGAAGAAGCTAGTGGAAAAGGAGAAATTTTACAGTTAAGGAAACTAAGGTATTAAGGAATTAATTGGGCCATATCATACACAGCACTAAAATTGTAGACATAGATTTTGAGTCCAGATCTGCCTGATTCCAGAGTCTGTGCTTATAAACATTGTATTATGCTTCCTTTGAGGGTCAGTTTGTTCATAGTGGAATTTTAAGAGTTTCAAAGAATGAATTTCAGAAGAAATAGAAAAAGAACTAGTTGGGCAACTGGCAAAGATCAGACAGACTTCAAAGTCAATCTTGTTTATTAGTTGGAAAAGGAACACAAAAGTTTTCTGGAAACGTGTTTTTTATTATGCAAAATTACACAAATCTGCCTTCCAGTTACTTAAAAATATTTTTAAGGTGATTGAACTGTATTTGATTTTCATCAGTTGGTCAGAATTTGGTTTTTGTTTGTTTTGTTTTTTAAAGTCTATCCCAAGAGTTTCCAAAGGACTTGATACTACATCCAAAGGACATTAAGAAATTTGTGGAATGACTTTTGCTTATCACAAATACTAAAGGTAGGATGCTGTTGGCACAGTTTTTTAGTTGACCAGGGATGCTAGTAGATATTCTGCATCTAATGCCCCCCATTCATATAATTGAAATCTCTCTGAATGTGCATATAGATGAAAAGCTGCTTATAATTTTATGAACCTAAGACCTAAATTCTTTTTACACACAATACGGTATATTTTGTATGTTTTATTTTTATTAAATGAAATTTTTAATAAAAAAATTTTTTAAATACTTTTTTAAAAAGTAATATTTTTTCATGATAAAACGTATGTTAAATTTCCCCCTAATTTCCCTGTCTTGTAGATTGAGGAAGGATTATGTCTTGTTTTGTTCAGAATTTTACCAGGAGTTGATCACCAATAAGAAAATTTACCGTTGTCATTAGTCTCACTTCTATTTTTTTTTTTTCCGGTCACCAATTCTGCACTCAGCATTTTTATTTATAGCATTATTGGTGATTATAGTGATTCTGCATAAAAGTGGAAGCATTTGGCAGCTTATAATCTTCTATTGTATTTGTATATGTAGTTTTTAAAATTATATGTAGAAGATCTATAATAACAGTGGGTTTTACTTCATTGTAGTTACGGGGCATTAACAAATACCTCTTTTAAAAGGGATATACAGCAATACAGGATTGAGAGCTATCAGTCTGTGCTTTCCCCACCGACATAAAATGGCTCATTTATTGCATATTAAATTTCCATGTGGGTCAGTTTCTTTGGACTACTCTTACTTCATTGATTACTCTTTCTAATCCTTCCAGTGCTGTATTACTTCATTTGCTCTAGCATTAGAACGTGTTTTGATGTATGGTAGGACAAAATAAGAAAAACATGTTTATTGAGTACTTGCTGTATATTAGGCATTGCTCTACAGATTTTATGTGGATTATCTTGTAATCATCTTAATTTATCATATTTTGACAAATATTTTATCAAATCTATGATGTTTTTATACTGATGTTTTATGTCCATGGAATGTTTTCCTGTATTTTAGTACATCATTATTGCCTTTTGGGTGACAGATATTTTTTGGAGATATCATTGATTTCTGAGAGATTAAATGTGAAAAATGCATGTTTCAGAAATGGCGAAAGATGCTGGAGTTTTTGTTTGGTAGGTTTTGGTTTTGGAAGTGCTGGGGATTGGACCCATTCTAGGCAAGTGCTGTACCACTGAGCTATACCTCCAGCCCTTAAATCAGTGAAATACAATGTCTTAACCTTGTTTTACAATTGAGGAAATGGGCAGGTAGAGTTTAAAAATTTGCTGGAGATTATGCATCTAATCTACTTATTAGCTCAAATGCTTGGAATCATTTAAAATTGTTAGATTTCCTAAACATTTATGGCTGATAAGAATAGCACCTGTGTGTGTTTTCATTTTTTTTTTTTTTTTTTCTTTGTTCAGTGCGTTCTGGGAGAATTTATCTCTTGTTCAGTTTGAATTTACTTTAATTATAATCTTTTTAAAGCTCTTAAAAGACTTTTTTATGGATACAAAATTCTGTCTTTAAGTATTATCTCAATAAAATGTTATCTCCAAGGTGTGAGTTCTTCCAGTTACTGAGTTTCCAGCTCACATTTTGCTGGTCTTAACAAATCCTTGAAGATTTTGGGACCAGCTCTATTTGTTACTACTGCATACTTACAGGAAAGTCTTGTAATTTGTTATTGGTTAATGTAATACTGCTCCCTAAACAAATTTCTGGTTATTGGGTGTCCCCAAACCTATCATATGAGGCATTTTTCTTTCCTTTTTTTAAAAATATACTTATTTATTTATTTTTATGTAGTGCTGAGGTTCAAACCTAGTGCCTCACACCTGCTAGGCAAGTGCTTACAGCCCAGCTATAACCCCGGCCCCTGAGGCATTTTTCTTATTCACACCCCTGGGTTCACTGTTTTCAACAAAGGGCAGAAACTAAATCTGTTACTTGCCTTCTTCTAAAAAGGCAATATGTAATGATCCATGTCTGCCATGCTCCTGTTATTGTGGAAATGCCCAATTAATCTTTCTTCTTTGTCTTCACTTAAGCCTGAACATGTACCTTAGAAACCATTCCTACCTTTACTATCACTAATCCTCTGTGGATACTTTGATTTCTTGCTTTCCATCTTCTTTGGGTTTCCAGTTCACTGAGGGTACCCCTTCATGTTTTCGAGCATAATTATGAATTTATCTATCATTTCAAGGTTTAGATTAGGAAGAAAGAAGCTATAGCATGTGTTAATTTGTCAGCTTGAACCAGAATTTTGTATTGCTTTCCTAATTTAATATCTTGGGCAAGTTGTTTAATCTTATTAGTCTTAGTTCCCATATTAAAAAACAAACAAAAAACCCTGAAAAAACAAAAACTCTAATGTTATCTACTTAAAGTTTTGTTTTGTTTTTTGTACTGAGAATTGAGCCCAGGGGCGCTTAATTACTGAGCCACCTCCCCTTTTTAATTTGAGACAGGGTCTCACTAAGTTATTAAGGCTGGCACTGAACTCATGATCCTCTTGCTTCATCCTTCCAAGTTGCTGAATTTACTGGTGTGCACCTCCATACCCAGCTACTTAAAATTCATTTTAAAAAAAATTAAAAATAAATATATCTTCAGTTTCTAGTATAGTGCATGATACAAAGTAGAAGTGCAATAAATGGCACCTGTATTGCTCTGATAATAATAATGATATCTTCTCTGTGTATAGTAATTACCATCATCAATCATTAGTTGTCTGAAAGTTTCCTGTGCTGTCTCCATCCCACTCTGTATTTGATAGTCATGTTTGTTAGCCTGACCTTTTTGTGACCTTTTAATAGAATCTTGGGTTTCCAACTTGGGTTGTGGCCATTAGGTAGGAATCATTATATTAGAAAAATTACATAAATAAGCAATAATATCCATAATTATTTTTGATTTATGATTTTATCCAGTTTATATACAATCTCATTGTGCCCTTTTTACTTATTCTATGTTACAGAAACTTTCTAATTAGAAGATAGTAAAAGCTTTACTTCCAGTTGTACTAAGTAGTAAATCAGTTTTCTATTTTTCCAAAACAATACACATTTTCATCTTCTGATGGGCTTTGATATTGCCTTTTCCAATTTTACCATAAAAATCATTTTTAAGTCTTTATTTGGGGCTGGGGTTGTGGCTTAGTGGTAGAGTGCTTGTCTAGCACATATGAGGCACTGGCTTCGATCCTCAGCACTACATACATACATGCATACATACATAAATTATTTTTTTTAAGTCTTTATTTTCATGTTGTGCTTTAGTGTGTGTAGCCAGACAAAATGCAATAATCCCCCATCTCACTCTTGGATATATCAAAAGCTCAAAATAAAATAGATCAGATCACTTTCTGAAACAAAATTACTTTATTACTTTAGTAATAATTTAAGGTTACTTTAAAGATAAGAAGCAGTATTTGGGAGGAGATTCATTTCCTGCCTCTGGGTTTTTATCTGCAAGAACTACATCTTCTGTGTCAAGAGATTGTATATTTATAACTGAACTTTAATAAAGTCTATACTCGGGATGCTGCACACCTGACTTTGTCATTGTGATTAAACGTGCCAAACTAGTGCTTTTTTTTTTTTTTCTTTCCTTTTTTTTGGTGGTGAGAATGGGGGGGGACATTACCAAGTGTATTTCATTAAAATTTGGGTTGTGTAGGGAGGATTACAAAACCTTTGATTCTTCATTCTAAGTGTGCTAGTTGTTGCCAACATGGTCAGTATTCCTTTTGAAATTAAGTGTGTGTTTCTAACTGAAATAAACTGATGAGTTTTTCTTTTATTGGTGAATTAAAAGAATAATTGGAAGAATAACATTAATTCTAATACATATAATTTTGCTCAAGCTTAGAAAGCATTTTCCTATCAGTTTTTGGCTGATGTAATGTAGGTTATTGA